>NC_088718.1:18648101-19248101 GCF_963576615.1 Watersipora subatra | reverse complement strand
AGCTAATTAGCTCAATTGGAGCATTTCTAGCATGTTTGGTTGAAATTGGAAATTTACATTTTTCAGTGTTGTCAGACGTTTGTAATATTCTCACAATAAGCTAATTAGCTCAATTGGAGCATTTCTAGCATGTTTGGTTGAAATTGGAAATTTACATTTTTCACTTTTGTCAGACAATCGCAATATTCTCACAATAAGCTAATTAGCTCAATTGGAGCATTTCTAGCATGTTTGGTTGAAATTGGAAATTTACATTTTTCACTTTTGTCAGACGTTTGTAATATTCTCACAATAAGCTAATTAGCTCAATTGGAGCATTTCTAGCACGTTTGGTTGAAATTGGAAATTTACATTTTTCACTTTTGTCAAACAATTGCAATATTCTCTCAATAAGCTAATTAGCTCAATTGGAGCATTTCTAGCATGTTTGGTTGAAATTGGAAATTTACATTTTTCACTTTTGTCAGACGTTTGTAATATTCTCACAATAAGCTAATTAGCTCAATTGGAGCATTTCTAGCACGTTTGGTTGAAATTGGTAATTTACATTTTTCACTTTTGTCAAACAATTGCAATATTCTCTCAATAAGCTAATTAGCTCAATTGGAGCATTTCTAGCATGTTTGGTTGAAATTGGAAATTTACATTTTTCACTTTTGTCAGACGTTTGTAATATTCTCACAATAAGCTAATTAGCTCAATTGGAGCATTTCTAGCACGTTTGGTTGAAATTGGAAAGTTACATTTTTCGCTTTTGTCAAACAATTGCAATATTCTCTCAATAAGCTAATTAGCTCAATTGGAGCATTTCTACCATGTTTGGTTGAAATTGAAAATTTACATTTTTCAGTTTTGTCAGACGTTTGTAGTATTCTCACAATAAGCTAATTAGCTCAATTGGAGCATTTCTAGCATGTTTGGTTGAAATTGGAAATTTACATTTTTCAGTGTTGTCAGACGTTTGTAATATTCTCACAATAAGCTAATTAGCTCAATTGGAGCATTTCTAGCATGTTTGGTTGAAATTGGAAATTTACATTTTTCAGTTTTGTCAGACAATGGCAATATTCTCTCAATAAGCTAATTAGCTCAATTGGAGCATTTCTAGCATGTTTGGTTGAAATTGGAAGTTTACATTTTTCACTTTTGTCAGACAATTGCAATATTCTCACAATAAGCTAATTAGCTCAATTGGAGCATTTCTAGCATGTTTGGTTGAAATTGGAAATTTACATTTTTCACTTTTGTCAGACAATTGCAATATTCTCACAATAAGCTAATTAGCTCAATTGGAGCATTTCTAGCATGTTTGGTTGAAATTGGAAATTTACATTTTTCAGTGTTGTCAGACGTTTGTAATATTATCACAATAAGCTAATTAGCTCAATTGGAGCATTTCTAGCATGTTTGGTTGAAATTGGAAATTTACATTTTTCACTTTTGTCAGACAATCGCAATATTCTCACAATAAGCTAATTAGCTCAATTGGAGCATTTCTAGCATGTTTGGTTGAAATTGGAAATTTACATTTTTCACTTTTGTCAGACGTTTGTCATATTCTCACAATAAGCTAATTAGCTCAATTGGAGCATTTCTAGCACGTTTGGTTGAAATTGGAAATTTACATTTTTCACTTTTGTCAAACAATTGCAATATTCTCTCAATAAGCTAATTAGCTCAATTGGAGCATTTCTAGCATGTTTGGTTGAAATTGGAAATTTACATTTTTCACTTTTGTCAGACGTTTGTAATATTCTCACAATAAGCTAATTAGCTCAATTGGAGCATTTCTAGCACGTTTGGTTGAAAGTGGAAATTTACATTTTTCACTTTTGTCAAACAATTGCAATATTCTCTCAATAAGCTAATTAGCTCAATTGGAGCTTTTCTACCATGTTTGGTTGAAATTGAAAATTTACATTTTTCAGTTTTGTCAGACGTTTGTAGTATTCTCACAATAAGCTAATTAGCTCAATTGGAGCATTTCTAGCATGTTTGGTTGAAATTGGAATTTTACATTTTTCAGTTTTGTCAGACAATTGCAATATTCTCTCAATAAGCTAATTAGCTCAATTGGAGCATTTCTAGCATGTTTGGTTGAAATTGGAAAATTACATTTTTGACTTTTGTCAGACAATTGCAATATTCTCACAATAAGCTAATTAGCTATATTGGAGCATTTCTAGCATGTTTGGTTGAAATTGGAAAATTACATTTTTCACTTTTGTCAGACAATTGCAATATTCTCACAATAAGCTAATTAGCTCATTTGGAGCATTTCTAGCATGTTTGGTTGAAATTGGAAATTTACATTTTTCAGTGTTGTCAGACGTTTGTAATATTCTCACAATAAGCTAATTAGCTCAATTGGATCATTTCTAGCACGTTTGGTTGAAATTGGAAACTTACTTTTTTCACTTTTGTCAGACAATTGCAATATTCTCTCAATAAGCTAATTAGCTCAATTGGAGCATTTCTACCATGTTTGGTTGAAATTGGAAATTTACATTTTTCACTTTTGTCAGACGTTTGTAATATTCTCACAATAAGCTAATTAGCTCAATTGGAGCATTTCTAGCACGTTTGGTTGAAATTAGAATTTTACATTTTTCACTTTTGTCAGACAATTGCAATATTCTCACAATAAGCTAATTAGCTCAATTGGAGCATTTCTAGCATGTTTGGTTGAAATTGGAAATTTACATTTTTCAGTGTTGTCAGACGTTTGTAATATTCTCACAATAAGCTAATTAGCTCAATTGGAGCATTTCTAGCATGTTTGGTTGAAATTGGAAATTTACATTTTTCACTTTTGTCAGACGTTTGTAATATTCTCACAATAAGCTAATTAGCTCAATTGGAGCAATTCTAGCATGTTTGGTTGAAATTGGAAATTTACATTTTTCACTTTTGTCAGACGTTTGTAATATTCCAACAATAAGCTAATTAGCTCAATTGGAGCATTTCTAGCACGTTTGGTTGAAATTGGAAATTTACATTTTTCACTTTTGTCAAACAATTTCAATATTCTCTCAATAAGCTAATTAGCTCATTTGGAGCATTTCTAGCATTTTTGGTTGAAATTAGAAATTTACATTTTTCACTTTTGTCAGACGTTTGTAATATTCTCACAATAAGCTAATTAGCTCAATTGGAGCATTTCTAGCACGTTTGGTTGAAATTGGAAATTTACATTTTTCACTTTTGTCAAACAATTGCAATATTCTCTCAATAAGCTAATTAGCTCAATTGGAGCATTTCTAGCATGTTTGGTTGAAATTGGAAGTTTACATTTTTCACTTTTGTCAGACGTTTGTAATATTCTCACAATAAGCTAATTAGCTCAATTGGAGCATTTCTAGCACGTTTGGTTGAAATTGGAAAGTTACATTTTTCACTTTTGTCAAACAATTGCAATATTCTCTCAATAAGCTAATTAGCTCAATTGGAGCATTTCTACCATGTTTGGTTGAAATCGAAAATTTACATTTTTCAGTTTTGTCAGACGTTTGTAGTATTCTCACAATAAGCTAATTAGCTCAATTGGAGCATTTCTAGCATGTTTGGTTTAAATTGGAAATTTACATTTTTCAGTTTTGTCAGACAATTGCAATATTCTCTCAATAAGCTAATTAGCTCAATTGGAGCATTTCTAGCATGTTTGGTTGAAATTGGAAATTTACATTTTTCAGTGTTGTCAGACGTTTGTAATATTCTCACAACAAGCTAATTAGCTCAATTGGAGCATTTCTAGCATGTTTGGTTGAAATTGGAAAATTACATTTTTGACTTTTGTCAGACAATTGCAATATTCTCACAATAAGCTAATTAGCTATATTGGAGCATTTCTAGCATGTTTGGTTGAAATTGGAAAATTACATTTTTCACTTTTGTCAGACAATTGCAATATTCTCACAATAAGCTAATTAGCTCATTTGGAGCATTTCTAGCATGTTTGGTTGAAATTGGAAATTTACATTTTTCAGTGTTGTCAGACGTTTGTAATATTCTCACAATAAGCTAATTAGCTCAATTGGATCATTTCTAGCACGTTTGGTTGAAATTGGAAACTTACTTTTTTCACTTTTGTCAGACAATTGCAATATTCTCTCAATAAGCTAATTAGCTCAATTGGAGCATTTCTACCATGTTTGGTTGAAATTGGAAATTTACATTTTTCACTTTTGTCAGACGTTTGTAATATTCTCACAATAAGCTAATTAGCTCAATTGGAGCATTTCTAGCACGTTTGGTTGAAATTAGAATTTTACATTTTTCACTTTTGTCAGACAATTGCAATATTCTCACAATAAGCTAATTAGCTCAATTGGAGCATTTCTAGCATGTTTGGTTGAAATTGGAAATTTACATTTTTCAGTGTTGTCAGACGTTTGTAATATTCTCACAATAAGCTAATTAGCTCAATTGGAGCATTTCTAGCATGTTTGGTTGAAATTGGAAATTTACATTTTTCACTTTTGTCAGACGTTTGTAATATTCTCACAATAAGCTAATTAGCTCAATTGGAGCAATTCTAGCATGTTTGGTTGAAATTGGAAATTTACATTTTTCACTTTTGTCAGACGTTTGTAATATTCCAACAATAAGCTAATTAGCTCAATTGGAGCATTTCTAGCACGTTTGGTTGAAATTGGAAATTTACATTTTTCACTTTTGTCAAACAATTTCAATATTCTCTCAATAAGCTAATTAGCTCATTTGGAGCATTTCTAGCATTTTTGGTTGAAATTAGAAATTTACATTTTTCACTTTTGTCAGACGTTTGTAATATTCTCACAATAAGCTAATTAGCTCAATTGGAGCATTTCTAGCACGTTTGGTTGAAATTGGAAATTTACATTTTTCACTTTTGTCAAACAATTGCAATATTCTCTCAATAAGCTAATTAGCTCAATTGGAGCATTTCTAGCATGTTTGGTTGAAATTGGAAGTTTACATTTTTCACTTTTGTCAGACGTTTGTAATATTCTCACAATAAGCTAATTAGCTCAATTGGAGCATTTCTAGCACGTTTGGTTGAAATTGGAAAGTTACATTTTTCACTTTTGTCAAACAATTGCAATATTCTCTCAATAAGCTAATTAGCTCAATTGGAGCATTTCTACCATGTTTGGTTGAAATCGAAAATTTACATTTTTCAGTTTTGTCAGACGTTTGTAGTATTCTCACAATAAGCTAATTAGCTCAATTGGAGCATTTCTAGCATGTTTGGTTTAAATTGGAAATTTACATTTTTCAGTTTTGTCAGACAATTGCAATATTCTCTCAATAAGCTAATTAGCTCAATTGGAGCATTTCTAGCATGTTTGGTTGAAATTGGAAATTTACATTTTTCAGTGTTGTCAGACGTTTGTAATATTCTCACAACAAGCTAATTAGCTCAATTGGAGCATTTCTAGCATGTTTGGTTGAAATTGGAAATTTACATTTTTCAGTTTTGTCAGACAATGGCAATATTCTCTCAATAAGCTAATTAGCTCAATTGGAGCATTTCTAGCATGTTTGGTTGAAATTGGAAGTTTACATTTTTCACTTTTGTCAGACAATTGCAATATTCTCACAATAAGCTAATTAGCTCAATTGGAGCATTTCTAGCATGTTTGGTTGAAATTGGAAATTTACATTTTTCACTTTTGTCAGACAATTGCAATATTCTCACAATAAGCTAATTAGCTCAATTGGAGCATTTCTAGCATGTTTGGTTGAAATTGGAAATTTACATTTTTCAGTGTTGTCAGACGTTTGTAATATTCTCACAATAAGCTAATTAGCTCAATTGGAGCATTTCTAGCATGTTTGGTTGAAATTGGAAATTTACATTTTTCACTTTTGTCAGACAATCGCAATATTCTCACAATAAGCTAATTAGCTCAATTGGAGCATTTCTAGCATGTTTGGTTGAAATTGGAAATTTACATTTTTCACTTTTGTCAGACGTTTGTAATATTCTCACAATAAGCTAATTAGCTCAATTGGAGCATTTCTAGCACGTTTGGTTGAAATTGGAAATTTACATTTTTCACTTTTGTCAAACAATTGCAATATTCTCTCAATAAGCTAATTAGCTCAATTGGAGCATTTCTAGCATGTTTGGTTGAAATTGGAAATTTACATTTTTCACTTTTGTCAGACGTTTGTAATATTCTCACAATAAGCTAATTAGCTCAATTGGAGCATTTCTAGCACGTTTGGTTGAAAGTGGAAATTTACATTTTTCACTTTTGTCAAACAATTGCAATGTTCTCTCAATAAGCTAATTAGCTCAATTGGAGCATTTCTACCATGTTTGGTTGAAATTGAAAATTTACATTTTTCAGTTTTGTCAGACGTTTGTAGTATTCTCACAATAAGCTAATTAGCTCAATTGGAGCATTTCTAGCATGTTTGGTTTAAATTGGAAATTTACATTTTTCAGTTTTGTCAGACAATTGCAATATTCTCTCAATAAGCTAATTAGCTCAATTGGAGCATTTCTAGCATGTTTGGTTGAAATTGGAAATTTACATTTTTCAATTTTGTTAGACGTTTGTAATATTCTAACAATAAGCTAATTAGCTCAATTGGAGCATTTCTAGCATGTTTGGTTGAAATTTGAAATTTACATTTTTCAGTTTTGTCAGACAATGGCAATATTCTCTCAATAAGCTAATTAGCTCAATTGGAGCATTTCTAGCATGTTTGGTTGAAATTGGAAATTTACATTTTTCACTTTTGTCAGACGTTTGTAATATTCTCACAATAAGCTAATTAGCTCAATTGGAGCAATTCTAGCACGTTTGGTTGAAATTGGAAATTTACATTTTTCACTTTTGTCAGACGTTTGTAATATTCCAACAATAAGCTAATTAGCTCAATTGGAGCATTTCTAGCACGTTTGGTTGAAATTGGAAATTTACATTTTTCACTTTTGTCAAACAATTTCAATATTCTCTCAATAAGCTAATTAGCTCATTTGGAGCATTTCTAGCATGTTTGGTTGAAATTGGGAATTTACATTTTTCACTTTTGTCAGACGTTTGTAATATTCTCACAATAAGCTAATTAGCTCAATTGGAGCATTTCTAGCACGTTTGGTTGAAATTGGAAAGTTACATTTTTCACTTTTGTCAAACAATTGCAATATTCTCTCAATAAGCTAATTAGCTCAATTGGAGCAATTCTACCATGTTTGGTTGAAATCGAAAATTTACATTTTTCAGTTTTGTCAGACGTTTGTAGTATTCTCACAATAAGCTAATTAGCTCAATTGGAGCATTTCTAGCATGTTTGGTTTAAATTGGAAATTTACATTTTTCAGTTTTGTCAGACAATTGCAATATTCTCTCAATAAGCTAATTAGCTCAATTGGAGCATTTCTAGCATGTTTGGTTGAAATTGGAAATTTACATTTTTCAGTGTTGTCAGACGTTTGTAATATTCTCACAATAAGCTAATTAGCTCAATTGGAGCATTTCTAGCATGTTTGGTTGAAATTGGAAATTTACATTTTTCAGTTTTGTCAGACAATGGCAATATTCTCTCAATAAGCTAATTAGCTCAATTGGAGCATTTCTAGCATGTTTGGTTGAAATTGGAAGTTTACATTTTTCACTTTTGTCAGACAATTGCAATATTCTCACAATAAGCTAATTAGCTCAATTGGAGCATTTCTAGCATGTTTGGTTGAAATTGGAAATTTACATTTTTCACTTTTGTCAGACAATTGCAATATTCTCACAATAAGCTAATTAGCTCAATTGGAGCATTTCTAGCATGTTTGGTTGAAATTGGAAATTTACATTTTTCAGTGTTGTCAGACGTTTGTAATATTCTCACAATAAGCTAATTAGCTCAATTGGAGCATTTCTAGCATGTTTGGTTGAAATTGGAAATTTACATTTTTCACTTTTGTCAGACGTTTGTAATATTCTCACAATAAGCTAATTAGCTCAATTGGAGCATTTCTAGCATGTTTGGTTGAAATTGGAATTTTACATTTTTCAGTTTTGTCAGACAATTGCAATATTCTCTCAATAAGCTAATTAGCTCAATTGGAGCATTTCTAGCATGTTTGGTTGAAATTGGAAAATTACATTTTTGACTTTTGTCAGACAATTGCAATATTCTCACAATAAGCTAATTAGCTATATTGGAGCATTTCTAGCATGTTTGGTTGAAATTGGAAAATTACATTTTTCACTTTTGTCAGACAATTGCAATATTCTCACAATAAGCTAATTAGCTCATTTGGAGCATTTCTAGCATGTTTGGTTGAAATTGGAAATTTACATTTTTCAGTGTTGTCAGACGTTTGTAATATTCTCACAATAAGCTAATTAGCTCAATTGGATCATTTCTAGCACGTTTGGTTGAAATTGGAAACTTACTTTTTTCACTTTTGTCAGACAATTGCAATATTCTCTCAATAAGCTAATTAGCTCAATTGGAGCATTTCTACCATGTTTGGTTGAAATTGGAAATTTACATTTTTCACTTTTGTCAGACGTTTGTAATATTCTCACAATAAGCTAATTAGCTCAATTGGAGCATTTCTAGCACGTTTGGTTGAAATTAGAATTTTACATTTTTCACTTTTGTCAGACAATTGCAATATTCTCACAATAAGCTAATTAGCTCAATTGGAGCATTTCTAGCATGTTTGGTTGAAATTGGAAATTTACATTTTTCAGTGTTGTCAGACGTTTGTAATATTCTCACAATAAGCTAATTAGCTCAATTGGAGCATTTCTAGCATGTTTGGTTGAAATTGGAAATTTACATTTTTCACTTTTGTCAGACGTTTGTAATATTCTCACAATAAGCTAATTAGCTCAATTGGAGCAATTCTAGCATGTTTGGTTGAAATTGGAAATTTACATTTTTCACTTTTGTCAGACGTTTGTAATATTCCAACAATAAGCTAATTAGCTCAATTGGAGCATTTCTAGCACGTTTGGTTGAAATTGGAAATTTACATTTTTCACTTTTGTCAAACAATTTCAATATTCTCTCAATAAGCTAATTAGCTCATTTGGAGCATTTCTAGCATTTTTGGTTGAAATTAGAAATTTACATTTTTCACTTTTGTCAGACGTTTGTAATATTCTCACAATAAGCTAATTAGCTCAATTGGAGCATTTCTAGCACGTTTGGTTGAAATTGGAAATTTACATTTTTCACTTTTGTCAGACGTTTTAATATTCTCACAATAAGCTAATTAGCTCAATTGGAGCATTTCTAGCACGTTTGGTTGAAATTGGAAAGTTACATTTTTCACTTTTGTCAAACAATTGCAATATTCTCTCAATAAGCTAATTAGCTCAATTGGAGCATTTCTACCATGTTTGGTTGAAATCGAAAATTTTCATTTTTCAGTTTTGTCAGACGTTTGTAGTATTCTCACAATAAGCTAATTAGCTCAATTGGAGCATTTCTAGCATGTTTGGTTTAAATTGGAAATTTACATTTTTCAGTTTTGTCAGACAATTGCAATATTCTCTCAATAAGCTAATTAGCTCAATTGGAGCATTTCTAGCATGTTTGGTTGAAATTGGAAATTTACATTTTTCAGTGTTGTCAGACGTTTGTAATATTCTCACAATAAGCTAATTAGCTCAATTGGAGCATTTCTAGCATGTTTGGTTGAAATTGGAAATTTACATTTTTCAGTTTTGTCAGACAATGGCAATATTCTCTCAATAAGCTAATTAGCTCAATTGGAGCATTTCTAGCATGTTTGGTTGAAATTGGAAGTTTACATTTTTCACTTTTGTCAGACAATTGCAATATTCTCACAATAAGCTAATTAGCTCAATTGGAGCATTTCTAGCATGTTTGGTTGAAATTGGAAATTTACATTTTTCACTTTTGTCAGACAATTGCAATATTCTCACAATAAGCTAATTAGCTCAATTGGAGCATTTCTAGCATGTTTGGTTGAAATTGGAAATTTACATTTTTCAGTGTTGTCAGACGTTTGTAATATTCTCACAATAAGCTAATTAGCTCAATTGGAGCATTTCTAGCATGTTTGGTTGAAATTGGAAATTTACATTTTTCACTTTTGTCAGACAATCGCAATATTCTCACAATAAGCTAATTAGCTCAATTGGAGCATTTCTAGCATGTTTGGTTGAAATTGGAAATTTACATTTTTCACTTTTGTCAGACGTTTGTAATATTCTCACAATAAGCTAATTAGCTCAATTGGAGCATTTCTAGCACGTTTGGTTGAAATTGGAAATTTACATTTTTCACTTTTGTCAAACAATTGCAATATTCTCTCAATAAGCTAATTAGCTCAATTGGAGCATTTCTAGCATGTTTGGTTGAAATTGGAAATTTACATTTTTCACTTTTGTCAGACGTTTGTAATATTCTCACAATAAGCTAATTAGCTCAATTGGAGCATTTCTAGCACGTTTGGTTGAAATTGGTAATTTACATTTTTCACTTTTGTCAAACAATTGCAATATTCTCTCAATAAGCTAATTAGCTCAATTGGAGCATTTCTAGCATGTTTGGTTGAAATTGGAAATTTACATTTTTCACTTTTGTCAGACGTTTGTAATATTCTCACAATAAGCTAATTAGCTCAATTGGAGCATTTCTAGCACGTTTGGTTGAAATTGGAAAGTTACATTTTTCGCTTTTGTCAAACAATTGCAATATTCTCTCAATAAGCTAATTAGCTCAATTGGAGCATTTCTACCATGTTTGGTTGAAATTGAAAATTTACATTTTTCAGTTTTGTCAGACGTTTGTAGTATTCTCACAATAAGCTAATTAGCTCAATTGGAGCATTTCTAGCATGTTTGGTTTAAATTGGAAATTTACATTTTTCAGTTTTGTCAGACAATTGCAATATTCTCTCAATAAGCTAATTAGCTCAATTGGAGCATTTCTAGCATGTTTGGTTGAAATTGGAAATTTACATTTTTCAGTGTTGTCAGACGTTTGTAATATTCTCACAATAAGCTAATTAGCTCAATTGGAGCATTTCTAGCATGTTTGGTTGAAATTGGAAATTTACATTTTTCAGTTTTGTCAGACAATGGCAATATTCTCTCAATAAGCTAATTAGCTCAATTGGAGCATTTCTAGCATGTTTGGTTGAAATTGGAAGTTTACATTTTTCACTTTTGTCAGACAATTGCAATATTCTCACAATAAGCTAATTAGCTCAATTGGAGCATTTCTAGCATGTTTGGTTGAAATTGGAAATTTACATTTTTCACTTTTGTCAGACAATTGCAATATTCTCACAATAAGCTAATTAGCTCAATTGGAGCATTTCTAGCATGTTTGGTTGAAATTGGAAATTTACATTTTTCAGTGTTGTCAGACGTTTGTAATATTATCACAATAAGCTAATTAGCTCAATTGGAGCATTTCTAGCATGTTTGGTTGAAATTGGAAATTTACATTTTTCACTTTTGTCAGACAATCGCAATATTCTCACAATAAGCTAATTAGCTCAATTGGAGCATTTCTAGCATGTTTGGTTGAAATTGGAAATTTACATTTTTCACTTTTGTCAGACGTTTGTCATATTCTCACAATAAGCTAATTAGCTCAATTGGAGCATTTCTAGCACGTTTGGTTGAAATTGGAAATTTACATTTTTCACTTTTGTCAAACAATTGCAATATTCTCTCAATAAGCTAATTAGCTCAATTGGAGCATTTCTAGCATGTTTGGTTGAAATTGGAAATTTACATTTTTCACTTTTGTCAGACGTTTGTAATATTCTCACAATAAGCTAATTAGCTCAATTGGAGCATTTCTAGCACGTTTGGTTGAAAGTGGAAATTTACATTTTTCACTTTTGTCAAACAATTGCAATATTCTCTCAATAAGCTAATTAGCTCAATTGGAGCTTTTCTACCATGTTTGGTTGAAATTGAAAATTTACATTTTTCAGTTTTGTCAGACGTTTGTAGTATTCTCACAATAAGCTAATTAGCTCAATTGGAGCATTTCTAGCATGTTTGGTTGAAATTGGAATTTTACATTTTTCAGTTTTGTCAGACAATTGCAATATTCTCTCAATAAGCTAATTAGCTCAATTGGAGCATTTCTAGCATGTTTGGTTGAAATTGGAAAATTACATTTTTGACTTTTGTCAGACAATTGCAATATTCTCACAATAAGCTAATTAGCTATATTGGAGCATTTCTAGCATGTTTGGTTGAAATTGGAAAATTACATTTTTCACTTTTGTCAGACAATTGCAATATTCTCACAATAAGCTAATTAGCTCATTTGGAGCATTTCTAGCATGTTTGGTTGAAATTGGAAATTTACATTTTTCAGTGTTGTCAGACGTTTGTAATATTCTCACAATAAGCTAATTAGCTCAATTGGATCATTTCTAGCACGTTTGGTTGAAATTGGAAACTTACTTTTTTCACTTTTGTCAGACAATTGCAATATTCTCTCAATAAGCTAATTAGCTCAATTGGAGCATTTCTACCATGTTTGGTTGAAATTGGAAATTTACATTTTTCACTTTTGTCAGACGTTTGTAATATTCTCACAATAAGCTAATTAGCTCAATTGGAGCATTTCTAGCACGTTTGGTTGAAATTAGAATTTTACATTTTTCACTTTTGTCAGACAATTGCAATATTCTCACAATAAGCTAATTAGCTCAATTGGAGCATTTCTAGCATGTTTGGTTGAAATTGGAAATTTACATTTTTCAGTGTTGTCAGACGTTTGTAATATTCTCACAATAAGCTAATTAGCTCAATTGGAGCATTTCTAGCATGTTTGGTTGAAATTGGAAATTTACATTTTTCACTTTTGTCAGACGTTTGTAATATTCTCACAATAAGCTAATTAGCTCAATTGGAGCAATTCTAGCATGTTTGGTTGAAATTGGAAATTTACATTTTTCACTTTTGTCAGACGTTTGTAATATTCCAACAATAAGCTAATTAGCTCAATTGGAGCATTTCTAGCACGTTTGGTTGAAATTGGAAATTTACATTTTTCACTTTTGTCAAACAATTTCAATATTCTCTCAATAAGCTAATTAGCTCATTTGGAGCATTTCTAGCATTTTTGGTTGAAATTAGAAATTTACATTTTTCACTTTTGTCAGACGTTTGTAATATTCTCACAATAAGCTAATTAGCTCAATTGGAGCATTTCTAGCACGTTTGGTTGAAATTGGAAATTTACATTTTTCACTTTTGTCAAACAATTGCAATATTCTCTCAATAAGCTAATTAGCTCAATTGGAGCATTTCTAGCATGTTTGGTTGAAATTGGAAGTTTACATTTTTCACTTTTGTCAGACGTTTGTAATATTCTCACAATAAGCTAATTAGCTCAATTGGAGCATTTCTAGCACGTTTGGTTGAAATTGGAAAGTTACATTTTTCACTTTTGTCAAACAATTGCAATATTCTCTCAATAAGCTAATTAGCTCAATTGGAGCATTTCTACCATGTTTGGTTGAAATCGAAAATTTACATTTTTCAGTTTTGTCAGACGTTTGTAGTATTCTCACAATAAGCTAATTAGCTCAATTGGAGCATTTCTAGCATGTTTGGTTTAAATTGGAAATTTACATTTTTCAGTTTTGTCAGACAATTGCAATATTCTCTCAATAAGCTAATTAGCTCAATTGGAGCATTTCTAGCATGTTTGGTTGAAATTGGAAATTTACATTTTTCAGTGTTGTCAGACGTTTGTAATATTCTCACAACAAGCTAATTAGCTCAATTGGAGCATTTCTAGCATGTTTGGTTGAAATTGGAAATTTACATTTTTCAGTTTTGTCAGACAATGGCAATATTCTCTCAATAAGCTAATTAGCTCAATTGGAGCATTTCTAGCATGTTTGGTTGAAATTGGAAGTTTACATTTTTCACTTTTGTCAGACAATTGCAATATTCTCACAATAAGCTAATTAGCTCAATTGGAGCATTTCTAGCATGTTTGGTTGAAATTGGAAATTTACATTTTTCACTTTTGTCAGACAATTGCAATATTCTCACAATAAGCTAATTAGCTCAATTGGAGCATTTCTAGCATGTTTGGTTGAAATTGGAAATTTACATTTTTCAGTGTTGTCAGACGTTTGTAATATTCTCACAATAAGCTAATTAGCTCAATTGGAGCATTTCTAGCATGTTTGGTTGAAATTGGAAATTTACATTTTTCACTTTTGTCAGACAATCGCAATATTCTCACAATAAGCTAATTAGCTCAATTGGAGCATTTCTAGCATGTTTGGTTGAAATTGGAAATTTACATTTTTCACTTTTGTCAGACGTTTGTAATATTCTCACAATAAGCTAATTAGCTCAATTGGAGCATTTCTAGCACGTTTGGTTGAAATTGGAAATTTACATTTTTCACTTTTGTCAAACAATTGCAATATTCTCTCAATAAGCTAATTAGCTCAATTGGAGCATTTCTAGCATGTTTGGTTGAAATTGGAAATTTACATTTTTCACTTTTGTCAGACGTTTGTAATATTCTCACAATAAGCTAATTAGCTCAATTGGAGCATTTCTAGCACGTTTGGTTGAAAGTGGAAATTTACATTTTTCACTTTTGTCAAACAATTGCAATATTCTCTCAATAAGCTAATTAGCTCAATTGGAGCATTTCTACCATGTTTGGTTGAAATTGAAAATTTACATTTTTCAGTTTTGTCAGACGTTTGTAGTATTCTCACAATAAGCTAATTAGCTCAATTGGAGCATTTCTAGCATGTTTGGTTTAAATTGGAAATTTACATTTTTCAGTTTTGTCAGACAATTGCAATATTCTCTCAATAAGCTAATTAGCTCAATTGGAGCATTTCTAGCATGTTTGGTTGAAATTGGAAATTTACATTTTTCAATTTTGTTAGACGTTTGTAATATTCTAACAATAAGCTAATTAGCTCAATTGGAGCATTTCTAGCATGTTTGGTTGAAATTTGAAATTTACATTTTTCAGTTTTGTCAGACAATGGCAATATTCTCTCAATAAGCTAATTAGCTCAATTGGAGCATTTCTAGCATGTTTGGTTGAAATTGGAAATTTACATTTTTCACTTTTGTCAGACGTTTGTAATATTCTCACAATAAGCTAATTAGCTCAATTGGAGCAATTCTAGCATGTTTGGTTGAAATTGGAAATTTACATTTTTCACTTTTGTCAGACGTTTGTAATATTCCAACAATAAGCTAATTAGCTCAATTGGAGCATTTCTAGCACGTTTGGTTGAAATTGGAAATTTACATTTTTCACTTTTGTCAAACAATTTCAATATTCTCTCAATAAGCTAATTAGCTCATTTGGAGCATTTCTAGCATTTTTGGTTGAAATTAGAAATTTACATTTTTCACTTTTGTCAGACGTTTGTAATATTCTCACAATAAGCTAATTAGCTCAATTGGAGCATTTCTAGCACGTTTGGTTGAAATTGGAAATTTACATTTTTCACTTTTGTCAAACAATTGCAATATTCTCTCAATAAGCTAATTAGCTCAATTGGAGCATTTCTAGCATGTTTGGTTGAAATTGGGAATTTACATTTTTCACTTTTGTCAGACGTTTGTAATATTCTCACAATAAGCTAATTAGCTCAATTGGAGCATTTCTAGCACGTTTGGTTGAAATTGGAAAGTTACATTTTTCACTTTTGTCAAACAATTGCAATATTCTCTCAATAAGCTAATTAGCTCAATTGGAGCAATTCTACCATGTTTGGTTGAAATCGAAAATTTACATTTTTCAGTTTTGTCAGACGTTTGTAGTATTCTCACAATAAGCTAATTAGCTCAATTGGAGCATTTCTAGCATGTTTGGTTTAAATTGGAAATTTACATTTTTCAGTTTTGTCAGACAATTGCAATATTCTCTCAATAAGCTAATTAGCTCAATTGGAGCATTTCTAGCATGTTTGGTTGAAATTGGAAATTTACATTTTTCAGTGTTGTCAGACGTTTGTAATATTCTCACAATAAGCTAATTAGCTCAATTGGAGCATTTCTAGCATGTTTGGTTGAAATTGGAAATTTACATTTTTCAGTTTTGTCAGACAATGGCAATATTCTCTCAATAAGCTAATTAGCTCAATTGGAGCATTTCTAGCATGTTTGGTTGAAATTGGAAGTTTACATTTTTCACTTTTGTCAGACAATTGCAATATTCTCACAATAAGCTAATTAGCTCAATTGGAGCATTTCTAGCATGTTTGGTTGAAATTGGAAATTTACATTTTTCACTTTTGTCAGACAATTGCAATATTCTCACAATAAGCTAATTAGCTCAATTGGAGCATTTCTAGCATGTTTGGTTGAAATTGGAAATTTACATTTTTCAGTGTTGTCAGACGTTTGTAATATTCTCACAATAAGCTAATTAGCTCAATTGGAGCATTTCTAGCATGTTTGGTTGAAATTGGAAATTTACATTTTTCACTTTTGTCAGACAATCGCAATATTCTCACAATAAGCTAATTAGCTCAATTGGAGCATTTCTAGCATGTTTGGTTGAAATTGGAAATTTACATTTTTCACTTTTGTCAGACGTTTGTAATATTCTCACAATAAGCTAATTAGCTCAATTGGAGCATTTCTAGCACGTTTGGTTGAAATTGGAAATTTACATTTTTCACTTTTGTCAAACAATTGCAATATTCTCTCAATAAGCTAATTAGCTCAATTGGAGCATTTCTAGCATGTTTGGTTGAAATTGGAAATTTACATTTTTCACTTTTGTCAGACGTTTGTAATATTCTCACAATAAGCTAATTAGCTCAATTGGAGCATTTCTAGCACGTTTGGTTGAAAGTGGAAATTTACATTTTTCACTTTTGTCAAACAATTGCAATATTCTCTCAATAAGCTAATTAGCTCAATTGGAGCATTTCTACCATGTTTGGTTGAAATTGAAAATTTACATTTTTCAGTTTTGTCAGACGTTTGTAGTATTCTCACAATAAGCTAATTAGCTCAATTGGAGCATTTCTAGCATGTTTGGTTTAAATTGGAAATTTACATTTTTCAGTTTTGTCAGACAATTGCAATATTCTCTCAATAAGCTAATTAGCTCAATTGGAGCATTTCTAGCATGTTTGGTTGAAATTGGAAATTTACATTTTTCAATTTTGTTAGACGTTTGTAATATTCTAACAATAAGCTAATTAGCTCAATTGGAGCATTTCTAGCATGTTTGGTTGAAATTTGAAATTTACATTTTTCAGTTTTGTCAGACAATGGCAATATTCTCTCAATAAGCTAATTAGCTCAATTGGAGCATTTCTAGCATGTTTGGTTGAAATTGGAAATTTACATTTTTCACTTTTGTCAGACGTTTGTAATATTCTCACAATAAGCTAATTAGCTCAATTGGAGCATTTCTAGCATGTTTGGTTGAAATTGGAAATTTACATTTTTCACTTTTGTCAGACAATTGCAATATTCTCTCAATAAGCTAATTAGCTCATTTGGAGCATTTCTAGCATTTTTGGTTGAAATTAGAAATTTACATTTTTCAGTGTTGTCAGACGTTTGTAATATTCTCACAATAAGCTAATTAGTTCAATTGGAGCATTTCTAGCATGTTTGGTTGAAATTGGAAAGTTACATTTTTCAGTTTTGTCAGACGTTTGTAAAATTCTTACAGTAGGATTATTTGCGCATTTTGAGCATTTCTAGCATGTTTGGTTGAAATTGGAAATTTACATTTTTCACTTTTGTCAGACAATTGCAATATTCTCACAATAAGCTAATTAGCTCAATTGGAGCATTTCTAGCATGTTTGGTTGAAATTGGAAATTTACATTTTTCACTTTTGTCAGACGTTTGTAATATTCTCACAATAAGCTAATTAGCTCAATTGGAGCATTTCTAGCATGTTTGGTTGAAATTAGAAATTTACATTTTTCAGTGTTGTCAGACGTTTGTAATATTCTCACAATATGCCAATTAGCTCAATTTGAGCATTTCTAGCATGTTTGGTTGAAATTGGAAATTTACATTTTTCAGTTTTGTCAGACGTTTGTGAAATGCTTACAGTAGGCTTATTTGCGCAATTTGAGCATTTCTAGCATGTTTGGTTGAAATTGGAAATTTACATTTAACACTTTTGTCAGACCATTGCAATATTCTCACAATGAGCTAATTAGCTCAATTGGAGCATTTCTAGCATGTTTGGTTGAAATTGGAAATTTACATTTTTCAGTTTTGTCAGACAATTGCAATATTCTCACAATAAGCTAATTAGCTCAATTGGAGCATTTCTAGCATGTTTGGTTGAAATTGGAAATTTAAATTTTTCAGTTTTGTCAGACGTTTGTAGTATTCTCACAATAAGCTAATTAGCTCAATTGGAGCATTTCTAGCATGTTTGGTTGAAATTGGAAATTTACATTTTTCACTTTTGTCAGACAATTGCAATATTCTCACAATAAGCTAATTAGCTCAATTGAAGTATTTCTAGCATGTTTGGTTGAAATTGGAAATTTACATTTTTCACTTTTGTCAGACAATTGCAATATTATCTCAATGAGCTAATTAGCTCAATTGGAGCATTTCTAGCATGTTTGGTTGAAATTGGAAATTTACATTTTTCAATTTTGTCAGACGTTTGTAATATTCTCACAATAAGCTAATTAGCTCAATTGGAGCATTTCTAGCATGTTTGGTTGAAATTGGAAATTTACATTTTTCAGTGTTGTCAGACGTTTGTAAAATTCTCACAATAAGCCAATTAGCTCAATTTGAGCATTTCTAGCATGTTTGGTTGAAATTGGAAATTTACATTTTTCACTTTTGTCAGACCATTGCAATATTCTCACAATAAGCTAATTAGCTCAATTGGAGCATTTCTAGCATGTTTGGTTGAAATTTGAAATTTACATTTTTCAGTTTTGTCAGACGTTTGTAAAATTCTTACAGTAGGCTTATTTGCGCAATTTGAGCATTTCTATCATGTTTGGTTGAAATTGGAAATTTACATTTTTCACTTTTGTCAGACCATTGCAATATTCTCACAATAAGCTAATTAGCTCAATTGGAGCATTTCTAGCATGTTTGGTTGAAATTGGAAATTTACATTTTTCAGTTTTGTCAGACGTTTGTAAAATTCTTACAGTAGGCTTTTTGCGCAATTTCAGCATTTCTAGCATGTTTGGTTGAAATTGGAAATTTACATTTTTCACTTTTGTCAGACAATTGCAATATTCTCACAATAAGCTAATTAGCTCAATTGGAGTATTTCTAGCATGTTTGGTTGAAATTGGAAGTTTACATTTTCCAATTTTGTCAGACAATTGCAATATTCTCACAATAAGCTAATTAGCTCAATTGGAGCATTTCTAGCATGTTTGGTTGAAATTGGAAATTTACATTTTTCAATTTTGTTAGACGTTTGTAATATTCTCACAATAAGCTAATTAGCTCAATTTGAGCATTTCTAGCATGTTTGGTTGAAATTGGAAATTTACATTTTTCAGTTTTGTCAGACAATTGCAATATTCTCTCAATAAGCTAATTAGCTCAATTGGAGCATTTCTAGCATGTTTGGTTGAAATTGGAAATTTACATTTTTCACTTTTGTCAGACAATTGCAATATTCTCACAATAAGCTAATTAGCTCAATTGGAGTATTTCTAGCATGTTTGGTTGAAATTGGAAGTTTACATTTTTCACTTTTGTCAGACAATTGCAATATTATCTCAATAAGCTAATTAGCTCAATTGGAGCATTTCTAGCATGTTTGGTTGAAATTGGAAATTTACATTTTTCAGTGTTGTCAGACGTTTGTAAAATTCTCACGATAAGCCAATTAGCTCAATTTGAGCATTTCTAGCATGTTTGGTTGAAATTGGAAATTTACATTCTTCACTTTTGTCAGACCATTGCAATATTCTCACAATAAGCTAATTAGCTCAATTGGAGCATTTCTAGCATGTTTGGTTGAAATTGGAAATTTACATTTTTCAGTTTTGTCAGACGTTTGTAAAATTCTTACAGTAGGCTTATTTGCGCAATTTGAGCATTTCTATCATGTTTGGTTGAAATTGGAAATTTACATTTTTCACTTTTGTCAGACCATTGCAATATTCTCACAATAAGCTAATTAGCTCAATTGGAGCATTTCTAGCATGTTTGGTTGAAATTGGAAATTTACATTTTTCAGTTTTGTCAGACGTTTGTAAAATTCTTACAGTAGGCTTTTTGCGCAATTTCAGCATTTCTAGCATGTTTGGTTGAAATTGGAAATTTACATTTTTCACTTTTGTCAGACAATTACAATATTCTCACAATAAGCTAATTAGCTCAATTGAAGCATTTCTAGCATGTTTGGTTGAAATTGGAAATTTACATTTTTCACTTTTGTCAGACAATTGCAATATTCTCACAATAAGCTAATTAGCTCAATTGGAGTATTTCTAGCATGTTTGGTTGAAATTGGAAGTTTACATTTTTCACTTTTGTCAGACAATTGCAATATTATCTCAATAAGCTAATTAGCTCAATTGGAGCATTTCTAGCATGTTTGGTTGAAATTGGAAATTTACATTTTTCAGTTTTGTCAGACGTTTGTAGTATTCTCACAATAAGCTAATTAGCTCAATTGGAGCATTTCTAGCATGTTTGGTTGAAATTAGAAATTTACATTTTTCAGTGTTGTCAGACGTTTGTAATATTCTCACAATAAGCTAATTAGCTCAATTGGAGCATTTCTAGCATGTTTGGTTGAAATTGGAAATTTACATTTTTCAGTGTTGTCAGACGTTTGTAAAATTCTCACAATAAGCCAATTAGCTCAATTTGAGCATTTCTAGCATGTTTGGTTGAAATTGGAAATTTACATTTTTCACTTTTGTCAGACCATTCCAATATTCTCACAATAAGCTAATTAGCTCAATTGGAGCATTTCTAGCATGTTTGGTTGAAATTTGAAATTTACATTTTTCAGTTTTGTCAGACGTTTGTAAAATTCTTACAGTAGGCTTTTTGCGCAATTTCAGCATTTCTAGCATGTTTGGTTGAAATTGGAAATTTACATTTTTCACTTTTGTCAGACAATTGCAATATTCTCACAATAAGCTAATTAGCTCAATTGGAGTATTTCTAGCATGTTTGGTTGAAATTGGAAGTTTACATTTTTCAATTTTGTCAGACAATTGCAATATTCTCACAATAAGCTAATTAGCTCAATTGGAGCATTTCTAGCATGTTTGGTTGAAATTGGAAATTTACATTTTTCAATTTTGTTAGACGTTTGTAATATTCTCACAATAAGCTAATTAGCTCAATTGGAGCATTTCTAGCATGTTTGGTTGAAATTGGAAATTTACATTTTTCAGTTTTGTCAGACGTTTGTAGTATTCTCACAATAAGCTAATTAGCTCAATTGGAGCATTTCTAGCATGTTTGGTTGAAATTAGAAATTTACATTTTTCAGTGTTGTCAGACGTTTGTAATATTCTCACAATAAGCTAATTAGCTCAATTGGAGCATTTCTAGCATGTTTGGTTGAAATTGGAAATTTACATTTTTCAGTGTTGTCAGACGTTTGTAAAATTCTCACAATAAGCCAATTAGCTCAATTTGAGCATTTCTAGCATGTTTGGTTGAAATTGGAAATTTACATTCTTCACTTTTGTCAGACCATTGCAATATTCTCACAATAAGCTAATTAGCTCAATTGGAGCATTTCTAGCATGTTTGGTTGAAATTGGAAATTTACATTTTTCAGTTTTGTCAGACGTTTGTAAAATTCTTACAGTAGGCTTATTTGCGCAATTTGAGCATTTCTATCATGTTTGGTTGAAATTGGAAATTTACATTTTTCACTTTTGTCAGACCATTGCAATATTCTCACAATAAGCTAATTAGCTCAATTGGAGCATTTCTAGCATGTTTGGTTGAAATTGGAAATTTACATTTTTCAGTTTTGTCAGACGTTTGTAAAATTCTTACAGTAGGCTTTTTGCGCAATTTCAGCATTTCTAGCATGTTTGGTTGAAATTGGAAATTTACATTTTTCACTTTTGTCAGACAATTACAATATTCTCACAATAAGCTAATTAGCTCAATTGAAGCATTTCTAGCATGTTTGGTTGAAATTGGAAATTTACATTTTTCAATTTTGTTAGACGTTTGTAATATTCTCACAATAAGCTAATTAGCTCAATTGGAGCATTTCTAGCATGTTTGGTTGAAATTGGAAATTTACATTTTTCACTTTTGTCAGACAATTGCAATATTCTCACAATAAGCTAATTAGCTCAATTGGAGCATTTCTAGCATGTTTGGTTGAAATTGGAAGTTTACATTTTTCACTTTTGTCAGACGTTTGTAGTATTCTCACAATAAGCTAATTAGCTCAATTGGAGCATTTCTAGCATGTTTGGTTGAAATTAGAAATTTACATTTTTCAGTGTTGTCAGACGTTTGTAATATTCTCACAATAAGCTAATTAGCTCAATTGGAGCATTTCTAGCATGTTTGGTTGAAATTGGAAATTTACATTTTTCAGTGTTGTCAGACGTTTGTAAAATTCTCACAATAAGCCAATTAGCTCAATTTGAGCATTTCTAGCATGTTTGGTTGAAATTGGAAATTTACATTTTTCAGTTTTGTCAGACGTTTGTAAAATTCTTACAGTAGGCTTATTTGCGCAATTTGAGCATTTCTATCATGTTTGGTTGAAATTGGAAATTTACATTTTTCACTTTTGTCAGACCATTGCAATATTCTCACAATAAGCTAATTAGCTCAATTGGAGCATTTCTAGCATGTTTGGTTTAAATTGGAAATTTACATTTTTCAGTTTTGTCAGACGTTTGTAAAATTCTTACAGTAGGCTTTTTGCGCAATTTCAGCATTTCTAGCATGTTTGGTTGAAATTGGAAATTTACATTTTTCACTTTTGTCAGACAATTGCAATATTCTCACAATAAGCTAATTAGCTCAATTGAAGCATTTCTAGCATGTTTGGTTGAAATTGGAAATTTACATTTTTCAATTTTGTTAGACGTTTGTAATATTCTCACAATAAGCTAATTAGCTCAATTGGAGCATTTCTAGCATGTTTGGTTGAAATTGGAAATTTACATTTTTCAGTTTTGTCAGACGTTTGTAGTATTCTCACAATAAGCTAATTAGCTCAATTGGAGCATTTCTAGCATGTTTGGTTGAAATCGGAAATTTAAATTTTTCACTTTTGTCAGACAATTGCAATATTCTCACAATAGGCTAATTAGCTCAATTGGAGCATTTCTAGCATGTTTGGTTGAAATTGGAAATTTACATTTTTCACTTTTGTCAGACAATTGCAATATTCTCACAATAAGCTAATTAGCTCAATTGGAGCATTTCTAGCATGTTTGGTTGAAATTGGAAATTTACATTTTTCAGTTTTGTCAGACGTTTGTAGTATTCTCACAATAAGCTAATTAGCTCAATTGGAGCATTTCTAGCATGTTTGGTTGAAATTGGAAATTTACATTTTTGACTTTTGTCAGACAATTGCAATATTCTCACAATAAGCTAATTAGCTCAATTGGAGCATTTCTAGCATGTTTGGTTGAAATTGGAAATTTACATTTTTCACTTTTGTCAAACAATTGCAATATTCTCACAATAAGCTAATTAGCTCAATTGGAGCATTTCTAGCATGTTTGGTTGAAATTGGAAATTTACATTTTTCACTTTTGTCAGACGTTTGTAATATTCTCACAATAAGCTAATTAGCTCAATTGGAGCATTTCTAGCATGTTTGGTTGAAATTGGAAATTTACATTTTTCACTTTTGTCAAACAATTGCAATATTCTCTCAATAAGCTAATTAGCTCAATTGGTGCATTTCTACCATGTTTGGTTGAAATTGGAAATTTACATTTTTCACTTTTGTCAGACGTTTGTAATATTCTCACAATAAGCTAATTAGCTCAATTGGAGCATTTCTAGCACGTTTGGTTGAAATTGGAAATTTACCTTTTCCACTTTTGTCAAACAATTGCAATATTCTCTCAATAAGCTAATTAGCTCAATTGGAGCATTTCTACCATGTTTGGTTGAAATTGAAAATTTACATTTTTCACTTTTGTCAGACGTTTGTAATATTCCCACAATAAGCTAATTAGCTCAATTGGAGCATTTCTAGCATGTTTGGTTGAAATTGGAAGTTTACATTTTTCACTTTTGTCAGACAATTGCAATATTCCCTCAATAAGCTAATTAGCTCATTTGGAGCATTTCTAGCATTTTTGGTTGAAATTAGAAATTTACATTTTTCAGTGTCGTCAAACGTTTGTAATATTCTCACAATCAGCTAATTAGCTCAATTGGAGCATTTCTAGCATGTTTGGTTGAAATTGGAAGTTTACATTTTTCACTTTTGTCAGACAATTGCAATATTCCCTCAATAAGCTAATTAGCTCATTTGGAGCATTTCTAGCATTTTTGGTTGAAATTAGAAATTTACATTTTTCAGTGTCGTCAAACGTTTGTAATATTCTCACAATCAGCTAATTAGCTCAATTGGAGCATTTCTAGCATGTTTGGTTGAAATTGGAAATTTACATTTTTCAGTTTTGTCAGACGTTTGTAATATTCTCACAATAAGCTAATTAGCTCAATTGGAGCATTTCTAGCATGTTTGGTTGAAATTGGAAATTTACATTTTTCACTTTTGTCAAACAATTGCAATATTCTCTCAATAAGCTAATTAGCTCAATTGGAGCATTTCTAGCATGTTTGGTTGAAATTGGAAATTTACATTTTTCACTTTTGTCAGACGTTTGTAATATTCTCACAATAAGCTAATTAGCTCAATTGGAGCATTTCTAGCACGTTTGGTTGAAATTAGAATTTTACATTTTTCAGTTTTGTCAGACAATTGCAATAGTCTCTCAATAAGCTAGTTAGCTCAATTGGAGCATTTCTAGCATGTTTGGTTGAAATTGGAAATTTACATTTTTCAGTTTTGTCAGACGTTTGTAATGTTCTCACAATAAGCTAATTAGCTCAATTGGAGCATTTCTAGCATGTTTGGTTGAAATTGGAAATTTACATTTTTCAGTGTTGTCAGACGTTTGTAATATTCTCACAATAAGCTAATTAGCTCAATTGGAGCATTTCTAGCATGTTTGGTTGAAATTGGAAACTTACATTTTTCACTTTTGTCAGACGTTTGTAATATTCTCACAATAAGCTAATTAGCTCAATTGGAGCATTTCTAGCATGTTTGGTTGAAATTGGAAATTTACATTTTTCACTTTTGTCAGACAATTGCAATATTCTCACAATAAGCTAATTAGCTCAATTGGAGCATTTCTAGCATGTTTGGTTGAAATTGGAAATTTACATTTTTCAGTGTTGTCAGACGTTTGTAATATTCTCACAATAAGCTAATTAGCTCAATTGGAGCATTTCTAGCATGTTTGGTTGAAATTGGAAATTTACATTTTTCACTTTTGTCAGACGTTTGTAATATTCTCACAATAAGCTAATTAGCTCAATTGGAGCAATTCTAGCATGTTTGGTTGAAATTGGAAATTTACATTTTTCACTTTTGTCAGACGTTTGTAATATTCCAACAATAAGCTAATTAGCTCAATTGGAGCATTTCTAGCATGTTTGGTTGAAATTGGAAATTTACATTTTTGACTTTTGTCAGACAATTGCAATATTCTCACAATAAGCTAATTAGCTCAATTGGAGCATTTCTAGCATGTTTGGTTGAAATTGGAAATTTACATTTTTCACTTTTGTCAAACAATTGCAATATTCTCACAATAAGCTAATTAGCTCAATTGGAGCATTTCTAGCATGTTTGGTTGAAATTGGAAATTTACATTTTTCACTTTTGTCAAACAATTGCAATATTCTCACAATAAGCTAATTAGCTCAATTGGAGCATTTCTAGCATGTTTGGTTGAAATTGGAAATTTACATTTTTCACTTTTGTCAGACGTTTGTAATATTCTCACAATAAGCTAATTAGCTCAATTGGAGCATTTCTAGCATGTTTGGTTGAAATTGGAAATTTACATTTTTCACTTTTGTCAAACAATTGCAATATTCTCTCAATAAGCTAATTAGCTCAATTGGTGCATTTCTACCATGTTTGGTTGAAATTGGAAATTTACATTTTTCACTTTTGTCAGACGTTTGTAATATTCTCACAATAAGCTAATTAGCTCAATTGGAGCATTTCTAGCACGTTTGGTTGAAATTGGAAATTTACCTTTTCCACTTTTGTCAAACAATTGCAATATTCTCTCAATAAGCTAATTAGCTCAATTGGAGCATTTCTACCATGTTTGGTTGAAATTGAAAATTTACATTTTTCACTTTTGTCAGACGTTTGTAATATTCCCACAATAAGCTAATTAGCTCAATTGGAGCATTTCTAGCATGTTTGGTTGAAATTGGAAGTTTACATTTTTCACTTTTGTCAGACAATTGCAATATTCCCTCAATAAGCTAATTAGCTCATTTGGAGCATTTCTAGCATTTTTGGTTGAAATTAGAAATTTACATTTTTCAGTGTCGTCAAACGTTTGTAATATTCTCACAATCAGCTAATTAGCTCAATTGGAGCATTTCTAGCATGTTTGGTTGAAATTGGAAGTTTACATTTTTCACTTTTGTCAGACAATTGCAATATTCCCTCAATAAGCTAATTAGCTCATTTGGAGCATTTCTAGCATTTTTGGTTGAAATTAGAAATTTACATTTTTCAGTGTCGTCAAACGTTTGTAATATTCTCACAATCAGCTAATTAGCTCAATTGGAGCATTTCTAGCATGTTTGGTTGAAATTGGAAATTTACATTTTTCAGTTTTGTCAGACGTTTGTAATATTCTCACAATAAGCTAATTAGCTCAATTGGAGCATTTCTAGCATGTTTGGTTGAAATTGGAAATTTACATTTTTCACTTTTGTCAAACAATTGCAATATTCTCTCAATAAGCTAATTAGCTCAATTGGAGCATTTCTAGCATGTTTGGTTGAAATTGGAAATTTACATTTTTCACTTTTGTCAGACGTTTGTAATATTCTCACAATAAGCTAATTAGCTCAATTGGAGCATTTCTAGCACGTTTGGTTGAAATTAGAATTTTACATTTTTCAGTTTTGTCAGACAATTGCAATAGTCTCTCAATAAGCTAGTTAGCTCAATTGGAGCATTTCTAGCATGTTTGGTTGAAATTGGAAATTTACATTTTTCAGTTTTGTCAGACGTTTGTAATGTTCTCACAATAAGCTAATTAGCTCAATTGGAGCATTTCTAGCATGTTTGGTTGAAATTGGAAATTTACATTTTTCAGTGTTGTCAGACGTTTGTAATATTCTCACAATAAGCTAATTAGCTCAATTGGAGCATTTCTAGCATGTTTGGTTGAAATTGGAAACTTACATTTTTCACTTTTGTCAGACGTTTGTAATATTCTCACAATAAGCTAATTAGCTCAATTGGAGCATTTCTAGCATGTTTGGTTGAAATTGGAAATTTACATTTTTCACTTTTGTCAGACAATTGCAATATTCTCACAATAAGCTAATTAGCTCAATTGGAGCATTTCTAG
Organism: Watersipora subatra; assembly: GCF_963576615.1. Lineage (NCBI taxonomy): Eukaryota > Metazoa > Bryozoa > Gymnolaemata > Cheilostomatida > Watersiporidae > Watersipora > Watersipora subatra. The sequence goes on along the minus strand of NC_088718.1, from coordinate 19,220,539 downwards.
CATGTTTGGTTGAAATTGGAAATTTACATTTTTCAGTGTTGTCAGACGTTTGTAATATTCTCACAATAAGCTAATTAGCTCAATTGGAGCATTTCTAGCATGTTTGGTTGAAATTGGAAATTTACATTTTTCACTTTTGTCAGACGTTTGTAATATTCTCACAATAAGCTAATTAGCTCAATTGGAGCAATTCTAGCATGTTTGGTTGAAATTGGAAATTTACATTTTTCACTTTTGTCAGACGTTTGTAATATTCCAACAATAAGCTAATTAGCTCAATTGGAGCATTTCTAGCACGTTTGGTTGAAATTGGAAATTTACATTTTTCACTTTTGTCAAACAATTTCAATATTCTCTCAATAAGCTAATTAGCTCAATTGGAGCATTTCTAGCATGTTTGGTTGAAATTGGAAATTTACATTTTTCACTTTTGTCAGACGTTTGTAATATTCTCACAATAAGCTAATTAGCTCAATTGGAGCATTTCTAGCATGTTTGGTTGAAATTAGAAATTTACATTTTTCAGTGTTGTCAGACGTTTGTAATATTCTCACAATAAGCCAATTAGCTCAATTTGAGCATTTCTAGCATGTTTGGTTGAAATTGGAAATTTACATTTTTCAGTTTTGTCAGACGTTTGTAAAATTCTTACAGTAGGCTTATTTGCGCAATTTGAGCATTTCTAGCATGTTTGGTTGAAATTCGAAATTTACATTTTTCACTTTTGTCAGACCATTGCAATATTCTCACAATAAGCTAATTAGCTCAATTGGAGCATTTCTAGCATGTTTGGTTGAAATTGGAAATTTACATTTTTCAATTTTGTCAGACAATTGCAATATTCTCACAATAAGCTAATTAGCTCAATTGGAGCATTTCTAGCATGTTTGGTTGAAATTGGAAATTTACATTTTTCAATTTTGTTAGACGTTTGTAATATTCTCACAATAAGCTAATTAGCTCAATTGGAGCATTTCTAGCATGTTTGGTTGAAATTGGAAATTTACATTTTTCAGTTTTGTCAGACAATTGCAATATTCTCTCAATAAGCTAATTAGCTCAATTGGAGCATTTCTAGCATGTTTGGTTGAAATTGGAAATTTACATTTTTCAGTTTTGTCAGACGTTTGTAGTATTCTCACAATAAGCTAATTAGCTCAATTGGAGCATTTCTAGCATGTTTGGTTGAAGTTGGAAATTTACATTTTTCACTTTTGTCAGACAATTGCAATATTCTCACAATAAGCTAATTAGCTCAATTGGAGTATTTCTAGCACGTTTGGTTGAAATTGGAAGTTTACATTTTTCACTTTGGTCAGACAATTGCAATATTCTCTCAATAAGCTAATTAGCTCAATTGGAGCATTTCTAGCATGTTTGGTTGAAATTGGAAATTTACATTTTTCAGTTTTGTCAGACGTTTGTAGTATTCTCACAATAAGCTAATTAGCTCAATTGGAGCATTTCTAGCATGTTTGGTTGAAATTAGAAATTTACATTTTTCAGTGTTGTCAGACGTTTGTAATATTCTCACAATAAGCTAATTAGCTCAATTGGAGCATTTCTAGCATGTTTGGTTGAAATTGGAAATTTACATTTTTCACTTTTGTCAGACCATTGCAATATTCTCACAATAAGCTAATTAGCTCAATTGGAGCATTTCTAGCATGTTTGGTTGAAATTGGAAATTTACATTTTTCAGTTTTGTCAGACGTTTCTAAAATTCTCACAATAAGCTAATTAGCTCAATTGGAGCATTTCTAGCATGTTTGGTTGAAATTGGAAATTTACATTTTTCAGTGTTGTCAGACGTTTGTAATATTCTCACAATAAGCTAATTAGCTCAATTGGAGCATTTCTAGCATGTTTGGTTGAAATTGGAAATTTACATTTTTCAGTTTTGTCAGACGTTTGTAAAATTCTTACAGTAGGGTTTTTGCGCAATTTCAGCATTTCTAGCATGTTTGGTTGAAATTGGAAATTTACATTTTTCACTTTTGTCAGACGTTTATAGTATTCTAACAATGAGCTAATTAGCTCAATTGGAGCATTTCTAGCATGTTTGGTTGAAATTGGAAATTTACATTTTTCACTTTTGTCAGACAATTGCAATATTCTCACAATAAGCTAATTAGCTCAATTGGAGCATTTCTAGCATGTTTGGTTGAAATTGGAAATTTACATTTTTCACTTTTGTCAGACAATTGCAATATTCTCACAATAAGCTAATTAGCTCAATTGGAGCATTTCTAGCATGTTTGGTTGAAATTGGAAATTTACATTTTTCAGTTTTGTCAGACGTTTGTAGTATTCTCACAATAAGCTAATTAGCTCAATTGGAGCATTTCTAGCATGTTTGGTTGAAATTGGAAAATTACATTTTTGACTTTTGTCAGACAATTGCAATATTCTCACAATAAGCTAATTAGCTGTATTGGAGCATTTCTAGCATGTTTGGTTGAAATTGGAAAATTACATTTTTCACTTTTGTCAGACAATTGCAATATTCTCACAATAAGCTAATTAGCTCATTTGGAGCATTTCTAGCATGTTTGGTTGAAATTGGAAATTTACATTTTTCAGTGTTGTCAGACGTTTGTAATATTCTCACAATAAGCTAATTAGCTCAATTGGATCATTTCTAGCACGTTTGGTTGAAATTGGAAACTTACTTTTTTCACTTTTGTCAGACAATTGCAATATTCTCTCAATAAGCTAATTAGCTCAATTGGAGCATTTCTACCATGTTTGGTTGAAATTGGAAATTTACATTTTTCACTTTTGTCAGACGTTTGTAATATTCTCACAATAAGCTAATTAGCTCAATTGGAGCATTTCTAGCACGTTTGGTTGAAATTAGAATTTTACATTTTTCAGTTTTGTCAGACAATTGCAATAGTTTCTCAATAAGCTAGTTAGCTCAATTGGAGCATTTCTAGCATGTTTGGTTGAAATTGGAAATTTACATTTTTCAGTTTTGTCAGACATTTGTAATGTTCTCACAATAAGCTAATTAGCTCAATTGGAGCATTTCTAGCATGTTTGGTTGAAATTGGAAATTTACATTTTTCAGTGTTGTCAGACGTTTGTAATATTCTCACAATAAGCTAATTAGCTCAATTGGAGAATTTCTAGCATGTTTGGTTGAAATTGGAAACTTACATTTTTCACTTTTGTCAGACGTTTGTAATATTCTCACAATAAGCTAATTAGCTCAATTGGAGCATTTCTAGCATGTTTGGTTGAAATTGGAAATTTACATTTTTCACTTTTGTCAGACAATTGCAATATTCTCACAATAAGATAATTAGCTCAATTGGAGCATTTCTAGCATGTTTGGTTGAAATTGGAAATTTACATTTTTCAGTGTTGTCAGACGTTTGTAATATTCTCACAATAAGCTAATTAGCTCAATTGGAGTATTTCTAGCATGTTTGGTTGAAATTGGAAATTTACATTTTTCAGTTTTGTCAGACAATTGCAATATTCTCTCAATAAGCTAATTAGCTCAATTGGAGTATTTCTAGCATGTTTGGTTGAAATTGGAAGTTTACATTTTTCACTTTTGTCAGACAATTGCAATATTATCTCAATAAGCTAATTAGCTCAATTGGAGCATTTCTAGCATGTTTGGTTGAAATTGGAAATTTACATTTTTCAGTTTTGTCAGACGTTTGTAGTATTCTCACAATAAGCTAATTAGCTCAATTGGAGCATTTCTAGCATGTTTGGTTGAAATTAGAAATTTACATTTTTCAGTGTTGTCAGACGTTTGTAATATTTTCACAATAAGCTAATTAGCTCAATTGGAGCATTTCTAGCATGTTTGGTTGAAATTGGAAATTTACATTTTTCAGTGTTGTCAGACGTTTGTAAAATTCTCACAATAAGCCAATTAGCTCAATTTGAGCATTTCTAGCATGTTTGGTTGAAATTGGAAATTTACATTCTTCACTTTTGTCAGACCAATGCAATATTCTCACAATAAGCTAATTAGCTCAATTGGAGCATTTCTAGCATGTTTGGTTGAAATTGGAAATTTACATTTTTCAGTTTTGTCAGACGTTTGTAAAATTCTTACAGTAGGCTTATTTGCGCAATTTGAGCATTTCTATCATGTTTGGTTGAAATTGGAAATTTACATTTTTCACTTTTGTCAGACCATTGCAATATTCTCACAATAAGCTAATTAGCTCAATTGGAGCATTTCTAGCATGTTTGGTTGAAATTGGAAATTTACATTTTTCAGTTTTGTCAGACGTTTGTAAAATTCTTACAGTAGGCTTTTTGCGCAATTTCAGCATTTCTAGCATGTTTGGTTGAAATTGGAAATTTACATTTTTCACTTTTGTCAGACAATTACAATATTCTCACAATAAGCTAATTAGCTCAATTGAAGCATTTCTAGCATGTTTGGTTGAAATTGGAAATTTACATTTTTCAATTTTGTTAGACGTTTGTAATATTCTCACAATAAGCTAATTAGCTCAATTGGAGCATTTCTAGCATGTTTGGTTGAAATTGGAAATTTACATTTTTCACTTTTGTCAGACAATTGCAATATTCTCACAATAAGCTAATTAGCTCAATTGGAGTATTTCTAGCATGTTTGGTTGAAATTGGAAGTTTACATTTTTCACTTTTGTCAGACAATTGCAATATTATCTCAATAAGCTAATTAGCTCAATTGGAGCATTTCTAGCATGTTTGGTTGAAATTGGAAGTTTACATTTTTCAGTGTTGTCAGACGTTTGTAATATTTTCACAATAAGCTAATTAGCTCAATTGGAGCATTTCTAGCATGTTTGGTTGAAATTGGAAATTTACATTTTTCAGTGTTGTCAGACGTTTGTAAAATTCTCACAATAAGCCAATTAGCTCAATTTGAGCATTTCTAGCATGTTTGGTTGAAATTGGAAATTTACATTCTTCACTTTTGTCAGACAATTGCAATATTCTCACAATAAGCTAATTAGCTCAATTGGAGCATTTCTAGCATGTTTGGTTGAAATTGGAAATTTACATTTTTCAATTTTGTCAGACAATTGCAATATTCTCACAATAAGCTAATTAGCTCAATTGGAGCATTTCTAGCATGTTTGGTTGAAATTGGAAATTTACATTTTTCAATTTTGTTAGACGTTTGTAATATTCTCACAATAAGCTAATTAGCTCAATTGGAGCATTTCTAGCATGTTTGGTTGAAATTGGAAACTTACATTTTTCAGTTTTGTCAGACAATTGCAATATTCTCTCAATAAGCTAATTAGCTCAATTGGAGCATTTCTAGCATGTTTGGTTGAAATTGGAAATTTACATTTTTCAGTTTTGTCAGACGTTTGTAGTATTCTCACAATAAGCTAATTAGCTCAATTGGAGCATTTCTAGCATGTTTGGTTGAAGTTGGAAATTTACATTTTTCACTTTTGTCAGACAATTGCAATATTCTCACAATAAGCTAATTAGCTCAATTGGAGTATTTCTAGCACGTTTGGTTGAAATTGGAAGTTTACATTTTTCACTTTGGTCAGACAATTGCAATATTCTCTCAATAAGCTAATTAGCTCAATTGGAGCATTTCTAGCATGTTTGGTTGAAATTGGAAATTTACATTTTTCAGTTTTGTCAGACGTTTGTAGTATTCTCACAATAAGCTAATTAGCTCAATTGGAGCATTTCTAGCATGTTTGGTTGAAATTAGAAATTTACATTTTTCAGTGTTGTCAGACATTTGTAATATTCTCACAATAAGCTAATTAGCTCAATTGGAGCATTTCTAGCATGTTTGGTTGAAATTGGAAATTTACATTTTTCAGTGTTGTCAGACGTTTGTAAAATTCTCACAATAAGCCAATTAGCTCAATTTTAGCATTTCTAGCATGTTTGGTTGAAATTGGAAATTTACATTTTTCACTTTTGTCAGACCATTGCAATATTCTCACAATAAGCTAATTAGCTCAATTGGAGCATTTCTAGCATGTTTGGTTGAAATTGGAAATTTACATTTTTCAGTTTTGTCAGACGTTTCTAAAATTCTCACAATAAGCTAATTAGCTCAATTGGAGCATTTCTAGCATGTTTGGTTGAAATTGGAAATTTACATTTTTCAGTGTTGTCAGACGTTTGTAATATTCTCACAATAAGCTAATTAGCTCAATTGGAGCATTTCTAGCATGTTTGGTTGAAATTGGAAATTTACATTTTTCAGTTTTGTCAGACGTTTGTAGTATTCTCACAATAAGCTAATTAGCTCAATTGGAGCATTTCTAGCATGTTTGGTTGAAATTGGAAAATTACATTTTTGACTTTTGTCAGACAATTGCAATATTCTCACAATAAGCTAATTAGCTGTATTGGAGCATTTCTAGCATGTTTGGTTGAAATTGGAAAATTACATTTTTCACTTTTGTCAGACAATTGCAATATTCTCACAATAAGCTAATTAGCTCATTTGGAGCATTTCTAGCATGTTTGGTTGAAATTGGAAATTTACATTTTTCAGTGTTGTCAGACGTTTGTAATATTCTCACAATAAGCTAATTAGCTCAATTGGATCATTTCTAGCACGTTTGGTTGAAATTGGAAACTTACTTTTTTCACTTTTGTCAGACAATTGCAATATTCTCTCAATAAGCTAATTAGCTCAATTGGAGCATTTCTACCATGTTTGGTTGAAATTGGAAATTTACATTTTTCACTTTTGTCAGACGTTTGTAATATTCTCACAATAAGCTAATTAGCTCAATTGGAGCATTTCTAGCACGTTTGGTTGAAATTAGAATTTTACATTTTTCAGTTTTGTCAGACAATTGCAATAGTTTCTCAATAAGCTAGTTAGCTCAATTGGAGCATTTCTAGCATGTTTGGTTGAAATTGGAAATTTACATTTTTCAGTTTTGTCAGACATTTGTAATGTTCTCACAATAAGCTAATTAGCTCAATTGGAGCATTTCTAGCATGTTTGGTTGAAATTGGAAATTTACATTTTTCAGTGTTGTCAGACGTTTGTAATATTCTCACAATAAGCTAATTAGCTCAATTGGAGAATTTCTAGCATGTTTGGTTGAAATTGGAAACTTACATTTTTCACTTTTGTCAGACGTTTGTAATATTCTCACAATAAGCTAATTAGCTCAATTGGAGCATTTCTAGCATGTTTGGTTGAAATTGGAAATTTACATTTTTCACTTTTGTCAGACAATTGCAATATTCTCACAATAAGATAATTAGCTCAATTGGAGCATTTCTAGCATGTTTGGTTGAAATTGGAAATTTACATTTTTCAGTGTTGTCAGACGTTTGTAATATTCTCACAATAAGCTAATTAGCTCAATTGGAGTATTTCTAGCATGTTTGGTTGAAATTGGAAATTTACATTTTTCAGTTTTGTCAGACAATTGCAATATTCTCTCAATAAGCTAATTAGCTCAATTGGAGTATTTCTAGCATGTTTGGTTGAAATTGGAAGTTTACATTTTTCACTTTTGTCAGACAATTGCAATATTATCTCAATAAGCTAATTAGCTCAATTGGAGCATTTCTAGCATGTTTGGTTGAAATTGGAAATTTACATTTTTCAGTTTTGTCAGACGTTTGTAGTATTCTCACAATAAGCTAATTAGCTCAATTGGAGCATTTCTAGCATGTTTGGTTGAAATTAGAAATTTACATTTTTCAGTGTTGTCAGACGTTTGTAATATTTTCACAATAAGCTAATTAGCTCAATTGGAGCATTTCTAGCATGTTTGGTTGAAATTGGAAATTTACATTTTTCAGTGTTGTCAGACGTTTGTAAAATTCTCACAATAAGCCAATTAGCTCAATTTGAGCATTTCTAGCATGTTTGGTTGAAATTGGAAATTTACATTCTTCACTTTTGTCAGACCAATGCAATATTCTCACAATAAGCTAATTAGCTCAATTGGAGCATTTCTAGCATGTTTGGTTGAAATTGGAAATTTACATTTTTCAGTTTTGTCAGACGTTTGTAAAATTCTTACAGTAGGCTTATTTGCGCAATTTGAGCATTTCTATCATGTTTGGTTGAAATTGGAAATTTACATTTTTCACTTTTGTCAGACCATTGCAATATTCTCACAATAAGCTAATTAGCTCAATTGGAGCATTTCTAGCATGTTTGGTTGAAATTGGAAATTTACATTTTTCAGTTTTGTCAGACGTTTGTAAAATTCTTACAGTAGGCTTTTTGCGCAATTTCAGCATTTCTAGCATGTTTGGTTGAAATTGGAAATTTACATTTTTCACTTTTGTCAGACAATTACAATATTCTCACAATAAGCTAATTAGCTCAATTGAAGCATTTCTAGCATGTTTGGTTGAAATTGGAAATTTACATTTTTCAATTTTGTTAGACGTTTGTAATATTCTCACAATAAGCTAATTAGCTCAATTGGAGCATTTCTAGCATGTTTGGTTGAAATTGGAAATTTACATTTTTCACTTTTGTCAGACAATTGCAATATTCTCACAATAAGCTAATTAGCTCAATTGGAGTATTTCTAGCATGTTTGGTTGAAATTGGAAGTTTACATTTTTCACTTTTGTCAGACAATTGCAATATTATCTCAATAAGCTAATTAGCTCAATTGGAGCATTTCTAGCATGTTTGGTTGAAATTGGAAGTTTACATTTTTCAGTGTTGTCAGACGTTTGTAATATTTTCACAATAAGCTAATTAGCTCAATTGGAGCATTTCTAGCATGTTTGGTTGAAATTGGAAATTTACATTTTTCAGTGTTGTCAGACGTTTGTAAAATTCTCACAATAAGCCAATTAGCTCAATTTGAGCATTTCTAGCATGTTTGGTTGAAATTGGAAATTTACATTCTTCACTTTTGTCAGACAATTGCAATATTCTCACAATAAGCTAATTAGCTCAATTGGAGCATTTCTAGCATGTTTGGTTGAAATTGGAAATTTACATTTTTCAGTGTTGTCAGACGTTTGTAAAATTCTCACAATAAGCCAATTAGCTCAATTTGAGCATTTCTAGCGTGTTTGGTTGAAATTGGAAATTTACATTCTTCACTTTTGTCAGACAATTGCAATATTCTCACAATAAGCTAATTAGCTCAATTGGAGCATTTCTAGCATGTTTGGTTGAAATTGGAAATTTACATTTTTCAATTTTGTCAGACAATTGCAATATTCTCACAATAAGCTAATTAGCTCAATTGGAGCATTTCTAGCATGTTTGGTTGAAATTGGAAATTTACATTTTTCAATTTTGTTAGACGTTTGTAATATTCTCACAATAAGCTAATTAGCTCAATTGGAGCATTTCTAGCATGTTTGGTTGAAATTGGAAATTTACATTTTTCAGTTTTGTCAGACAATTGCAATATTCTCTCAATAAGCTAATTAGCTCAATTGGAGCATTTCTAGCATGTTTGGTTGAAATTGGAAATTTACATTTTTCAGTTTTGTCAGACGTTTGTAGTATTCTCACAATAAGCTAATTAGCTCAATTGGAGCATTTCTAGCATGTTTGGTTGAAGTTGGAAATTTACATTTTTCACTTTTGTCAGACAATTGCAATATTCTCACAATAAGCTAATTAGCTCAATTGGAGTATTTCTAGCACGTTTGGTTGAAATTGGAAGTTTACATTTTTCACTTTGGTCAGACAATTGCAATATTCTCTCAATAAGCTAATTAGCTCAATTGGAGCATTTCTAGCATGTTTGGTTGAAATTGGAAATTTACATTTTTCAGTTTTGTCAGACGTTTGTAGTATTCTCACAATAAGCTAATTAGCTCAATTGGAGCATTTCTAGCATGTTTGGTTGAAATTGGAAATTTACATTTTTCACTTTTGTCAGACAATTGCAATATTCTCACAATAAGCTAATTAGCTCAATTGGAGCATTTCTAGCATGTTTGGTTGAAATTGGAAATTTACATTTTTCACTTTTGTCAGACAGTTGCAATATTCTCTCAATAAGCTAATTAGCTCATTTGGAGCATTTCTAGCATGTTTGGTTGAAATTGGAAATTAACATTTTTCAGTTTTGTCAGACGTTTGTAAAATTCTTACAGTAGGCTTATTTGCGCAATTTGAGCATTTCTAGCATGTTTAATTGAAATTGGAAATTTACATTTTTCACTTTTGTCAGACAATTGCAATATTCTCACAATAAGCTAATTAGCTCAATTGGAGCATTTCTAGCATGTTTGGTTTAAATTGGAAATTTACATTTTTCAGTGTTGTCAGACGTTTGTAATATTCTCACAATAAGCTAATTAGCTCAATTGGAGCATTTCTAGCATGTTTGGTTGAAATTGGAAATTTACATTTTTCACTTTTGTCAGACAATTGCAATATTCTCACAATAAGCTAATTAGCTCATTTGGAGCATTTCTAGCATGTTTGGTTGAAACTGGAAATTTACATTTTTCAATTTTGTTAGACGTTTGTAATATTCTCACAATAAGCTAATTAGCTCAATTGGAGCATTTCTAGCATGTTTGGTTGAAATTGGAAATTTACATTTTTCAATTTTGTTAGACGTTTGTAATATTCTCACAATAAGCTAATTAGCTCAATTGGAGCATTTCTAGCATGTTTGGTTGAAGTTGGAAATTTACATTTTTCACTTTTGTCAGACAATTGCAATATTCTCTCAATAAGCTAACTAGTTCAATTGGAGCATTTCTAGCATGTTTCGTTGAAATTGGAAATTTACATTTTTCACTTTTGTCAGACAATTGCAATAATCTCACAGTAAGCTAACTAGTTCAATTGGAGCATCTCTGGCATGTTTGGTTGAAATTGGAAATTTACCTTTTTCACTTTTGTCAGACGTTTGTAATATTCTCACAATAAGCTAATTAGCTCAATTGGAGCATTTCTAGCATGTTTGGTTGAAATTGGAAATTTACATTTTTCACTTTTGTCAGACAATTGCAATATTCTCACAATAAGCTAATTAGCTCAATTGGAGCATTTCTAGCATGTTTGGTTGAAATTGGAAATTTACATTTTTCACTTTTGTCAGACGTTTGTAATATTCTCACAATAAGCTAATTAGCTCAATTGGAGCATTTCTAGCATGTTTGGTTGAAATTGGAAATTTACATTTTTCACTTTTGTCCGACGTTTGTAATATTCTCACAATGAGCTAATTAGCTCAATTGGAGCATTTCTAGCACGTTTGGTTGAAATTGGAATTTTACATTTTTCACTTTTGTCAAACAATTGCAATATTCTCTCAATAAGCTAATTAGCTCAATTGGAGCATTTCTAGCATGTTTGGTTGAAATTGGAAATTTACATTTTTCACTTTTGTCAGGCGTTTGTAATATTCTCACAATAAGCTAATTAGCTCAATTGGAGCATTTCTAGTATGTTTGGTTGAAATTGGAATTTTACATTTTTCAGTTTTGTCAGACAATTGCAATATTCTCACAATAAGCTAATTAGCTCAATTGGAGCATTTCTAGCATGTTTGGTTGAAATTGGAAATTTACATTTTTCACTTTTGTCAGACAATTGCAATATTCTCTCAATAAGCTAATTAGCTCATTTGGAGCATTTCTAGCATGTTTGGTTGAAATTAGAAATTTACATTTTTCAGTGTTGTCAGACGTTTGTAATATTCTCACAATAAGCTAATTTGCTCAATTGGAGCATTTTTAGCATGTTTGGTTGAAATTGGAAATTTACATCTTTCAGTTTTGTCAGACGTTTGTAAAATTCTTACAGTAGGCTTATTTGCGCAATTTGAGCTTTTCTAGCATGTTTGGTTGAAATTGGAAGTTTACTTTTTTCACTTTTGTGAGACAATTGCAATATTCTCACAATAAGCTAATTAGCTCAATTGGAGCATTTCTAGCATGTTTGGTTAAATTGCAAATTTACATTTTTCAGTTCTGTCAGACAATTGCAATATTCTCACAATAAGCTAATTAGCTCAATTGGAGCATTTCTAGCATGTTTGGTTGAAATTGGAAGTGTACATTTTTCAATTTTGTTAGACGTTTGTAATATTCTCACAATAAGCTAATTAGCTCAATTGGAGCATTTCTAGCATGTTTGGTTGAAATTGGAAATTTACATTTTTCACTTTTGTCAGACAATTGCAATATTCTCACAATAAGCTAATTAGCTCAATTGGAGCATTTCTAGCATGTTTGGTTGAAATTGGAAATTTACATTTTTCACTTTTGTCAGACAGTTGCAATATTCTCTCAATAAGCTAATTAGCTCATTTGGAGCATTTCTAGCATGTTTGGTTGAAATTGGAAATTAACATTTTTCAGTTTTGTCAGACGTTTGTAAAATTCTTACAGTAGGCTTATTTGCGCAATTTGAGCATTTCTAGCATGTTTAATTGAAATTGGAAATTTACATTTTTCACTTTTGTCAGACAATTGCAATATTCTCACAATAAGCTAATTAGCTCAATTGGAGCATTTCTAGCATGTTTGGTTTAAATTGGAAATTTACATTTTTCAGTGTTGTCAGACGTTTGTAATATTCTCACAATAAGCTAATTAGCTCAATTGGAGCATTTCTAGCATGTTTGGTTGAAATTGGAAATTTACATTTTTCACTTTTGTCAGACAATTGCAATATTCTCACAATAAGCTAATTAGCTCATTTGGAGCATTTCTAGCATGTTTGGTTGAAACTGGAAATTTACATTTTTCAATTTTGTTAGACGTTTGTAATATTCTCACAATAAGCTAATTAGCTCAATTGGAGCATTTCTAGCATGTTTGGTTGAAATTGGAAATTTACATTTTTCAATTTTGTTAGACGTTTGTAATATTCTCACAATAAGCTAATTAGCTCAATTGGAGCATTTCTAGCATGTTTGGTTGAAGTTGGAAATTTACATTTTTCACTTTTGTCAGACAATTGCAATATTCTCTCAATAAGCTAACTAGTTCAATTGGAGCATTTCTAGCATGTTTCGTTGAAATTGGAAATTTACATTTTTCACTTTTGTCAGACAATTGCAATAATCTCACAGTAAGCTAACTAGTTCAATTGGAGCATCTCTGGCATGTTTGGTTGAAATTGGAAATTTACCTTTTTCACTTTTGTCAGACGTTTGTAATATTCTCACAATAAGCTAATTAGCTCAATTGGAGCATTTCTAGCATGTTTGGTTGAAATTGGAAATTTACATTTTTCACTTTTGTCAGACAATTGCAATATTCTCACAATAAGCTAATTAGCTCAATTGGAGCATTTCTAGCATGTTTGGTTGAAATTGGAAATTTACATTTTTCACTTTTGTCAGACGTTTGTAATATTCTCACAATAAGCTAATTAGCTCAATTGGAGCATTTCTAGCATGTTTGGTTGAAATTGGAAATTTACATTTTTCACTTTTGTCCGACGTTTGTAATATTCTCACAATGAGCTAATTAGCTCAATTGGAGCATTTCTAGCACGTTTGGTTGAAATTGGAATTTTACATTTTTCACTTTTGTCAAACAATTGCAATATTCTCTCAATAAGCTAATTAGCTCAATTGGAGCATTTCTAGCATGTTTGGTTGAAATTGGAAATTTACATTTTTCACTTTTGTCAGACGTTTGTAATATTCTCACAATAAGCTAATTAGCTCAATTGGAGCATTTCTAGCATGTTTGGTTGAAATTGGAAATTTACATTTTTCACTTTTGTCAGACAATTGCAATATTCTCTCAATAAGCTAATTAGCTCATTTGGAGCATTTCTAGCATGTTTGGTTGAAATTAGAAATTTACATTTTTCAGTGTTGTCAGACGTTTGTAATATTCTCACAATAAGCTAATTTGCTCAATTGGAGCATTTTTAGCATGTTTGGTTGAAATTGGAAATTTACATCTTTCAGTTTTGTCAGACGTTTGTAAAATTCTTACAGTAGGCTTATTTGCGCAATTTGAGCTTTTCTAGCATGTTTGGTTGAAATTGGAAGTTTACTTTTTTCACTTTTGTGAGACAATTGCAATATTCTCACAATAAGCTAATTAGCTCAATTGGAGCATTTCTAGCATGTTTGGTTGAAATTGCAAATTTACATTTTTCAGTTCTGTCAGACAATTGCAATATTCTCACAATAAGCTAATTAGCTCAATTGGAGCATTTCTAGCATGTTTGGTTGAAATTGGAAGTGTACATTTTTCAATTTTGTTAGACGTTTGTAATATTCTCACAATAAGCTAATTAGCTCAATTGGAGCATTTCTAGCATGTTTGGTTGAAATTGGAAATTTACATTTTTCACTTTTGTCAGACAATTGCAATATTCTCACAATAAGCTAATTAGCTCAATTGGAGCATTTCTAGCATGTTTGGTTGAAATTGGAAATTTACATTTTTCACTTTTGTCAGACAGTTGCAATATTCTCTCAATAAGCTAATTAGCTCATTTGGAGCATTTCTAGCATGTTTGGTTGAAATTGGAAATTAACATTTTTCAGTTTTGTCAGACGTTTGTAAAATTCTTACAGTAGGCTTATTTGCGCAATTTGAGCATTTCTAGCATGTTTAATTGAAATTGGAAATTTACATTTTTCACTTTTGTCAGACAATTGCAATATTCTCACAATAAGCTAATTAGCTCAATTGGAGCATTTCTAGCATGTTTGGTTTAAATTGGAAATTTACATTTTTCAGTGTTGTCAGACGTTTGTAATATTCTCACAATAAGCTAACTAGTTCAATTGGAGCATTTCTAGCATGTTTCGTTGAAATTGGAAATTTACATTTTTCACTTTTGTCAGACAATTGCAATAATCTCACAGTAAGCTAACTAGTTCAATTGGAGCATCTCTGGCATGTTTGGTTGAAATTGGAAATTTACCTTTTTCACTTTTGTCAGACGTTTGTAATATTCTCACAATAAGCTAATTAGCTCAATTGGAGCATTTCTAGCATGTTTGGTTGAAATTGGAAATTTACATTTTTCACTTTTGTCAGACAATTGCAATATTCTCACAATAAGCTAATTAGCTCAATTGGAGCATTTCTAGCATGTTTGGTTGAAATTGGAAATTTACATTTTTCACTTTTGTCAGACGTTTGTAATATTCTCACAATAAGCTAATTAGCTCAATTGGAGCATTTCTAGCATGTTTGGTTGAAATTGGAAATTTACATTTTTCACTTTTGTCCGACGTTTGTAATATTCTCACAATGAGCTAATTAGCTCAATTGGAGCATTTCTAGCACGTTTGGTTGAAATTGGAAATTTACATTTTTCACTTTTGTCAAACAATTGCAATATTCTCTCAATAAGCTAATTAGCTCAATTGGAGCATTTCTAGCATGTTTGGTTGAAATTGGAAATTTACATTTTTCACTTTTGTCAGACGTTTGTAATATTCTCACAATAAGCTAATTAGCTCAATTGGAGCATTTCTAGCATGTTTGGTTGAAATTGGAATTTTACATTTTTCAGTTTTGTCAGACAATTGCAATATTCTCTCAATAAGCTAATTAGCTCAATTGGAGCATTTCTAGCATGTTTGGTTGAAATTGGAAATTTACATCTTTCAGTTTTGTCAGACGTTTGTAATATTCTCACAATAAGCTAATTAGCTCAATTGGAGCATTTCTAGCATGTTTAATTGAAATTGGAAATTTACATTTTTCACTTTTGTCAGACAATTGCAATATTCTCACAATAAGCTAATTAGCTCAATTGGAGCATTTCTAGCATGTTTGGTTGAAATTGGAAATTCACATTTTTCAATTTTGTTAGACGTTTGTAATATTCTCACAATAAGCTAATTAGCTCAATTGGAGCATTTCTAGCATGTTTGGTTGAAATTGGAAATTTACATTTTTCAGTTTTGTCAGACAATTGCAATATTCTCTCAATAAGCTAATTAGCTCAATTGGAGCATTTCTAGCATGTTTGGTTGAAATTGGAAATTTACATTTTTCAGTTTTGTCAGACGTTTGTAGTATTCTCACAATAAGCTAATTAGCTCAATTGGAGCATTTCTAGCATGTTTGGTTGAAATTGGAAATTTACATTTCTCACTTTTGTCAGACAATTGCAATATTCTCACAACAAGCTAATTAGCTCAATTGGAGCATTTCTAGCATGTTTGGTTGAAATTGGAAATTTACATTTTTCACTTTTGTCAGACAATTGCAATATTCTCACAATAAGCTAATTAGCTCAATTGGAGCATTTCTAGCATGTTTGGTTGAATTTGGAAATTTACATTTTTCAATTTTGTTAGACGTTTGTAATATTCTCACAATAAGCTAATTAGCTCAATTGGAGCATTTCTAGCATGTTTGGTTGAAATTGGAAATTTACATTTTTCACTTTTGTCAGACAATTGCAATATTCTCACAATAAGCTAATTAGCTTAATTGGAGCATTTCTAGCATGTTTCGTTGAAATTGGAAATTTACATTTTTCACTTTTGTCAGACAATTGCAATAATCTCACAGTAAGCTAATTAGCTCAATTGGAGCAATTCTAGCATGTTTGGTTGAAATTGGAAATTTACATTTTTCACTTTTGTCAGACAATTGCAATATTCTCACAATAAGCTAATTAGCTCAATTGGAGCATTTCTAGCATGTTTGGTTGAAATTGCAAATTTACATTTTTCACTTTTGTCCGACGTTTGTAATATTCTGACAATAAGCTAATTAGCTCAATTGGAGCATTTCTAGCACGTTTGGTTGAAATTGGAAATTTACATTTTTCACTTTTGTCAAACAATTGCAATATTCTCTCAATAAGCTAATTAGCTCAATTGGAGCATTTCTAGCATGTTTGGTTGAATATGGAAATTTACATTTTTCACTTTTGTCAGACGTTTGTAATATTCTCACAATAAGCTAATTAGCTCAATTGGAGCATTTCTAGCATGTTTGGTTGAAATTGGAATTTTACATTTTTCAGTTTTGTCAGACAATTGCAATATTCTCTCAATAAGCTAATTAGCTCAATTGGAGCATTTCTAGCATGTTTGGTTGAAATTGGAAATTTACATTTTTCAGTGTTGTCAGACGTTTGTAATATTCTCACAATAAGCTAATTAGCTCAATTGGAGCATTTCTAGCATGTTTAATTGAAATTGGAAATTTACATTTTTCACTTTTGTCAGACAATTGCAATATTCTCACAATAAGCTAATTAGCTCAATTGGAGCATTTCTAGCATGTTTGGTTGAAATTGGAAATTTACATTTTTCAATTTTGTTAGACGTTTGTAATATTCTCACAATAAGCTAATTAGCTCAATTGGAGCATTTCTAGCATGTTTGGTTGAAATTGGAATTTTACATTTTTCAGTTTTGTCAGACAATTGCAATATTCTCTCAATAAGCTAATTAGCTCAATTGGAGCATTTCTAGCATGTTTGGTTGAAATTGGAAATTTACATTTTTCAGTTTTGTCAGACGTTTGTAGTATTCTCACAATAAGCTAATTAGCTCAATTGGAGCATTTCTAGCATGTTTGGTTGAAATTGGAAATTTACATTTCTCACTTTTGTCAGACAATTGCAATATTCTCACAACAAGCTAATTAGCTCAATTGGAGCATTTCTAGCATGTTTGGTTGAAATTGGAAATTTACATTTTTCACTTTTGTCAGACAATTGCAATATTCTCACAATAAGCTAATTAGCTCAATTGGAGCATTTCTAGCATGTTTGGTTGAATTTGGAAATTTACATTTTTCAATTTTGTTAGACGTTTGTAATATTCTCACAATAAGCTAATTAGCTCAATTGGAGCATTTCTAGCATGTTTGGTTGAAATTGGAAATTTACATTTTTCACTTTTGTCAGACAATTGCAATATTCTCACAATAAGCTAATTAGCTTAATTGGAGCATTTCTAGCATCTTCGGTTGAAATTGGAAATTTACATTTTTCAGTGTTGTCAGACGTTTGTAATATTCTCACAATAAGCTAATTAGCTCAATTGGAGCATTTCTAGCATGTTTCGTTGAAATTGGAAATTTACATTTTTCACTTTTGTCAGACAATTGCAATAATCTCACAGTAAGCTAATTAGCTCAATTGGAGCAATTCTAGCATGTTTGGTTGAAATTGGAAATTTACATTTTTCACTTTTGTCAGACAATTGCAATATTCTCACAATAAGCTAATTAGCTCAATTGGAGCATTTCTAGCATGTTTGGTTGAAATTGCAAATTTACATTTTTCACTTTTGTCCGACGTTTGTAATATTCTGACAATAAGCTAATTAGCTCAATTGGAGCATTTCTAGCATGTTTGGTTGAATATGGAAATTTACATTTTTCACTTTTGTCAGACGTTTGTAATATTCTCACAATAAGCTAATTAGCTCAATTGGAGCATTTCTAGCATGTTTGGTTGAAATTGGAATTTTACATTTTTCAGTTTTGTCAGACAATTGCAATATTCTCTCAATAAGCTAATTAGCTCAATTGGAGCATTTCTAGCATGTTTGGTTGAAATTGGAAATTTACATTTTTCAGTGTTGTCAGACGTTTGTAATATTCTCACAATAAGCTAATTAGCTCAATTGGAGCATTTCTAGCATGTTTAATTGAAATTGGAAATTTACATTTTTCACTTTTGTCAGACAATTGCAATATTCTCACAATAAGCTAATTAGCTCAATTGGAGCATTTCTAGCATGTTTGGTTGAAATTGGAAATTTACATTTTTCAATTTTGTTAGACGTTTGTAATATTCTCACAATAAGCTAATTAGCTCAATTGGAGCATTTCTAGCATGTTTGGTTGAAATTGGAAATTTACATTTTTCAGTTTTGTCAGACAATTGCAATATTCTCACAATAAGCTAATTAGCTCAATTGGAGCATTTCTAGCATGTTTGGTTGAAATTGGAAATTTACATTTTTCACTTTTGTCAGACAATTGCAATATTCTCTCAATAAGCTAATTAGCTCATTTGGAGCATTTCTAGCATGTTTGGTTGAAATTAGAAATTTACATTTTTCAGTGTTGTCAGACGTTTGTAATATTCTCACAATAAGCTAATTTGCTCAATTGGAGCATTTTTAGCATGTTTGGTTGAAATTGGAAATTTACATCTTTCAGTTTTGTCAGACGTTTGTAAAATTCTTACAGTAGGCTTATTTGCGCAATTTGAGCATTTCTAGCATGTTTGGTTGAAATTGGAAGTTTACTTTTTTCACTTTTGTCAGACAATTGCAATATTCTCACAATAAGCTAATTAGCTCAATTGGAGCATTTCTAGCATGTTTGGTTGAAATTGCAAATTTACATTTTTCACTTTTGTCCGACGTTTGTAATATTCTGACAATAAGCTAATTAGCTCAATTGGAGCATTTCTAGCACGTTTGGTTGAAATTGGAAATTTACATTTTTCACTTTTGTCAAACAATTGCAATATTCTCTCAATAAGCTAATTAGCTCAATTGGAGCATTTCTAGCATGTTTGGTTGAATATGGAAATTTACATTTTTCACTTTTGTCAGACGTTTGTAATATTCTCACAATAAGCTAATTAGCTCAATTGGAGCATTTCTAGCATGTTTGGTTGAAATTGGAATTTTACATTTTTCAGTTTTGTCAGACAATTGCAATATTCTCTCAATAAGCTAATTAGCTCAATTGGAGCATTTCTAGCATGTTTGGTTGAAATTGGAAATTTACATTTTTCAGTGTTGTCAGACGTTTGTAATATTCTCACAATAAGCTAATTAGCTCAATTGGAGCATTTCTAGCATGTTTAATTGAAATTGGAAATTTACATTTTTCACTTTTGTCAGACAATTGCAATATTCTCACAATAAGCTAATTAGCTCAATTGGAGCATTTCTAGCATGTTTGGTTGAAATTGGAAATTTACATTTTTCAATTTTGTTAGACGTTTGTAATATTCTCACAATAAGCTAATTAGCTCAATTGGAGCATTTCTAGCATGTTTGGTTGAAATTGGAATTTTACATTTTTCAGTTTTGTCAGACAATTGCAATATTCTCTCAATAAGCTAATTAGCTCAATTGGAGCATTTCTAGCATGTTTGGTTGAAATTGGAAATTTACATTTTTCAGTTTTGTCAGACGTTTGTAGTATTCTCACAATAAGCTAATTAGCTCAATTGGAGCATTTCTAGCATGTTTGGTTGAAATTGGAAATTTACATTTCTCACTTTTGTCAGACAATTGCAATATTCTCACAACAAGCTAATTAGCTCAATTGGAGCATTTCTAGCATGTTTGGTTGAAATTGGAAATTTACATTTTTCACTTTTGTCAGACAATTGCAATATTCTCACAATAAGCTAATTAGCTCAATTGGAGCATTTCTAGCATGTTTGGTTGAATTTGGAAATTTACATTTTTCAATTTTGTTAGACGTTTGTAATATTCTCACAATAAGCTAATTAGCTCAATTGGAGCATTTCTAGCATGTTTGGTTGAAATTGGAAATTTACATTTTTCACTTTTGTCAGACAATTGCAATATTCTCACAATAAGCTAATTAGCTTAATTGGAGCATTTCTAGCATCTTCGGTTGAAATTGGAAATTTACATTTTTCAGTGTTGTCAGACGTTTGTAATATTCTCACAATAAGCTAATTAGCTCAATTGGAGCATTTCTAGCATGTTTCGTTGAAATTGGAAATTTACATTTTTCACTTTTGTCAGACAATTGCAATAATCTCACAGTAAGCTAATTAGCTCAATTGGAGCAATTCTAGCATGTTTGGTTGAAATTGGAAATTTACATTTTTCACTTTTGTCAGACAATTGCAATATTCTCACAATAAGCTAATTAGCTCAATTGGAGCATTTCTAGCATGTTTGGTTGAAATTGCAAATTTACATTTTTCACTTTTGTCCGACGTTTGTAATATTCTGACAATAAGCTAATTAGCTCAATTGGAGCATTTCTAGCACGTTTGGTTGAAATTGGAAATTTACATTTTTCACTTTTGTCAAACAATTGCAATATTCTCTCAATAAGCTAATTAGCTCAATTGGAGCATTTCTAGCATGTTTGGTTGAATATGGAAATTTACATTTTTCACTTTTGTCAGACGTTTGTAATATTCTCACAATAAGCTAATTAGCTCAATTGGAGCATTTCTAGCATGTTTGGTTGAAATTGGAATTTTACATTTTTCAGTTTTGTCAGACAATTGCAATATTCTCTCAATAAGCTAATTAGCTCAATTGGAGCATTTCTAGCATGTTTGGTTGAAATTGGAAATTTACATTTTTCAGTGTTGTCAGACGTTTGTAATATTCTCACAATAAGCTAATTAGCTCAATTGGAGCATTTCTAGCATGTTTAATTGAAATTGGAAATTTACATTTTTCACTTTTGTCAGACAATTGCAATATTCTCACAATAAGCTAATTAGCTCAATTGGAGCATTTCTAGCATGTTTGGTTGAAATTGGAAATTTACATTTTTCAATTTTGTTAGACGTTTGTAATATTCTCACAATAAGCTAATTAGCTCAATTGGAGCATTTCTAGCATGTTTGGTTGAAATTGGAAATTTACATTTTTCAGTTTTGTCAGACAATTGCAATATTCTCACAATAAGCTAATTAGCTCAATTGGAGCATTTCTAGCATGTTTGGTTGAAATTGGAAATTTACATTTTTCACTTTTGTCAGACAATTGCAATATTCTCTCAATAAGCTAATTAGCTCATTTGGAGCATTTCTAGCATGTTTGGTTGAAATTAGAAATTTACATTTTTCAGTGTTGTCAGACGTTTGTAATATTCTCACAATAAGCTAATTTGCTCAATTGGAGCATTTTTAGCATGTTTGGTTGAAATTGGAAATTTACATCTTTCAGTTTTGTCAGACGTTTGTAAAATTCTTACAGTAGGCTTATTTGCGCAATTTGAGCATTTCTAGCATGTTTGGTTGAAATTGGAAGTTTACTTTTTTCACTTTTGTGAGACAATTGCAATATTCTCACAATAAGCTAATTAGCTCAATTGGAGCATTTCTAGCATGTTTGGTTGAAATTGGAAATTTACATTTTTCAGTGTTGTCAGACGTTTGTAATATTCTCACAATAAGCTAATTAGCTAAATTGGAGCATTTCTAGCATGTTTGGTTGAAATTGCAAATTTACATTTTTCAGTTCTGTCAGACAATTGCAATATTCTCACAATAAGCTAATTAGCTCAATTGGAGCATTTCTAGCATGTTTGGTTGAAATTGGAAGTTTACATTTTTCAATTTTGTTAGACGTTTGTAATATTCTCACAATAAGCTAATTAGCTCAATTGGAGCATTTCTAGCATGTTTGGTTGAAATTGGAAATTTACATTTTTCACTTTTGTCAGACAATTGCAATATTCTCACAATAAGCTAATTAGCTCAATTGGAGCATTTCTAGCATGTTTGGTTGAAATTGGAAATTTACATTTTTCACTTTTGTCAGACAGTTGCAATATTCTCTCAATAAGCTAATTAGCTCATTTGGAGCATTTCTAGCATGTTTGGTTGAAATTAGAAATTTACATTTTTCAGTGTTGTCAGACGTTTGTAATATTCTCACAATAAGCTAATTAGCTCAATTGGAGCATTTCTAGCATGTTTGGTTGAAATTGGAAATTTACATTTTTCAGTTTTGTCAGACGTTTGTAAAATTCTTACAGTAGGCTTATTTGCGCAATTTGAGCATTTCTAGCATGTTTAATTGAAATTGGAAATTTACATTTTTCACTTTTGTCAGACAATTGCAATATTCTCACAATAAGCTAATTAGCTCAATTGGAGCATTTCTAGCATGTTTGGTTTAAATTGGAAATTTACATTTTTCAGTGTTGTCAGACGTTTGTAATATTCTCACAATAAGCTAATTAGCTCAATTGGAGCATT
Organism: Watersipora subatra; assembly: GCF_963576615.1. NCBI lineage: Eukaryota > Metazoa > Bryozoa > Gymnolaemata > Cheilostomatida > Watersiporidae > Watersipora > Watersipora subatra. Next base: position 19,197,714 of record NC_088718.1, on the reverse strand, counting down.
TCTAGCATGTTTGGTTGAAATTGGAAATTTACATTTTTCGCTTTTGTCAGACAATTGCAATATTCTCACAATAAGCTAATTAGCTCATTTGGAGCATTTCTAGCATGTTTGGTTGAAACTGGAAATTTACATTTTTCAATTTTGTTAGACGTTTGTAATATTCTCACAATAAGCTAATTAGCTCAATTGGAGCATTTCTAGCATGTTTGGTTGAAATTGGAAATTTACATTTTTCAATTTTGTTAGACGTTTGAAATATTCTCACAATAAGCTAATTAGCTCAATTGGAGCATTTCTAGCATGTTTGGTTGAAGTTGGAAATTTACATTTTTCACTTTTGTCAGACAATTGCAATATTCTCTCAATAAGCTAACTAGTTCAATTGGAGCATCTCTGGCATGTTTGGTTGAAATTGGAAATTTACATTTTTCACTTTTGTCAGACAATTGCAATATTCTCTCAATAAGCTAATTAGCTCATTTGGAGCATTTCTAGCATGTTTGGTTGAAATTAGAAATTTACATTTTTCAGTGTTGTCAGACGTTTGTAATATTCTCACAATAAGCTAATTTGCTCAATTGGAGCATTTTTAGCATGTTTGGTTGAAATTGGAAATTTACATCTTTCAGTTTTGTCAGACGTTTGTAAAATTCTTACAGTAGGCTTATTTGCGCAATTTGAGCATTTCTAGCATGTTTGGTTGAAATTGGAAGTTTACTTTTTTCACTTTTGTGAGACAATTGCAATATTCTCACAATAAGCTAATTAGCTCAATTGGAGCATTTCTAGCATGTTTGGTTGAAATTGGAAATTTACATTTTTCAGTGTTGTCAGACGTTTGTAATATTCTCACAATAAGCTAATTAGCTAAATTGGAGCATTTCTAGCATGTTTGGTTGAAATTGCAAATTTACATTTTTCAGTTCTGTCAGACAATTGCAATATTCTCACAATAAGCTAATTAGCTCAATTGGAGCCTTCTAGCATGTTTGGTTGAAATTGGAAATTTACATTTTTCAATTTTGTTAGACGTTTGTAATATTCTCACAATAAGCTAATTAGCTCAATTAGAGCCTTTCTAGCATGTTTGGTTGAAATTGGAAATTTACATTTTTCACTTTTGTCAGACAATTGCAATATTCTCACAATAAGCTAATTAGCTCAATTGGAGCATTTCTAGCATGTTTGGTTGAAATTGGAAATTTACATTTTTCACTTTTGTCAGACAGTTGCAATATTCTCTCAATAAGCTAATTAGCTCATTTGGAGCATTTCTAGCATGTTTGGTTGAAATTAGAAATTTACATTTTTCAGTGTTGTCAGACGTTTGTAATATTCTCACAATAAGCTAATTAGCTCAATTGGAGCATTTCTAGCATGTTTGGTTGAAATTGGAAATTTACATTTTTCAGTTTTGTCAGACGTTTGTAAAATTCTTACAGTAGGCTTATTTGCGCAATTTGAGCATTTCTAGCATGTTTAATTGAAATTGGAAATTTACATTTTTCACTTTTGTCAGACAATTGCAATATTCTCACAATAAGCTAATTAGCTCAATTGGAGCATTTTTAGCATGTTTGGTTTAAATTGGAAATTTACATTTTTCAGTGTTGTCAGACGTTTGTAATATTCTCACAATAAGCTAATTAGCTCAATTGGAGCATTTCTAGCATGTTTGGTTGAAATTGGAAATTTACATTTTTCACTTTTGTCAGACAATTGCAATATTCTCACAATAAGCTAATTAGCTCATTTGGAGCATTTCTAGCATGTTTGGTTGAAACTGGAAATTTACATTTTTCAATTTTGTTAGACGTTTGTAATATTCTCACAATAAGCTAATTAGCTCAATTGGAGCATTTCTAGCATGTTTGGTTGAAATTGGAAATTTACATTTTTCAATTTTGTTAGACGTTTGTAATATTCTCACAATAAGCTAATTAGCTCAATTGGAACATTTCTAGCATGTTTGGTTGAAGTTGGAAATTTACATTTTTCACTTTTGTCAGACAATTGCAATATTCTCTCAATAAGCTAATTAGCTCATTTGGAGCATTTCTAGCATGTTTGGTTGAAATTAGAAATTTACATTTTTCAGTTTTGTCAGATGTTTGTAATATTCTCACAATAAGCTAATTAGCTCAATTGGAGCATTTCTAGCATGTTTGGTTGAAATTGGAAATTTACATTTTTCACTTTTGTCAGACAATTGCAATATTCTCACATTAAGCTAATTAGCTCATATGGAGCATTTCTAGCATGTTTGGTTGAAATTGGAAATTTACATTTTTCAATTTTGTTAGACGTTTGTAATATTCTCACAATAAGCTAATTAGCTCAATTGGAGCATTTCTAGCATGTTTGGTTGAAATTGGAAATTTACATTTTTCACTTTTGTCAGACAATTGCAATATTCTCACAATAAGCTAATTAGCTCAATTGGAGCATTTCTAGCATCTTCGGTTGAAATTGGAAATTTACATTTTTCAGTTTTGTCAGACAATTGCAATATTCTCTCAATAAGCTAACTAGTCCAATTGGAGCATCTCTGGCATGTTTGGTTGAAATTGGAAATTTACATTTTTCAGTTTTGTCAGACGTTTGTAGTATTCTCACAATAAGCTAATTAGCTCAATTGGAGCATTTCTAGCATGTTTGGTTGAAATTGGAAATTTACATTTTTCACTTTTGTCAGACAATTGCAATATTGTCACAATAAGCTAATTAGCTCAATTGGAACATTTCTAGCATGTTTGGTTGAAATTGGAAATTTACATTTTTCACTTTTGTCAGACAATTGCAGACTCTCTCAATAAGCTAATTAGCTCATTTGGAGCATTTCTAGCATGTTTGGTTGAAATTAGAAATTTACATTTTTCAGTGTTGTCAGACGTTTGTAATATTCTCACAATAAGCTAATTAGCTCAATTGGAGCATTTCTAGCATGTTTGGTTGAAATTGGAAATTTACATTTTTCACTTTTGTCAGACAATTGCAATATTCTCACAATAAGCTAATTAGCTCAATTGGAGCATTTCTAGCATGTTTGGTTGAAATTGGAAATTTACATTTTTCAATTTTGTTAGACGTTTGTAATATTCTCACAATAAGCTAATTAGCTCAATTGGAGCATTTCTAGCATGTTTGGTTGAAATTGGAAATTTACATTTTTCAGTTTTGTCTGACATTTGCAATATTCTCTCAATAAGCTAATTAGCTCAATTGGAGCATTTCTAGCATGTTTGGTTGAAATTGGAAATTTACATTTTTCACTTTTGTCAGACAGTTGCAATATTCTCTCAATAAGCTAATTAGCTCATTTGGAGCATTTCTAGCATGTTTGGTTGAAATTAGAAATTTACATTTTTCAGTGTTGTCAGACGTTTGTAATATTCTCACAATAAGCTAATTAGCTCAATTGGAGCATTTCTAGCATGTTTGGTTGAAATTGGAAAATTACATTTTTCAGTTTTGTCAGACGTTTGTAAAATTCTTACAGTAGGCTTATTTGCGCAATTTGAGCATTTCTAGCATGTTTAATTGAAATTGGAAATTTACATTTTTCACTTTTGTCAGACAATTGCAATATTCTCACAATAAGCTAATTAGCTCAATTGGAGCATTTTTAGCATGTTTGGTTTAAATTGGAAATTTACATTTTTCAGTGTTGTCAGACGTTTGTAATATTCTCACAATAAGCTAATTAGCTCAATTGGAGCATTTCTAGCATGTTTGGTTGAAATTGGAAATTTACATTTTTCACTTTTGTCAGACAATTGCAATATTCTCACAATAAGCTAATTAGCTCATTTGGAGCATTTCTAGCATGTTTGGTTGAAACTGGAAATTTACATTTTTCAATTTTGTTAGACGTTTGTAATATTCTCACAATAAGCTAATTAGCTCAATTGGAGCATTTCTAGCATGTTTGGTTGAAATTGGAAATTTACATTTTTCAATTTTGTTAGACGTTTGTAATATTCTCACAATAAGCTAATTAGCTCAATTGGAACATTTCTAGCATGTTTGGTTGAAGTTGGAAATTTACATTTTTCACTTTTGTCAGACAATTGCAATATTCTCTCAATAAGCTAATTAGCTCATTTGGAGCATTTCTAGCATGTTTGGTTGAAATTAGAAATTTACATTTTTCAGTTTTGTCAGACGTTTGTAATATTCTCACAATAAGCTAATTAGCTCAATTGGAGCATTTCTAGCATGTTTGGTTGAAATTGGAAATTTACATTTCTCAGTTTTGTCAGACGTTTGTAAAATTCTTACAGTAGGCTTATTTGCGCAATTTGAGCATTTGTAGCATGTTTGGTTGAAATTGGAAATTTACATTTTTCACTTTTGTCAGACAATTGCAATATTCTCACAATAAGCTAATTAGCTCAATTGGAGCATTTCTAGCATGTTTGGTTGAAATTGGAAATTTACATTTTTCAGTGTTGTCAGATGTTTGTAATATTCTCACAATAAGCTAATTAGCTCAATTGGAGCATTTCTAGCATGTTTGGTTGAAATTGGAAATTTACATTTTTCACTTTTGTCAGACAATTGCAATATTCTCACATTAAGCTAATTAGCTCATATGGAGCATTTCTAGCATGTTTGGTTGAAATTGGAAATTTACATTTTTCAATTTTGTTAGACGTTTGTAATATTCTCACAATAAGCTAATTAGCTCAATTGGAGCATTTCTAGCATGTTTGGTTGAAATTGGAAATTTACATTTTTCACTTTTGTCAGACAATTGCAATATTCTCACAATAAGCTAATTAGCTCAATTGGAGCATTTCTAGCATGTTTGGTTGAAATTGGAAATTTACATTTTTCAGTGTTGTCAGACGTTTGTAATATTCTCACAATAAGCTAATTAGCTAAATTGGAGCATTTCTAGCATGTTTGGTTGAAATTGCAAATTTACATTTTTCAGTTCTGTCAGACAATTGCAATATTCTCACAATAAGCTAATTAGCTCAATTGGAGCATTTCTAGCATGTTTGGTTGAAATTGGAAATTTACATTTTTCAATTTTGTTAGACGTTTGTAATATTCTCACAATAAGCTAATTAGCTCAATTAGAGCATTTCTAGCATGTTTGGTTGAAATTGGAAATTTACATTTTTCACTTTTGTCAGACAATTGCAATATTCTCACAATAAGCTAATTAGCTCAATTGGAGCATTTCTAGCATGTTTGGTTGAAATTGGAAATTTACATTTTTCACTTTTGTCAGACAGTTGCAATATTCTCTCAATAAGCTAATTAGCTCATTTGGAGCATTTCTAGCATGTTTGGTTGAAATTAGAAATTTACATTTTTCAGTGTTGTCAGACGTTTGTAATATTCTCACAATAAGCTAATTAGCTCAATTGGAGCATTTCTAGCATGTTTGGTTGAAAGTGGAAATTTACATTTTTCAGTTTTGTCAGACGTTTGTAAAATTCTTACAGTAGGCTTATTTGCGCAATTTGAGCATTTCTAGCATGTTTAATTGAAATTGGAAATTTACATTTTTCACTTTTGTCAGACAATTGCAATATTCTCACAATAAGCTAATTAGCTCAATTGGAGCATTTTTAGCATGTTTGGTTTAAATTGGAAATTTACATTTTTCAGTGTTGTCAGACGTTTGTAATATTCTCACAATAAGCTGATTAGCTCAATTGGAGCATTTCTAGCATGTTTGGTTGAAATTGGAAATTTACATTTTTCACTTTTGTCAGACAATTGCAATATTCTCACAATAAGCTAATTAGCTCATTTGGAGCATTTCTAGCATGTTTGGTTGAAACTGGAAATTTACATTTTTCAATTTTGTTAGACGTTTGTAATATTCTCACAATAAGCTAATTAGCTCAATTGGAGCATTTCTAGCATGTTTGGTTGAAATTGGAAATTTACATTTTTCAATTTTGTTAGACGTTTGTAATATTCTCACAATAAGCTAATTAGCTCAATTGGAGCATTTCTAGCATGTTTGGTTGAAGTTGGAAATTTACATTTTTCACTTTTGTCAGACAATTGCAATATTCTCTCAATAAGCTAATTAGCTCATTTGGAGCATTTCTAGCATGTTTGGTTGAAACTGGAAATTTACATTTTTCAATTTTGTTAGACGTTTGTAATATTCTCACAATAAGCTAATTAGCTCAATTGGAGCATTTCTAGCATGTTTGGTTGAAATTGGAAATTTACATTTTTCAATTTTGTTAGACGTTTGTAATATTCTCACAATAAGCTAATTAGCTCAATTGGAACATTTCTAGCATGTTTGGTTGAAGTTGGAAATTTACATTTTTCACTTTTGTCAGACAATTGCAATATTCTCTCAATAAGCTAATTAGCTCATTTGGAGCATTTCTAGCATGTTTGGTTGAAATTAGAAATTTACATTTTTCAGTTTTGTCAGACGTTTGTAATATTCTCACAATAAGCTAATTAGCTCAATTGGAGCATTTCTAGCATGTTTGGTTGAAATTGGAAATTTACATTTCTCAGTTTTGTCAGACGTTTGTAAAATTCTTACAGTAGGCTTATTTGCGCAATTTGAGCATTTGTAGCATGTTTGGTTGAAATTGGAAATTTACATTTTTCACTTTTGTCAGACAATTGCAATATTCTCACAATAAGCTAATTAGCTCAATTGGAGCATTTCTAGCATGTTTGGTTGAAATTGGAAATTTACATTTTTCAGTGTTGTCAGATGTTTGTAATATTCTCACAATAAGCTAATTAGCTCAATTGGAGCATTTCTAGCATGTTTGGTTGAAATTGGAAATTTACATTTTTCACTTTTGTCAGACAATTGCAATATTCTCACATTAAGCTAATTAGCTCATATGGAGCATTTCTAGCATGTTTGGTTGAAATTGGAAATTTACATTTTTCAATTTTGTTAGACGTTTGTAATATTCTCACAATAAGCTAATTAGCTCAATTGGAGCATTTCTAGCATGTTTGGTTGAAATTGGAAATTTACATTTTTCACTTTTGTCAGACAATTGCAATATTCTCACAATAAGCTAATTAGCTCAATTGGAGCATTTCTAGCATGTTTGGTTGAAATTGGAAATTTACATTTTTCAGTGTTGTCAGACGTTTGTAATATTCTCACAATAAGCTAATTAGCTAAATTGGAGCATTTCTAGCATGTTTGGTTGAAATTGCAAATTTACATTTTTCAGTTCTGTCAGACAATTGCAATATTCTCACAATAAGCTAATTAGCTCAATTGGAGCATTTCTAGCATGTTTGGTTGAAATTGGAAATTTACATTTTTCAATTTTGTTAGACGTTTGTAATATTCTCACAATAAGCTAATTAGCTCAATTAGAGCATTTCTAGCATGTTTGGTTGAAATTGGAAATTTACATTTTTCACTTTTGTCAGACAATTGCAATATTCTCACAATAAGCTAATTAGCTCAATTGGAGCATTTCTAGCATGTTTGGTTGAAATTGGAAATTTACATTTTTCACTTTTGTCAGACAGTTGCAATATTCTCTCAATAAGCTAATTAGCTCATTTGGAGCATTTCTAGCATGTTTGGTTGAAATTAGAAATTTACATTTTTCAGTGTTGTCAGACGTTTGTAATATTCTCACAATAAGCTAATTAGCTCAATTGGAGCATTTCTAGCATGTTTGGTTGAAAGTGGAAATTTACATTTTTCAGTTTTGTCAGACGTTTGTAAAATTCTTACAGTAGGCTTATTTGCGCAATTTGAGCATTTCTAGCATGTTTAATTGAAATTGGAAATTTACATTTTTCACTTTTGTCAGACAATTGCAATATTCTCACAATAAGCTATTTAGCTCAATTGGAGCATTTTTAGCATGTTTGGTTTAAATTGGAAATTTACATTTTTCAGTGTTGTCAGACGTTTGTAATATTCTCACAATAAGCTAATTAGCTCAATTGGAGCATTTCTAGCATGTTTGGTTGAAATTGGAAATTTACATTTTTCACTTTTGTCAGACAATTGCAATATTCTCACAATAAGCTAATTAGCTCATTTGGAGCATTTCTAGCATGTTTGGTTGAAACTGGAAATTTACATTTTTCAATTTTGTTAGACGTTTGTAATATTCTCACAATAAGCTAATTAGCTCAATTGGAGCATTTCTAGCATGTTTGGTTGAAATTGGAAATTTACATTTTTCAATTTTGTTAGACGTTTGTAATATTCTCACAATAAGCTAATTAGCTCAATTGGAGCATTTCTAGCATGTTTGGTTGAAGTTGGAAATTTACATTTTTCACTTTTGTCAGACAATTGCAATATTCTCTCAATAAGCTAATTAGCTCATTTGGAGCATTTCTAGCATGTTTGGTTGAAATTAGAAATTTACATTTTTCAGTGTTGTCAGACGTTTGTAATATTCTCACAATAAGCTAATTAGCTCAATTGGAGCATTTCTAGCATGTTTGGTTGAAAGTGGAAATTTACATTTTTCAGTTTTGTCAGACGTTTGTAAAATTCTTACAGTAGGCTTATTTGAGCAATTTGAGCATTTCTAGCATGTTTAATTGAAATTGGAAATTTACATTTTTCACTTTTGTCAGACAATTGCAATATTCTCACAATAAGCTAATTAGCTCAATTGGAGCATTTTTAGCATGTTTGGTTTAAATTGGAAATTTACATTTTTCAGTGTTGTCAGACGTTTGTAATATTCTCACAATAAGCTAATTAGCTCAATTGGAGCATTTCTAGCATGTTTGGTTGAAATTGGAAATTTACATTTTTCACTTTTGTCAGACAATTGCAATATTCTCACAATAAGCTAATTAGCTCATTTGGAGCATTTCTAGCATGTTTGGTTGAAACTGGAAATTTACATTTTTCAATTTTGTTAGACGTTTGTAATATTCTCACAATAAGCTAATTAGCTCAATTGGAGCATTTCTAGCATGTTTGGTTGAAATTGGAAATTTACATTTTTCAATTTTGTTAGACGTTTGTAATATTCTCACAATAAGCTAATTAGCTCAATTGGAGCATTTCTAGCATGTTTGGTTGAAGTTGGAAATTTACATTTTTCACTTTTGTCAGACAATTGCAATATTCTCTCAATAAGCTAATTAGCTCATTTGGAGCATTTCTAGCATGTTTGGTTGAAACTGGAAATTTACATTTTTCAATTTTGTTAGACGTTTGTAATATTCTCACAATAAGCTAATTAGCTCAATTGGAGCATTTCTAGCATGTTTGGTTGAAATTGGAAATTTACATTTTTCAATTTTGTTAGACGTTTGTAATATTCTCACAATAAGCTAATTAGCTCAATTGGAACATTTCTAGCATGTTTGGTTGAAGTTGGAAATTTACATTTTTCACTTTTGTCAGACAATTGCAATATTCTCTCAATAAGCTAATTAGCTCATTTGGAGCATTTCTAGCATGTTTGGTTGAAATTAGAAATTTACATTTTTCAGTTTTGTCAGACGTTTGTAATATTCTCACAATAAGCTAATTAGCTCAATTGGAGCATTTCTAGCATGTTTGGTTGAAATTGGAAATTTACATTTCTCAGTTTTGTCAGACGTTTGTAAAATTCTTACAGTAGGCTTATTTGCGCAATTTGAGCATTTGTAGCATGTTTGGTTGAAATTGGAAATTTACATTTTTCACTTTTGTCAGACAATTGCAATATTCTCACAATAAGCTAATTAGCTCAATTGGAGCATTTCTAGCATGTTTGGTTGAAATTGGAAATTTACATTTTTCAGTGTTGTCAGATGTTTGTAATATTCTCACAATAAGCTAATTAGCTCAATTGGAGCATTTCTAGCATGTTTGGTTGAAATTGGAAATTTACATTTTTCACTTTTGTCAGACAATTGCAATATTCTCACATTAAGCTAATTAGCTCATATGGAGCATTTCTAGCATGTTTGGTTGAAATTGGAAATTTACATTTTTCAATTTTGTTAGACGTTTGTAATATTCTCACAATAAGCTAATTAGCTCAATTGGAGCATTTCTAGCATGTTTGGTTGAAATTGGAAATTTACATTTTTCACTTTTGTCAGACAATTGCAATATTCTCACAATAAGCTAATTAGCTCAATTGGAGCATTTCTAGCATGTTTGGTTGAAATTGGAAATTTACATTTTTCAGTGTTGTCAGACGTTTGTAATATTCTCACAATAAGCTAATTAGCTAAATTGGAGCATTTCTAGCATGTTTGGTTGAAATTGCAAATTTACATTTTTCAGTTCTGTCAGACAATTGCAATATTCTCACAATAAGCTAATTAGCTCAATTGGAGCATTTCTAGCATGTTTGGTTGAAATTGGAAATTTACATTTTTCAATTTTGTTAGACGTTTGTAATATTCTCACAATAAGCTAATTAGCTCAATTAGAGCATTTCTAGCATGTTTGGTTGAAATTGGAAATTTACATTTTTCACTTTTGTCAGACAATTGCAATATTCTCACAATAAGCTAATTAGCTCAATTGGAGCATTTCTAGCATGTTTGGTTGAAATTGGAAATTTACATTTTTCACTTTTGTCAGACAGTTGCAATATTCTCTCAATAAGCTAATTAGCTCATTTGGAGCATTTCTAGCATGTTTGGTTGAAATTAGAAATTTACATTTTTCAGTGTTGTCAGACGTTTGTAATATTCTCACAATAAGCTAATTAGCTCAATTGGAGCATTTCTAGCATGTTTGGTTGAAAGTGGAAATTTACATTTTTCAGTTTTGTCAGACGTTTGTAAAATTCTTACAGTAGGCTTATTTGCGCAATTTGAGCATTTCTAGCATGTTTAATTGAAATTGGAAATTTACATTTTTCACTTTTGTCAGACAATTGCAATATTCTCACAATAAGCTAATTAGCTCAATTGGAGCATTTTTAGCATGTTTGGTTTAAATTGGAAATTTACATTTTTCAGTGTTGTCAGACGTTTGTAATATTCTCACAATAAGCTAATTAGCTCAATTGGAGCATTTCTAGCATGTTTGGTTGAAATTGGAAATTTACATTTTTCACTTTTGTCAGACAATTGCAATATTCTCACAATAAGCTAATTAGCTCATTTGGAGCATTTCTAGCATGTTTGGTTGAAACTGGAAATTTACATTTTTCAATTTTGTTAGACGTTTGTAATATTCTCACAATAAGCTAATTAGCTCAATTGGAGCATTTCTAGCATGTTTGGTTGAAATTGGAAATTTACATTTTTCAATTTTGTTAGACGTTTGTAATATTCTCACAATAAGCTAATTAGCTCAATTGGAGCATTTCTAGCATGTTTGGTTGAAGTTGGAAATTTACATTTTTCACTTTTGTCAGACAATTGCAATATTCTCTCAATAAGCTAATTAGCTCATTTGGAGCATTTCTAGCGTGTTTGGTTGAAATTAGAAATTTACATTTTTCACTTTTGTCAGACAATTGCAATATTCTCACAACAAGCTAATTAGCTCAATTGGAGCATTTCTAGCATGTTTGGTTGAAATTGGAAATTTACATTTTTCACTTTTGTCAGACAATTGCAATATTCTCACAATAAGCTAATTAGCTCAATTGGAGCATTTCTAGCATGTTTGGTTGAAACTGGAAATTTACATTTTTCACTTTTGTCAGACAATTGCAATATTCTCACAATAAGCTAATTAGCACAATTGGAGCATTTCTAGCATGTTTGGTTAAAATTGGAAAATTACATTTTTCAGTTTTGTCAGACGTTTGTAATATTCTCACAATAAGCTAATTAGCTCAATTGGAGCATTTCTAGCATGTTCGGTTGAAATTGGAAATTTACATTTTTCACTTTTGTTAGACGTTTGTAATATTCTCACAATAAGCTAATTAGCTCAATTGGAGCATTTCTAGCATGTTTGGTTGAAATTGGAAATTTACATTTTTCAGTTTTGTCAGACAATTGCAATATTCTCTCAATAAGCTAATTAGCTCAATTGGAGCATTTCTAGCATGTTTGGTTGAAATTGGAAATTTACATTTTTCAGTTTTGTCAGACGTTTGTAGTATTCTCACAATAAGCTAATTAGCTCAATTGGAGCATTTCTAGCATGTTTGGTTGAAATTGGAAATTTACATTTCTCACTTTTGTCAGACAATTGCAATAATCTCACAGTAAGCTAATTAGCTCAATTGGAGCAATTCTAGCATGTTTGGTTGAAATTGGAAAATTACATTTTTCACTTTTGTCAGACAATTGCAATATTCTCACAATAAGCTAATTAGCTCAATTGGAGCATTTCTAGCATGTTTGGTTGAAATTGGAAATTTACATTTTTCAGTTTTGTCAGACAATTGCAATATTCTCTCAATAAGCTAACTAGTCCAATTGGAGCATCTCTGGCATGTTTGGTTGAAATTGGAAATTTACATTTTTCAGTTTTGTCAGACGTTTGTAGTATTCTCACAATAAGCTAATTAGCTCAATTGGAGCATTTCTAGCATGTTTGGTTGAAATTGGAAATTTACATTTTTCACTTTTGTCAGACAATTGCAATATTGTCACAATAAGCTAATTAGCTCAATTGGAACATTTCTAGCATGTTTGGTTGAAATTGGAAATTTACATTTTTCACTTTTGTCAGACAATTGCAGACTCTCTCAATAAGCTAATTAGCTCATTTGGAGCATTTCTAGCATGTTTGGTTGAAATTAGAAATTTACATTTTTCAGTGTTGTCAGACGTTTGTAATATTCTCACAATAAGCTAATTAGCTCAATTGGAGCATTTCTAGCATGTTTGGTTGAAATTGGAAATTTACATTTTTCACTTTTGTCAGACAATTGCAATATTCTCACAATAAGCTAATTAGCTCAATTGGAGCATTTCTAGCATGTTTGGTTGAAATTGGAAATTTACATTTTTCAATTTTGTTAGACGTTTGTAATATTCTCACAATAAGCTAATTAGCTCAATTGGAGCATTTCTAGCATGTTTGGTTGAAATTGGAAATTTACATTTTTCAGTTTTGTCTGACATTTGCAATATTCTCTCAATAAGCTAATTAGCTCAATTGGAGCATTTCTAGCATGTTTGGTTGAAATTGGAAATTTACATTTTTCAGTTTTGTCAGACGTTTGTAGTATTCTCACAATAAGCTAATTAGCTCAATTGGAGCATTTCTAGCATGTTTGGTTGAAATTGGAAATTTACATTTTTCACTTTTGTCAGACAATTGCAATATTCTCACAATAAGCTAATTAGCTCAATTGGAGCATTTCTAGCATGTTTGGTTGAAATTGGAAATTCACATTTTTCAGTTTCGTCAGACGTTTGTAATATTCTCACAATAAGCTAATTAGCTCAATTGGAGCATTTCTAGCATGTTTGGTTGAAATTGGAAAATTACATTTTTCAGTTTTGTCAGACGTTTGTAATATTTTCACAATAAGCTAATTAGCTCAATTGGAGCATTTCTAGCATGTTTGGTTAAAATTGGAAAATTACATTTTTCAGTTTTGTCAGACGTTTGTAATATTCTCACAATAAGCTAATTAGCTCAATTGGAGCATTTCTAGCATGTTCGGTTGAAATTGGAAATTTACATTTTTCAATTTTGTTAGACGTTTGTAATATTCTCACAATAAGCTAATTAGCTCAATTGGAGCATTTCTAGCATGTTTGGTTGAAATTGGAAATTTACATTTTTCACTTTTGTCCGACGTTTGTAATATTCTGACAATAAGCTAATTAGCTCAATTGGAGCATTTCTAGCACGTTTGGTTGAAATTGGAAATTTACATTTTTCACTTTTGTCAGACAATTGCAATATTCTCACAATAAGCTAATTAGCACAATTGGAGCATTTCTAGCATGTTTGGTTAAAATTGGAAAAATACATTTTTCAGTTTTGTCAGACGTTTGTAATATTCTCACAATAAGCTAATTAGCTCAATTGGAGCATTTCTAGCATGTTCGGTTGAAATTGGAAATTTACATTTTTCAATTTTGTTAGACGTTTGTAATATTCTCACAATAAGCTAATTAGCTCAATTGGAGCATTTCTAGCATGTTTGGTTGAAATTGGAAATTTACATTTTTCAGTTTTGTCAGACAATTGCAATATTCTCTCAATAAGCTAATTAGCTCAATTGGAGCATTTCTAGCATGTTTGGTTGAAATTGGAAATTTACATTTTTCAGTTTTGTCAGACGTTTGTAGTATTCTCACAATAAGCTAATTAGCTCAATTGGAGCATTTCTAGCATGTTTGGTTGAAATTGGAAATTTACATTTTTCACTTTTGTCAGACAATTGCAATATTCTCACAACAAGCTAATTAGCTCAATTGGAGCATTTCTAGCATGTTTGGTTGAAATTGGAAATTTACATTTTTCACTTTTGTCAGACAATTGCAATATTCTCACAATAAGCTAATTAGCTCAATTGGAGCATTTCTAGCATGTTTGGTTGAAACTGGAAATTTACATTTTTCACTTTTGTCAGACAATTGCAATATTCTCACAATAAGCTAATTAGCACAATTGGAGCATTTCTAGCATGTTTGGTTAAAATTGGAAAATTACATTTTTCAGTTTTGTCAGACGTTTGTAATATTCTCACAATAAGCTAATTAGCTCAATTGGAGCATTTCTAGCATGTTCGGTTGAAATTGGAAATTTACATTTTTCAATTTTGTTAGACGTTTGTAATATTCTCACAATAAGCTAATTAGCTCAATTGGAGCATTTCTAGCATGTTTGGTTGAAATTGGAAATTTACATTTTTCAGTTTTGTCAGACAATTGCAATATTCTCTCAATAAGCTAATTAGCTCAATTGGAGCATTTCTAGCATGTTTGGTTGAAATTGGAAATTTACATTTTTCAGTTTTGTCAGACGTTTGTAGTATTCTCACAATAAGCTAATTAGCTCAATTGGAGCATTTCTAGCATGTTTGGTTGAAATTGGAAATTTACATTTCTCACTTTTGTCAGACAATTGCAATATTCTCACAACAAGCTAATTAGCTCAATTGGAGCATTTCTAGCATGTTTGGTTGAAATTGGAAATTTACATTTTTCACTTTTGTCAGACAATTGCAATATTCTCACAATAAGCTAATTAGCTCAATTGGAGCATTTCTAGCATGTTTGGTTGAATTTGGAAATTTACATTTTTCAATTTTGTTAGACGTTTGTAATATTCTCACAATAAGCTAATTAGCTCAATTGGAGCATTTCTAGCATGTTTGGTTGAAATTGGAAGTTTACATTTTTCACTTTTGTCAGACAATTGCAATATTCTCACAATAAGCTAATTAGCTTAATTGGAGCATTTCTAGCATCTTCGGTTGAAATTGGAAATTTACATTTTTCAGTGTTGTCAGACGTTTGTAATATTCTCACAATAAGCTAATTAGCTCAATTGGAGCATTTCTAGCATGTTTCGTTGAAATTGGAAATTTACATTTTTCACTTTTGTCAGACAATTGCAATAATCTCACAGTAAGCTAATTAGCTCAATTGGAGCAATTCTAGCATGTTTGGTTGAAATTGGAAATTTACATTTTTCACTTTTGTCAGACAATTGCAATATTCTCACAATAAGCTAATTAGCTCAATTGGAGCATTTCTAGCATGTTTGGTTGAAATTGGAAATTTACATTTTTCACTTTTGTCCGACGTTTGTAATATTCTGACAATAAGCTAATTAGCTCAATTGGAGCATTTCTAGCACGTTTGGTTGAAATTGGAAATTTACATTTTTCACTTTTGTCAAACAATTGCAATATTCTCTCAATAAGCTAATTAGCTCAATTGGAGCATTTCTAGCATGTTTTGTTGAATATGGAAATTTACATTTTTCACTCTTGTCAGATGTTTGTAATATTCTCACAATAAGCTAATTAGCTCAATTGGAGCATTTCTAGCATGTTTGGTTGAAATTGGAATTTTACATTTTTCAGTTTTGTCAGACAATTGCAATATTCTCTCAATAAGCTAATTAGCTCAATTGGAGCATTTCTAGCATGTTTGGTTGAAATTGGAAATTTACATTTTTCAGTTTTGTCAGACGTTTGTAATATTCTCACAATAAGCTAATTAGCTCAATTGGAGCATTTCTTGCATGTTTGGTTGAAATTGGAAATTTACATTTTTCAGTGTTGTCAGACGTTTGTAATATTCTCACAATAAGCTAATTAGCTCAATTGGAGCATTTCTAGCATGTTTAATTGAAATTGGAAATTTACATTTTTCACTTTTGTCAGACAATTGCAATATTCTCACAATAAGCTAATTAGCTCAATTGGAGCATTTCTAGCATGTTTGGTTGAAATTGGAAATTTACATTTTTCAATTTTGTTAGACGTTTGTAATATTCTCACAATAAGCTAATTAGCTCAATTGGAGCATTTCTAGCATGTTTGGTTGAAATTGGAAATTTACATTTTTCAGTTTTGTCAGACAATTGCAATATTCTCTCAATAAGCTACTTAGCTCAATTGGAGCATTTCTAGCATGTTTGGTTGAAATTGGAAATTTACATTTTTCAGTTTTGTCAGACGTTTGTAGTATTCTCACAATAAGCTAATTAGCTCAATTGGAGCATTTCTAGCATGTTTGGTTGAAATTGGAAATTTACATTTCTCACTTTTGTCAGACAATTGCAATATTCTCACAATAAGCTAATTAGCTCAATTGGAGCATTTCTAGCATCTTCGGTTGAAATTGGAAATTTACATTTTTCAGTGTTGTCAGACGTTTGTAATATTCTCACGATAAGCTAATTAGCTCAATTGGAGCATTTCTAGCATGTTTGGTTGAAATTGGAAATTTACATTTTTCAGTTTTGTCAGACAATTGCAATATTCTCTCAATAAGCTAATTAGCTCAATTGGAGCATTTCTAGCATGTTTGGTTGAAATTGGAAATTTACATTTTTCAGTTTTGTCAGACGTTTGTAGTATTCTCACAATAAGCTAATTAGCTCAATTGGAGCATTTCTAGCATGTTTGGTTGAAATTGGAAATTTACATTTCTCACTTTTGTCAGACAATTGCAATATTCTCACAACAAGCTAATTAGCTCTATTGGAGCATTTCTAGCATGTTTGGTTGAAATTGGAAATTTACATTTTTCACTTTTGTCAGACAATTGCAATATTCTCACAATAAGCTAATTAGCTCAATTGGAGCATTTCTAGCATGTTTGGTTGAATTTGGAAATTTACATTTTTCAATTTTGTTAGACGTTTGTAATATTCTCACAATAAGCTAATTAGCTCAATTGGAGCATTTCTAGCATGTTTGGTTGAAATTGGAAATTTACATTTTTCACTTTTGTCAGACAATTGCAATATTCTCACAATAAGCTAATTAGCTTAATTGGAGCATTTCTAGCATCTTCGGTTGAAATTGGAAATTTACATTTTTCAGTGTTGTCAGACGTTTGTAATATTCTCACAATAAGCTAATTAGCTCAATTGGAGCATTTCTAGCATGTTTCGTTGAAATTGGAAATTTACATTTTTCACTTTTGTCAGACAATTGCAATAATCTCACAGTAAGCTAATTAGCTCAATTGGAGCAATTCTAGCATGTTTGGTTGAAATTGGAAATTTACATTTTTCACTTTTGTCAGACAATTGCAATATTCTCACAATAAGCTAATTAGCTCAATTGGAGCATTTCTAGCATGTTTGGTTGAAATTGGAAATTTACATTTTTCACTTTTGTCCGACGTTTGTAATATTCTGACAATAAGCTAATTAGCTCAATTGGAGCATTTCTAGCACGTTTGGTTGAAATTGGAAATTTACATTTTTCACTTTTGTCAAACAATTGCAATATTCTCTCAATAAGCTAATTAGCTCAATTGGAGCATTTCTAGCATGTTTGGTTGAATATGGAAATTTACATTTTTCACTCTTGTCAGACGTTTGTAATATTCTCACAATAAGCTAATTAGCTCAATTGGAGCATTTCTAGCATGTTTGGTTGAAATTGGAATTTTACATTTTTCAGTTTTGTCAGACAATTGCAATATTCTCTCAATAAGCTAATTAGCTCAATTGGAGCATTTCTAGCATGTTTGTTTGAAATTGGAAATTTACATTTTTCAGTTTTGTCAGACGTTTGTAATATTCTCACAATAAGCTAATTAGCTCAATTGGAGCATTTCTTGCATGTTTGGTTGAAATTGGAAATTTACATTTTTCAGTGTTGTCAGACGTTTGTAATATTCTCACAATAAGCTAATTAGCTCAATTGGAGCATTTCTAGCATGTTTAATTGAAATTGGAAATTTACATTTTTCACTTTTGTCAGACAATTGCAATATTCTCACAATAAGCTAATTAGCTCAATTGGAGCATTTCTAGCATGTTTGGATGAAATTGGAAATTTACATTTTTCAATTTTGTTAGACGTTTGTAATATTCTCACAATAAGCTAATTAGCTCAATTGGAGCATTTCTAGCATGTTTGGTTGAAATTGGAAATTTACATTTTTCAGTTTTGTCAGACAATTGCAATATTCTCTCAATAAGCTACTTAGCTCAATTGGAGCATTTCTAGCATGTTTGGTTGAAATTGGAAATTTACATTTTTCAGTTTTGTCAGACGTTTGTAGTATTCTCACAATAAGCTAATTAGCTCAATTGGAGCATTTCTAGCATGTTTGGTTGAAATTGGAAATTTACATTTCTCACTTTTGTCAGACAATTGCAATATTCTCACAATAAGCTAATTAGCTCAATTGGAGCATTTCTAGCATCTTCGGTTGAAATTGGAAATTTACATTTTTCAGTGTTGTCAGACGTTTGTAATATTCTCACGATAAGCTAATTAGCTCAATTGGAGCATTTCTAGCATGTTTGGTTGAAATTGGAAATTTACATTTTTCACTTTTGTCAGACAATTGCAATAATCTCACAGTAAGCTAATTAGCTCAATTGGAGCAATTCTAGCATGTTTGGTTGAAATTGGAAATTTACATTTTTCACTTTTGTCAGACAATTGCAATATTCTCACAATAAGCTAATTAGCTCAATTGGAGCATTTCTAGCATGTTTGGTTGAAATTGGAAATTTACATTTTCAGTTTTGTCAGACAATTGCAATATTCTCTCAATAAGCTAATTAGTTCAATTGGAGCATCTCTGGCATGTTTGGTTGAAATTGGAAATTTACATTTTTCAATTTTGTTAGACGTTTGTAATATTCTCACAATAAGCTAATTAGCTCAATTGGAGCATTTCTAGCATGTTCGGTTGAAATTGGAAATTTACATTTTTCAATTTTGTTAGACGTTTGTAATATTCTCACAATAAGCTAATTAGCTCAATTGGAGCATTTCTAGCATGTTTGGTTGAAATTGGAAATTTACATTTTTCAGTTTTGTCAGACAATTGCAATATTCTCTCAATAAGCTAATTAGCTCAATTGGAGCATTTCTAGCATGTTTGGTTGAAATTGGAAATTTACATTTTTCAGTTTTGTCAGACGTTTGTAGTATTCTCACAATAAGCTAATTAGCTCAATTGGAGCATTTCTAGCATGTTTGGTTGAAATTGGAAATTTACATTTCTCACTTTTGTCAGACAATTGCAATATTCTCACAACAAGCTAATTAGCTCAATTGGAGCATTTCTAGCATGTTTGGTTGAAATTGGAAATTTACATTTTTCACTTTTGTCAGACAATTGCAATATTCTCACAATAAGCTAATTAGCTCAATTGGAGCATTTCTAGCATGTTTGGTTGAATTTGGAAATTTACATTTTTCAATTTTGTTAGACGTTTGTAATATTCTCACAATAAGCTAATTAGCTCAATTGGAGCATTTCTAGCATGTTTGGTTGAAATTGGAAGTTTACATTTTTCACTTTTGTCAGACAATTGCAATATTCTCACAATAAGCTAATTAGCTTAATTGGAGCATTTCTAGCATCTTCGGTTGAAATTGGAAATTTACATTTTTCAGTGTTGTCAGACGTTTGTAATATTCTCACAATAAGCTAATTAGCTCAATTGGAGCATTTCTAGCATGTTTCGTTGAATTTGGAAATTTACATTTTTCACTTTTGTCAGACAATTGCAATAATCTCACAGTAAGCTAATTAGCTCAATTGGAGCAATTCTAGCATGTTTGGTTGAAATTGGAAATTTACATTTTTCACTTTTGTCAGACAATTGCAATATTCTCACAATAAGCTAATTAGCTCAATTGGAGCATTTCTAGCATGTTTGGTTGAAATTGGAAATTTACATTTTTCACTTTTGTCCGACGTTTGTAATATTCTGACAATAAGCTAATTAGCTCAATTGGAGCATTTCTAGCACGTTTGGTTGAAATTGGAAATTTACATTTTTCACTTTTGTCAAACAATTGCAATATTCTCTCAATAAGCTAATTAGCTCAATTGGAGCATTTCTAGCATGTTTGGTTGAATATGGAAATTTACATTTTTCACTCTTGTCAGATGTTTGTAATATTCTCACAATAAGCTAATTAGCTCAATTGGAGCATTTCTAGCATGTTTGGTTGAAATTGGAATTTTACATTTTTCAGTTTTGTCAGACAATTGCAATATTCTCTCAATAAGCTAATTAGCTCAATTGGAGCATTTCTAGCATGTTTGGTTGAAATTGGAAATTTACATTTTTCAGTTTTGTCAGACGTTTGTAATATTCTCACAATAAGCTAATTAGCTCAATTGGAGCATTTCTTGCATGTTTGGTTGAAATTGGAAATTTACATTTTTCAGTGTTGTCAGACGTTTGTAATATTCTCACAATAAGCTAATTAGCTCAATTGGAGCATTTCTAGCATGTTTAATTGAAATTGGAAATTTACATTTTTCACTTTTGTCAGACAATTGCAATATTCTCACAATAAGCTAATTAGCTCAATTGGAGCATTTCTAGCATGTTTGGTTGAAATTGGAAATTTACATTTCTCACTTTTGTCAGACAATTGCAATATTCTCACAATAAGCTAATTAGCTCAATTGGAGCATTTCTAGCACGTTTGGTTGAAATTGGAAATTTACATTTTTCACTTTTGTCAAACAATTGCAATATTCTCTCAATAAGCTAATTAGCTCAATTGGAGCATTTCTAGCATGTTTGGTTGAATATGGAAATTTACATTTTTCACTCTTGTCAGACGTTTGTAATATTCTCACAATAAGCTAATTAGCTCAATTGGAGCATTTCTAGCATGTTTGGTTGAAATTGGAATTTTACATTTTTCAGTTTTGTCAGACAATTGCAATATTCTCTCAATAAGCTAATTAGCTCAATTGGAGCATTTCTAGCATGTTTGTTTGAAATTGGAAATTTACATTTTTCAGTTTTGTCAGACGTTTGTAATATTCTCACAATAAGCTAATTAGCTCAATTGGAGCATTTCTTGCATGTTTGGTTGAAATTGGAAATTTACATTTTTCAGTGTTGTCAGACGTTTGTAATATTCTCACAATAAGCTAATTAGCTCAATTGGAGCATTTCTAGCATGTTTAATTGAAATTGGAAATTTACATTTTTCACTTTTGTCAGACAATTGCAATATTCTCACAATAAGCTAATTAGCTCAATTGGAGCATTTCTAGCATGTTTGGATGAAATTGGAAATTTACATTTTTCAATTTTGTCAGACGTTTGTAATATTCTCACAATAAGCTAATTAGCTCAATTAGAGCATTTCTAGCATGTTTGGTTGAAATTGGAAATTTACATTTTTCAGTTTTGTCAGACAATTGCAATATTCTCTCAATAAGCTACTTAGCTCAATTGGAGCATTTCTAGCATGTTTGGTTGAAATTGGAAATTTACATTTTTCAGTTTTGTCAGACGTTTGTAGTATTCTCACAATAAGCTAATTAGCTCAATTGGAGCATTTCTAGCATGTTTGGTTGAAATTGGAAATTTACATTTCTCACTTTTGTCAGACAATTGCAATATTCTCACAATAAGCTAATTAGCTCAATTGGAGCATTTCTAGCATCTTCGGTTGAAATTGGAAATTTACATTTTTCAGTGTTGTCAGACGTTTGTAATATTCTCACGATAAGCTAATTAGCTCAATTGGAGCATTTCTAGCATGTTTGGTTGAAATTGGAAATTTACATTTTTCACTTTTGTCAGACAATTGCAATAATCTCACAGTAAGCTAATTAGCTCAATTGGAGCAATTCTAGCATGTTTGGTTGAAATTGGAAATTTACATTTTTCACTTTTGTCAGACAATTGCAATATTCTCACAATAAGCTAATTAGCTCAATTGGAGCATTTCTAGCATGTTTGGTTGAAATTGGAAATTTACATTTTCAGTTTTGTCAGACAATTGCAATATTCTCTCAATAAGCTAATTAGTTCAATTGGAGCATCTCTGGCATGTTTGGTTGAAATTGGAAATTTACATTTTTCAGTTTTGTCAGACGTTTGTAGTATTCTCACAAAAAGCTAATTAGCTCAATTGGAGCATTTCTAGCATGTTTGGTTGAAATTGGAAATTTACATTTTTCACTTTTGTCAGACAATTGCAATATTCTCACAATAAGCTAATTAGCTCAATTGGAGCATTTCTAGCGTGTTTGGTTGAAATTGGAAATTTACATTTTTCAATTTTGTTAGACGTTTGTAATATTATCACAATAAGCTAATTAGCTCAATTGGAGCATTTCTAGCATATTTGGTTGAAATTGGAAATTTACTTTTTTCAGTTTTGTCTGACAATTGCAATATTCTCTCAATAAGCTAATTAGCTCAATTGGAGCATTTCTAGCATGTTTGGTTGAAATTGGAAATTTACATTTTTCAGTTTTGTCAGACGTTTGTAGTATTCTCACAATAAGCTAATTAGCTCAATTGGAGCATTTCTAGCATGTTTGGTTGAAATTGGAAATTTACATTTTTCACTTTTGTCAGACAATTGCAATATTCTCACAATAAGCTAATTAGCTCAATTGGAGCATTTCTAGCATGTTTGGTTGAAATTGGAAATTCACATTTTTCAGTTTCGTTAGACGTTTGTAATATTCTCACAATAAGCTAATTAGCTCAATTGGAGCATTTCTAGCATGTTTGGTTGAAATTGGAAAATTACATTTTTCACTTTTGTCAGACAATTGCAATAATTTTTCAATAAGCTAATTAGCTCAATTGGAGCATTTCTAGCATGTTTGGTTGAAACTGGAAATTTACATTTTTCACTTTTGTCAGACAATTGCAATATTCTCACAATAAGCTAATTAGCACATTTGGAGCATTTCTAGCATGTTTGGTTAAAATTGGAAAATTACATTTTTCAGTTTTGTCAGACGTTTGTAATATTCTCACAATAAGCTAATTAGCTCAATTGGAGCATTTCTAGCATGTTTGGTTGAAATTGGAAATTTACATTTTTCAGTGTTGTCAGACGTTTGTAATATTCTCACAATAAGCTAATTAGCTCAATTGGAGCATTTCTAGCATGTTTAATTGAAATTAGAAATTTACATTTTTCACTTTTGTCAGACAATTGCAATATTCTCACAATAAGCTAATTAGCTCAATTGGAGCATTTCTAGCATATTTGGTTGAATTTGGAAATTTACATTTCTCACTTTTGTCAGACAATTGCAATATTCTCACAATAAGCTAATTAGCTCAATTGGAGCATTTCTAGCATGTTTGGATGAAATTGGAAATTTACATTTTTCACTTTTGTCAGACAATTGCAATATTCTCACAATAAGCTAATTAGCTCAATTGGAGCATTTCTAGCATGTTTGGTTGAATTTGGAAATTTACATTTTTCAGTGTTGTCAGACGTTTGTAATATTCTCACAATAAGCTAATTAGCTCAATTGGAGCATTTCTAGCATGTTTGGTTGAAATTGGAAATTTACATTTTCACTTTTGTCAGACAATTGCAATATTCTCACAATAAGCTAATTAGCTCAATTGGAGCATTTCTAGCATGTTTGGTTGAAATTGGAAATTTACATTTTTCAATTTTGTTAGACGTTTGTAATATTCTCACAATAAGCTAATTAGCTCAATTGGAGCATTTCTAGCATATTTGGTTGAAATTGGAAATTTACATTTTTCACTTTTGTCAGACGTTTGTAATATTCGCACAATAAGCTAATTAGCTCAATTGGAGCATTTCTAGCATGTTTGGTTGAAATTGGAAATTTACATTTTTCAGTTTTGTCAGACGTTTGTAAAATTCTTACAGTAGGCTTATTTGCGCAATTTGAGCATTTCTAGCATGTTTGGTTGAAATTGGAAATTTACATTTTTCACTTTTGTCAGACAATTGCAATATTCTCACAATAAGCTAATTAGCTCAATTGGAGCATTTCTAGCATGTTTGGTTGAAATTGGAAATTTACATTTTTCAGTGTTGTCAGACGTTTGTAATATTCTCACAATAAGCTAATTAGCTAAATTGGAGCATTTCTAGCATGTTTGGTTGAAATTGGAAGTTTACATTTTTCACTTCTGTCAGACAATTGCAATATTCTCACAATAAGCTAATTAGCTCAATTGGAGCATTTCTAGCATGTTTGGTTGAAATTGGAAATTTACATTTTTCAATTTTGTTAGACGTTTGTAATATTCTCACAATAAGCTAATTAGCTCAATTGGAGCATTTCTAGCATGTTTGGTTGAAATTGGAAATTTACATTTTTCACTTTTGTCAGACAATTGCAATATTCTCACAATAAGCCAATTAGCTCAATTGGAGCATTTCTAGCATGTTTGGTTGAAATTGGAAATTTACATTTTTCACTTTTGTCAGACAGTTGCAATATTCTCTCAATAAGCTAATTAGCTCATTTGGAGCATTTCTAGCCTGTTTGGTTGAAATTAGAAATTTACATTTTTCAGTGTTGTCAGACGTTTGTAATATTCTCACAATAAGCTAATTAGCTCAATTGGAGCATTTCTAGCATGTTTGGTTGAAATTGGAAATTTACATTTTTCACTTTTGTCAGACGTTTGTAAAATTCTTACAGTAGGCTTATTTGCGCAATTTGAGCATTTCAAGCATGTTTAATTGAAATTGGAAATTTACATTTTTCACTTTTGTCAGACAATTGCAATATTCTCACAATAAGCTAATTAGCTCAATTGGAGCATTTCTAGCATGTTTGGTTGAAATTGGAAATTTACATTTTTCAGTGTTGTCAGACGTTTGTAATATTCTCACAATAAGCTAATTAGCTCAATTGGAGCATTTCTAGCATGTTTAATTGAAATTGGAAATTTACATTTTTCACTTTTGTCAGACAATTGCAATATTCTCTCAATAAGCTAATTAGCTCAATTGGAGCATTTCTAGCATGTTTGGTTGAAATTGGAAATTTACATTTTTCAGTTTTGTCAGACAATTGCAATATTCTCTCAATAAGCTAATTAGCTCAATTGGAGCATTTCTAGCATGTTTGGTTGAAATTGGAAATTTACATTTTTCAGTTTTGTCAGACGTTTGTAGTATTCTCACAATAAGCTAATTAGCTCAATTGGAGCATTTCTAGCATGTTTGGTTGAAATTGGAAATTTACATTTTTCAGTTTTGTCAGACGTTTGTAGTATTCTCACAATAAGCTAATTAGCTCAATTGGAGCATTTCTAGCATGTTTGGTTGAAATTGGAAATTTACATTTCTCACTTTTGTCAGACAATTGCAATATTCTCACAACAAGCTAATTAGCTCAATTGGAGCATTTCTAGCATGTCTGGTTGAAATTGGAAATTTACATTTTTCACTTTTGTCAGACATTTGCAATATTCTCTCAATAAGCTAATTAGCTCATTTGGAGCATTTCTAGCATGTTTGGTTGAAATTGGAAATTTACATTTTTCAATTTTGTTAGACGTTTGTAATATTCTCACAATAAGCTAATTAGCTCAATTGGAGCATTTCTAGCATGTTTGGTTGAAATTGGAAATTTACATTTTTCAGTTTTGTCAGACAATTGCAATATTCTCTCAATAAGCTAATTAGCTCAATTGGAGCATTTCTAGCATGTTTGGTTGAAATTGGAAATTTACATTTTTCAGTTTTGTCAGACGTTTGTAGTATTCTCACAATAAGCTAATTAGCTCAATTGGAGCATTTCTAGCATGTTTGGTTGAAATTGGAAATTTACATTTCTCACTTTTGTCAGACAATTGCAATATTCTCACAACAAGCTAATTAGCTCAATTGGAGCATTTCTAGCATGTTTGGTTGAAATTGGAAATTTACATTTTTCACTTTTGTCAGACAATTGCAATATTCTCACAATAAGCTAATTAGCTCAATTGGAGCATTTCTAGCATGTTTGGTTGAATTTGGAAATTTACATTTTTCAGTGTTGTCAGACGTTTGTAATATTCTCACAATAAGCTAATTAGCTCAATTGGAGCATTTCTAGCATGTTTGGTTGAAATTGGAAATTTACATTTTTCACTTTTGTCAGACAATTGCAATATTCTCACAATAAGCTAATTAGCTCAATTGGAGCATTTCTAGCATGTTTAATTGAAATTGGAAATTTACATTTTTCACTTTTGTCAGACAATTGCAATATTCTCACAATAAGCTAATTAGCTCAATTGGAGCATTTCTAGCATGTTTGGTTGAAATTGGAAATTTACATTTTTCAATTTTGTTAGACGTTTGTAATATTCTCACAATAAGCTAATTAGCTCAATTGGAGCATTTCTAGCATGTTTGGTTGAAATTGGAAATTTACATTTTTCACTTTTGTCAGACAATTGCAATATTCTCACAATAAGCTAATTAGCTCAATTGGAGCATTTCTAGCATGTTTAATTGAAATTGGAAATTTACATTTTTCACTTTTGTCAGACAGTTGCAATATTCTCTCAATAAGCTAATTAGCTCATTTGGAGCATTTCTAGCCTGTTTGGTTGAAATTAAAAATTTACATTTTTCAGTGTTGTCAGACGTTTGTAATATTCTCACAATAAGCTAATTAGCTCAATTGGAGCATTTCTAGCATGTTTGGTTGAAATTGGAAATTTACATTTTTCAGTTTTGTCAGACAATTGCAATATTCTCTCAATAAGCTAATTAGCTCAATTGGAGCATTTCTAGCATGTTTGGTTGAAATTGGAAATTTACATTTTTCAGTTTTGTCAGACAATTGCAATATTCTCTCAATAAGCTAATTAGCTCAATTGGAGCATTTCTAGCATGTTTGGTTGAAATTGGAAATTTACATTTTTCAGTTTTGTCAGACGTTTGTAGTATTCTCACAATAAGCTAATTAGCTCAATTGGAGCATTTCTAGCATGTTTGGTTAAAATTGGAAATTTACATTTTTCAGTTTTGTCAGACGTTTGTAGTATTCTCACAATAAGCTAATTAGCTCAATTGGAGCATTTCTAGCATGTTTGGTTGAAATTGGAAATTTACATTTTTCACTTTTGTCAGACAATTGCAATATTCTCACAACAAGCTAATTAGCTCAATTGGAGCATTTCTAGCATGTTTGGTTGAAATTGGAAATTTACATTTTTCACTTTTGTCAGACAATTGCAATATTCTCACAATAAGCTAATTAGCTCAATTGGAGCATTTCTAGCATGTTTGGTTGAATTTGGAAATTTACATTTTTCAGTGTTGTCAGACGTTTGTAATATTCTCACAATAAGCTAATTAGCTCAATTGGAGCATTTCTAGCATGTTTGGTTGAAATTGGAAATTTACATTTTTCAATTTTGTTAGACGTTTGTAATATTCTCACAATAAGCTAATTAGCTCAATTGGAGCATTTCTAGCATGTTTGGTTGAAATTGGAAATTTACATTTTTCACTTTTGTCAGACAATTGCAATATTCGCACAATAAGCTAATTAGCTCAATTGGAGCATTTCTAGCATGTTTGGTTGAAATTGGAAATTTACATTTTTCAGTTTTGTCAGACGTTTGTAAAATTTTTACAGTAGGCTTATTTGCGCAATTTGAGCATTTCTAGCATGTTTGGTTGAAATTGAAAATTTACATTTTTCACTTTTGTCAGACAATTGCAATATTCTCACAATAAGCTAATTAGCTCAATTGGAGCATTTCTAGCATGTTTGGTTGAAATTGGAAATTTACATTTTTCAGTGTTGTCAGACGTTTGTAATATTCTCACAATAAGCTAATTAGCTAAATTGGAGCATTTCTAGCATGTTTGGTTGAAATTGCAAATTTACATTTTTCACTTCTGTCAGACAATTGCAATATTCTCACAATAAGCTAATTAGCTCAATTGGAGCATTTCTAGCATGTTTGGTTGAAATTGGAAACTTACATTTTTCACTTTTGTCAGACAATTGCAATATTCTCACAATAAGCCAATTAGCTCAATTGGAGCATTTCTAGCATGTTTGGTTGAAATTGGAAATTTACATTTTTCACTTTTGTCAGACAGTTGCAATATTCTCTCAATAAGCTAATTAGCTCATTTGGAGCATTTCTAGCCTGTTGGGTTGAAATTAGAAATTTACATTTTTCAGTGTTGTCAGACGTTTGTAATATTCTCACAATAAGCTAATTAGCTCAATTGGAGCATTTCTAGCATGTTTGGTTGAAATTGGAAATTTACATTTTTCAGTTTTGTCAGACGTTTGTAAAATTCTTACAGTAGGCTTATTTGCGCAATTTGAGCATTTCTAGCATGTTTAATTGAAATTGGAAATTTACATTTTTCACTTTTGTCAGACAATTGCAATATTCTCACAATAAGCTAATTAGCTCAATTGGAGCATTTCTAGCATGTTTGGTTGAAATTGGAAATTTACATTTTTCAGTGTTGTCAGACGTTTGTAATATTCTCACAATAAGCTAATTCGCTCAATTGGAGCATTTCTAGCATGTTTAATTGAAATTGGAAATTTACATTTCTCACTTTTGTCAGACAATTGCAATATACTCACAACAAGCTAATTAGCTCAATTGGAGCATTTCTAGCATGTTTGGTTGAAATTGGAAATTTACATTTTTCACTTTTGTCAGACATTTGCAATATTCTCTCAATAAGCTAATTAGCTCATTTGGAGCATTTCTAGCATGTTTGGTTGAAATTGGAAATTTACATTTTTCAATTTTGTTAGACGTTTGTAATATTCTCACAATAAGCTAATTAGCTCAATTGGAGCATTTCTAGCATGTTTGGTTGAAATTGGAATTTTACATTTTTCAGTTTTGTCAGACAATTGCAATATTCTCTCAATAAGCTAATTAGCTCAATTGGAGCATTTCTAGCATGTTTGGTTGAAATTGGAAATTTACATTTTTCAGTTTTGTCAGACGTTTGTAGTATTCTCACAATAAGCTAATTAGCTCAATTGGACCATTTCTAGCATGTTTGGTTGAAATTGGAAATTTACATTTTTCACTTTTGTCAGACATTTGCAATATTCTCTCAATAAGCTAATTAGCTCATTTGGAGCATTTCTAGCATGTTTGGTTGAAATTGGAAATTTACATTTTTCAATTTTGTTAGACGTTTGTAATATTCTCACAATAAGCTAATTAGCTCAATTGGAGCATTTCTAGCATGTTTGGTTGAAATTGGAATTTTACATTTTTCAGTTTTGTCAGACAATTGCAATATTCTCTCAATAAGCTAATTAGCTCAATTGGAGCATTTCTAGCATATTTGGTTGAAATTGGAAATTTACATTTTTCACTTTTGTCAGACGTTTGTAATATTCGCACAATAAGCTAATTAGCTCAATTGGAGCATTTCTAGCATGTTTGGTTGAAATTGGAAATTTACATTTTTCAGTTTTGTCAGACGTTTGTAAAATTCTTACAGTAGGCTTATTTGCGCAATTTGAGCATTTCTAGCATGTTTGGTTGAAATTGGAAATTTACATTTTTCACTTTTGTCAGACAATTGCAATATTCTCACAATAAGCTAATTAGCTCAATTGGAGCATTTCTAGCATGTTTGGTTGAAATTGGAAATTTACATTTTTCAGTGTTGTCAGACGTTTGTAATATTCTCACAATAAGCTAATTAGCTAAATTGGAGCATTTCTAGCATGTTTGGTTGAAATTGGAAGTTTACATTTTTCACTTCTGTCAGACAATTGCAATATTCTCACAATAAGCTAATTAGCTCAATTGGAGCATTTCTAGCATGTTTGGTTGAAATTGGAAATTTACATTTTTCAATTTTGTTAGACGTTTGTAATATTCTCACAATAAGCTAATTAGCTCAATTGTAGCATTTCTAGCATGTTTGGTTGAAATTGGAAATTTACATTTTTCACTTTTGTCAGACAATTGCAATATTCTCACAATAAGCCAATTAGCTCAATTGGAGCATTTCTAGCATGTTTGGTTGAAATTGGAAATTTACATTTTTCACTTTTGTCAGACAGTTGCAATATTCTCTCAATAAGCTAATTAGCTCATTTGGAGCATTTCTAGCCTGTTTGGTTGAAATTAGAAATTTACATTTTTCAGTGTTGTCAGACGTTTGTAATATTCTCACAATAAGCTAATTAGCTCAATTGGAGCATTTCTAGCATGTTTGGTTGAAATTGGAAATTTACATTTTTCACTTTTGTCAGACGTTTGTAAAATTCTTACAGTAGGCTTAATTGCGCAATTTGAGCATTTCTAGCATGTTTAATTGAAATTGGAAATTTACATTTTTCACTTTTGTCAGACAATTGCAATATTCTCACAATAAGCTAATTAGCTCAATTGGAGCATTTCTAGCATGTTTGGTTGAAATTGGAAATTTACATTTTTCAGTGTTGTCAGACGTTTGTAATATTCTCACAATAAGCTAATTAGCTCAATTGGAGCATTTCTAGCATGTTTGGTTGAAATTGGAAATTTACATTTTTCAGTTTTGTCAGACGTTTGTAAAATTCTTACAGTAGGCTTATTTGCGCAATTTGAGCATTTCTAGCATGTTTAATTGAAATTGGAAATTTACATTTTTCACTTTTGTCAGACAATTGCAATATTCTCACAATAAGCTAATTAGCTCAATTGGAGCATTTCTAGCATGTTTGGTTGAAATTGGAAATTTACATTTTTCAGTGTTGTCAGACGTTTGTAATATTCTCACAATAAGCTAATTAGCTCAATTGGAGCATTTCTAGCATGTTTAATTGAAATTGGAAATTTACATTTCTCACTTTTGTCAGACAATTGCAATATACTCACAACAAGCTAATTAGCTCAATTGGAGCATTTCTAGCATGTTTGGTTGAAATTGGAAATTTACATTTTTCACTTTTGTCAGACATTTGCAATATTCTCTCAATAAGCTAATTAGCTCATTTGGAGCATTTCTAGCATGTTTGGTTGAAATTGGAAATTTACATTTTTCAATTTTGTTAGACGTTTGTAATATTCTCACAATAAGCTAATTAGCTCAATTGGAGCATTTCTAGCATGTTTGGTTGAAATTGGAATTTTACATTTTTCAGTTTTGTCAGACAATTGCAATATTCTCTCAATAAGCTAATTAGCTCAATTGGAGCATTTCTAGCATGTTTGGTTGAAATTGGAAATTTACATTTTTCAGTTTTGTCAGACGTTTGTAGTATTCTCACAATAAGCTAATTAGCTCAATTGGACCATTTCTAGCATGTTTGGTTGAAATTGGAAATTTACATTTTTCACTTTTGTCAGACATTTGCAATATTCTCTCAATAAGCTAATTAGCTCATTTGGGGCATTTCTAGCATGTTTGGTTGAAATTGGAAATTTACATTTTTCAATTTTGTTAGACGTTTGTAATATTCTCACAATAAGCTAATTAGCTCAATTGGAGCATTTCTAGCATGTTTGGTTGAAATTGGAATTTTACATTTTTCAGTTTTGTCAGACAATTGCAATATTCTCTCAATAAGCTAATTAGCTCAATTGGAGCATTTCTAGCATGTTTGGTTGAAATTGGAAATTTACATTTCTCACTTTTGTCAGACAATTGCAATATTCTCTCAATAAGCTAATTAGCTCAATTGGAGCATTTCTAGCATGTTTGGTTGAAATTGGAATTTTACATTTTTCAGTTTTGTCAGACGTTTGTAGTATTCTCACAATAAGCTAATTAGCTCAATTGGACCATTTCTAGCATGTTTGGTTGAAATTGGAAATTTACATTTCTCACTTTTGTCAGACAATTGCAATATTCTCACAACAAGCTAATTAGCTCAATTGGAGCATTTCTAGCATGTTTGGTTGAAATTGGAAATTTACATTTTTCACTTTTGTCAGACAATTACAATATTCTCACAATAAGCTAATTAGCTCAATTGGAGCATTTCTAGCATGTTTGGTTGAATTTGGAAGTTTACATTTTTCAGTGTTGTCAGACGTTTGTAATATTCTCACAATAAGCTAATTAGCTCAATTGGAGCATTTCTAGCATGTTTGGTTGAAATTGGAAGTTTACATTTTTCACTTTTGTCAGACAATTGCAATATTCTCACAATAAGCTAATTAGCTCAATTGGAGCATTTCTAGCATGTTTGGTTGAAATTGGAAATTTACATTTTTCAATTTTGTTAGACGTTTGTAATATTCTCACAATAAGCTAATTAGCTCAATTGGAGCATTTCTAGCATGTTTGGTTGAAATTGGAAATTTACATTTTTCACTTTTGTCAGACGTTTGTAATATTCGCACAATAAGCTAATTAGCTCAATTGGAGCATTTCTAGCATGTTTGGTTGAAAGTGGAAATTTACATTTTTCAGTTTTGTCAGACGTTTGTAAAATTCTTACAGTAGGCTTATTTGCGCAATTTGAGCATTTCTAGCATGTTTGGTTGAAATTGGAAGTTTACATTTTTCACTTTTGTCAGACAATTGCAATATTCTCACAATAAGCTAATTAGCTCAATTGGAGCATTTCTAGCATGTTTGGTTGAAATTGGAAATTTACATTTTTCAGTTTTGTCAGACAATTGCAATATTCTCTCAATAAGCTAATTAGCTCAATTAGAGCATTTCTAGCATGTTTGGTTGAAATTGGAAATTTACATTTTTCAGTGTTGTCAGACGTTTGTAATATTCTCACAATAAGCTAATTAGCTCAATTGGAGCATTTCTAGCATGTTTGGTTGAAATTGGAAATTTACATTTTTCACTTTTGTCAGACAATTGCAATATTCTCACAATAAGCTAATTAGCTCAATTGGAGCATTTCTAGCATGTTTGGTTGAAATTGGAAATTTACATTTTTCAATTTTGTTAGACGTTTGTAATATTCTCACAATAAGCTAATTAGCTCAATTGGAGCATTTCTAGCATGTTTGGTTGAAATTGGAAATTTACATTTTTCACTTTTGTCAGACGTTTGTAATATTCGCACAATAAGCTAATTAGCTCAATTGGAGCATTTCTAGCATGTTTGGTTGAAATTGGAAATTTACATTTTTCAGTTTTGTCAGACGTTTGTAAAATTCTTACAGTAGGCTTATTTGCGCAATTTGAGCATTTCTAGCATGTTTGGTTGAAATTGGAAGTTTACATTTTTCACTTTGGTCAGACAATTGCAATATTCTCACAATAAGCTAATTAGCACAATTGGAGCATTTCTAGCATGTTTGGTTGAAATTGGAAATTTACATTTTTCAGTGTTGTCAGACGTTTGTAATATTCTCACAATAAGCTAATTAGCTAAATTGGAGCATTTCTAGCATGTTTGGTTGAAATTGCAAATTTACATTTTTCACTTCTGTCAGACAATTGCAATATTCTCACAATAAGCTAATTAGCTCAATTGGAGCATTTCTAGCATGTTTGGTTGAAATTGGAAATTTACATTTTTCAATTTTGTTAGACGTTTGTAATATTCTCACAATAAGCTAATTAGCTCAATTGGAGCATTTCTAGCATGTTTGGTTGAAATTGGAAATTTACATTTTTCACTTTTGTCAGACGTTTGTAATATTCTCACAATAAGCTTATTAGCTCAATTGGAGCATTTCTAGCATGTTTGGTTGAAATTGGAAATTTACATTTTTCACTTCTGTCAGACAATTGCAATATTCTCACAATAAGCTAATTAGCTCAATTGGAGCATTTCTAGCATGTTTGGTTGAAATTGGAAATTTACATTTTTCACTTTTGTCAGACAATTGCAATATTCTCACAATAAGCTAATTAGCTCAATTGGAGCATTTCTAGCATGTTTGGTTGAATTTGGAAATTTACATTTTTCAGTGTTGTCAGACGTTTGTAATATTCTCACAATAAGCTAATTAGCTCAATTGGAGCATTTCTAGCATGTTTGGTTGAAATTGGAAATTTACATTTTTCAGTTTCGTCAGACGTTTGTAAAATTCTTACAGTAGGCTTATTTGCGCAATTTGAGCATTTCTAGCATGTTTGGTTGAAATTGGAAATTTACATTTTTCACTTTTGTCAGACAATTGCAATATTCTCACAATAAGCTAATTAGCTCAATTGGAGCATTTCTAGCATGTTTGGTTGAAATTGGAAATTTACATTTTTCAGTGTTGTCAGACGTTTGTAATATTCTCACAATAAGCTAATTAGCTCAATTGGAGCATTTCTAGCATGTTTGGTTGAAATTGGAAATTTACATTTTTCAATTTTGTTAGACGTTTGTAATATTCTCACAATAAGCTAATTAGCTCAATTGGAGCATTTCTAGCATGTTTGGTTGAAATTGGAAATTTACATTTTTCAGTTTCGTCAGACGTTTGTAAAATTCTTACAGTAGGTTTATTTGCGCAATTTGAGCATTTCTAGCATGTTTGGTTGAAATTGGAAATTTACATTTTTCACTTTTGTCAGACAATTGCAATATTCTCACAATAAGCTAATTAGCTCAATTGGAGCATTTCTAGCATGTTTGGTTGAAATTGGAAATTTACATTTTTCACTTTTGTCAGACAATTGCAATATTCTCACAATAAGCTAATTAGCTCAATTGGAGCATTTCTAGCATGTTTGGTTGAAATTGGAAATTTACATTTTTCAATTTTGTTAGACGTTTGTAATATTCTCACAATAAGCTAATTAGCTCAATTGGAGCATTTCTAGCATCTTCGGTTGAAATTGGAAATTTACATTTTTCAGTGTTGTTAGACAGTTGTAATATTCTCACAATAAGCTAATTAGCTCAATTGGAGCATTTCTAGCATGTTTGGTTGAAATTGGAAATTTACATTTTTCACTTTTGTCAGACAATTGCAATAATCTCACAGTAAGCTAATTAGCTCAATTGGAGCAATTCTAGCATGTTTGGTTGAAATTGGAAATTTACATTTTTCACTTTTGTCAGACAATTGCAATATTTTCTCAGTAAGCTAATTAGCTCATTTTGAGCATTTCTAGCATGTTTGGTTGAAATTAGAAATTTACATTTTTCAGTGTTGTCAGACGTTTGTAATATTCTCACAATAAGCTAATTAGCTCAATTGGAGCATTTTTAGCATGTTTGGTTGAAATTGGAAATTTACATTTTTCAGTTTTGTCAGACGTTTGTAAAATTCTTACAGTAGGCTTATTTGCGCAATTTGAGCATTTCTAGCATGTTTGGTTGAAATTGGAAATTTACATTTTTCACTTTTGTCAAACAATTGCAATATTCTCTCAATAAGCTAATTAGCTCAATTGGAGCATTTCTAGCATGTTTGGTTGAAATTGGAAATTTACATTTTTCACTTTTGTCAGACGTTTGTAATGTTCTCACAATAAGCTAATTAGCTCAATTGGAGCATTTCTAGCATGTTTGGTTGAAATTGGAATTTTACATTTTTCAGTTTTGTCAGACAATTGCAATATTCTCTCAATAAGCTAATTAGCTCAATTGGAGCATTTCTAGCATGTTTGGTTGAAATTCGAAATTTACATTTTTCAGTTTTGTCAGACGTTTGTAATATTCTCACAATAAGCTAATTAGCTCAATTGGAGCATTTCTAGCATGTTTGGTTGAAATTGGAAATTTACATTTTTCAGTGTTGTCAGACGTTTGTAATATTCTCACAGTAAGCTAATTAGCTCAATTGGAGCATTTCTAGCATGTTTAATTGAAATTGGAACTTTACATTTTTCACTTCTGTCAGACAATTGCAATATTCTCACAATAAGCTAATTAGCTCAATTGGAGCATTTCTAGCATGTTTGGTTGAAATTGGAAATTTACAATTTTCAATTTTGTTAGACGTTTGTAATATTCTCACAATAAGCTAATTAGCTCAATTGGAGCATTTCTAGCATGTTTGGTTGAAATTGGAAATTTACATTTTACAGTTTTGTCAGACAATTGCAACATTCTCTCAATAAGCTAATTAGCTCAATTTGAGCATTTCTAGCATGTTTGGTTGAAATTGGAAATTTACATTTTTCAGTTTTGTCAGACGTTTGTAGTATTCTCACAATAAGCTAATTAGCTCAATTGGAGCATTTCTAGCATGTTTGGTTGAAATTGGAAATTTACATTTTTCACTTTTGTCAGACAGTTGCAATATTCTCTCAATAAGCTAATTAGCTCAATTGAAGCATTTCTAGCATGTTTGGTTGAATTTGGAAATTTACATTTTTCAGTTTTGTCAGACGTTTGTAGTATTCTCACAATAAGCTAATTAGCTCAATTGGAGCATTTCTAGCATGTTTGGTTGAAATTGGAAATTTACATTTCTCACTTTTGTCAGACAATTGCAATATTCTCACAACAAGCTAATTAGCTCAATTGGAGCATTTCTAGCATGTTTGGTTGAAATTGCAAATTTACATTTTTCACTTCTGTCAGACAATTGCAATATTCTCACAATAAGCTAATTAGCTCAATTGGAGCATTTCTAGCATGTTTGGTTGAAATTGGAAATTTACATTTTTCATTTTTGTTAGACGTTTGTAATATTCTCACAATAAGCTAATTAGCTCAATTGGAGCATTTCTAGCATGTTTGGTTGAAATTGGAAATTTACATTTTTCATTTTTGTTAGACGTTTGTAATATTCTCACAATAAGCTAATTAGCTCAATTGGAGCATTTCTAGCATGTTTGGTTGAAATTGGAAATTTACATTTTTCAGTTTTGTCAGACGTTTGTAAAATTCTTACAGTAGGCTTATTTGCGCAATTTGAGCATTTCTAGCATGTTTGGTTGAAATTGGAAGTTTACATTTTTCACTTTTGTCAGACAATTGCAATATTCTCACAATAAGCTAATTAGCTCAATTGGAGCATTTCTAGCATGTTTGGTTGAAATTGGAAATTTACATTTTTCAGTGTTGTCAGACGTTTGTAATATTCTCACAATAAGCTAATTAGCTAAATTGGAGCATTTCTAGCATGTTTGGTAGAAATTGCAAATTTACATTTTTCACTTCTGTCAGACAATTGCAATATTCTCACAATAAGCTAATTAGCTCAATTGGAGCATTTCTAGCATGTTTGGTTGAAATTGGAAATTTACATTTTTCAATTTTGTTAGACGTTTGTAATATTCTCACAATAAGCTAATTAGCTCAATTGGAGCATTTCTAGCATGTTTGGTTGAAATTGGAAATTTACATTTTTCACTTTTGTCAGACAATTGCAATATTCTCACAATAAGCTAATTAGCTCAATTGGAGCATTTCTAGCATGTTTGGTTGAAATTGGAAATTTACATTTTTCACTTTTGTCAGACAGTTGCAATATTCTCTCAATAAGCTAATTAGCTCAATTGAAGCATTTCTAGCATGTTTGGTTGAATTTGGAAATTTACATTTTTCAGTGTTGTCAGACGTTTGTAATATTCTCACAATAAGCTTATTAGCTCAATTGGAGCATTTCTAGCATGTTTGGTTGAAATTGGAAATTTACATTTTTCACTTTTGTCAGACAATTGCAATATTCTCACAATAAGCTAATTAGCTCAATTGGAGCATTTCTAGCATGTTTGGTTGAAATTGGAAATTTACATTTTTCAATTTTGTTAGACGTTTGTAATATTCTCACAATAAGCTAATTAGCTCAATTGGAGCATTTCTAGCATGTTTGGTTGAAATTGGAAATTTACATTTTTCAGTTTTGTCAGACGTTTGTAGTATTCTCACAATAAGCTAATTAGCTCATTTGGAGCATTTCTAGCATGTTTGGTTGAAATTGGAAATTTACATTTCTCACTTTTGTCAGACAATTGCAATATTCTCACAACAAGCTAATTAGCTCATTTGGAGCATTTCTAGCATGTTTGGTTGAAATTAGAAATTTACATTTTTCAGTGTTGTCAGACGTTTGTAATATTCTCACAATAAGCTAATTAGCTCAATTGGAGCATTTCTAGCATGTTTGGTTGAAATTGGAAATTTACATTTTTCAGTTTCGTCAGACGTTTGTAAAATTCTTACAGTAGGCTTATTTGCGCAATTTGAGCATTTCTAGCATGTTTGGTTGAAATTGGAAATTTACATTTTTCACTTTTGTCAGACAATTGCAATAATCTCACAATAAGCTAATTAGCTCAATTGGAGCATTTCTAGCATGTTTGGTTGAAATTGGAAATTTACATTTTTCAGTGTTGTCAGACGTTTGTAATATTCTCACAATAAGCTAATTAGCTCAATTGGAGCATTTCTAGCATGTTTGGTTGAAATTGGAAATTTACATTTTTCAATTTTGTTAGACGTTTGTAATATTCTCACAATAAGCTAATTAGCTCAATTGGAGCATTTCTAGCATGTTTGGTTGAAATTGGAAATTTACATTTTTCAGTTTCGTCAGACGTTTGTAAAATTCTTACAGTAGGCTTATTTGCGCAATTTGAGCATTTCTAGCATGTTTGGTTGAAATTGGAAATTTACATTTTTCACTTTTGTCAGACAATTGCAATATTCTCACAATAAGCTAATTAGCTCAATTGGAGCATTTCTAGCATGTTTGGTTGAAATTGGAAATTTACATTTTTCACTTTTGTCAGACAATTGCAATATTCTCACAATAAGCTAATTAGCTCAATTGGAGCATTTCTAGCATGTTTGGTTGAAATTGGAAATTTACATTTTTCAATTTTGTTAGACGTTTGTAATATTCTCACAATAAGCTAATTAGCTCAATTGGAGCATTTCTAGCATGTTTGGTTGAAATTGGAAATTTACATTTTTCAGTTTTGTCAGACGTTTGTAAAAATCTTACAGTAGGCTTATTTGCGCAAGTTGAGCATTTCTAGCATGTTTGGTTGAAATTGGAAATTTACATTTTTCACTTTTGTCAGACAATTGCAATATTCTCACAATAAGCTAATTAGCTCAATTGGAGCATTTCTAGCATCTTCGGTTGAAATTGGAAATTTACATTTTTCAGTGTTGTTAGACAGTTGTAATATTTTCACAATAAGCTAATTAGCTCAATTGGAGCATTTCTAGCATGTTTGGTTGAAATTGGAAATTTACATTTTTCACTTTTGTCAGACAATTGCAATAATCTCACAGTAAGCTAATTAGCTCAATTGGAGCAATTCTAGCATGTTTGGTTGAAATTGGAAATTTACATTTTTCACTTTTGTCAGACAATTGCAATATTTTCTCAGTAAGCTAATTAGCTCATTTGGAGCATTTCTAGCATGTTTGGTTGAAATTAGAAATTCACATTTTTCAGTGTTGTCAGACGTTTGTAATATTCTCACAATAAGCTAATTAGCTCAATTGGAGCATTTTTAGCATGTTTGGTTGAAATTGGAAATTTACATTTTTCAGTTTTGTCAGACGTTTGTAAAATTCTTACAGTAGGCTTATTTGCGCAATTTGAGCATTTCTAGCATGTTTGGTTGAAATTGGAAATTTACATTTTTCACTTTTGTCAAACAATTGCAATATTCTCTCAATAAGCTAATTAGCTCAATTGGAGCATTTCTAGCATGTTTGGTTGAAATTGGAAATTTACATTTTTCACTTTTGTCAGACGTTTGTAATGTTCTCACAATAAGCTAATTAGCTCAATTGGAGCATTTCTAGCATGTTTGGTTGAAATTGGAATTTTACATTTTTCAGTGTTGTCAGACGTTTGTAATATTCTCACAGTAAGCTAATTAGCTCAATTGGAGCATTTCTAGCATGTTTAATTGAAATTGGAACTTTACATTTTTCACTTCTGTCAGACAATTGCAATATTCTCACAATAAGCTAATTAGCTCAATTGGAGCATTTCTAGCATGTTTGGTTGAAATTGGAAATTTACAATTTTCAATTTTGTTAGACGTTTGTAATATTCTCACAATAAGCTAATTAGCTCAATTGGAGCATTTCTAGCATGTTTGGTTGAAATTGGAAATTTAAATTTTTCAGTTTTGTCAGACAATTGCAACATTCTCTCAATAAGCTAATTAGCTCAATTTGAGCATTTCTAGCATGTTTGGTTGAAATTGGAAATTTACATTTTTCAGTTTTGTCAGACGTTTGTAGTATTCTCACAATAAGCTAATTAGCTCAATTGGAGCATTTCTAGCATGTTTGGTTGAAATTGGAAATTTACATTTCTCACTTTTGTCAGACAATTGCAATATTCTCACAACAAGCTAATTAGCTCAATTGGAGCATTTCTAGCATGTTTGGTTGAAATTGGAAATTTACATTTTTCACTTTTGTCAGACAATTGCAATATTCTCACAATAAGCTAATTAGCTCAATTGGAGCATTTCTAGCATGTTTGGTTGAAATTGGAAATTTACATTTTTCAGTGTTGTCAGACGTTTGTAATATTCTCACAATAAGCTAATTAGCTAAATTGGAGCATTTCTAGCATGTTTGGTTGAAATTGCAAATTTACATTTTTCACTTCTGTCAGACAATTGCAATATTCTCACAATAAGCTAATTAGCTCAATTGGAGCATTTCTAGCATGTTTGGTTGAAATTGGAAATTTACATTTTTCATTTTTGTTAGACGTTTGTAATATTCTCACAATAAGCTAATTAGCTCAATTGGAGCATTTCTAGCATGTTTGGTTGAAATTAGAAATTTACATTTTTCAGTGTTGTCAGACGTTTGTAATATTCTCACAATAAGCTAATTAGCTCAATTGGAGCATTTCTAGCATGTTTGGCTGAAAT
Organism: Watersipora subatra; assembly: GCF_963576615.1. Taxonomy (NCBI): domain Eukaryota; kingdom Metazoa; phylum Bryozoa; class Gymnolaemata; order Cheilostomatida; family Watersiporidae; genus Watersipora; species Watersipora subatra. The sequence continues at coordinate 19,156,735 of NC_088718.1, read as the reverse complement.
TGGAAATTTACATTTTTCAGTTTTGTCAGACGTTTGTAAAATTCTTACAGTAGGCTTATTTGCGCAATTTGAGCATTTCTAGCATGTTTAATTGAAATTGGAAATTTACATTTTTCACTTTTGTCAGACAATTGCAATATTCTCACAATAAGCTAATTAGCTCAATTGGAGCATTTCTAGCATGTTTGGTTGAAATTGGAAATTTACATTTTTCAGTTTTGTCAGACGTTTGTAAAATTCTTACAGTAGGCTTATTTGCGCAATTTGAGCATTTCTAGCATGTTTAATTGAAATTGGAAATTTACATTTTTCACTTTTCTCAGACAATTGCAATATTCTCAGAATAAGCTAATTAGCTCAATTGGAGCATTTCTAGCATGTTTGGTTGAAATTGGAAATTTACATTTTTCAGTGTTGTCAGACGTTTATTATATTCTCACAATAAGCTAATTAGCTCAATTGGAGCATTTCTAGCATGTTTAATTGAAATTGGAAATTTACATTTTTCACTTTTGTCAGACAATTGCAATATTCTCACAATAAGCTAATTAGCTCAATTGGAGCATTTCTAGCATGTTTGGTTGAAATTGGAAATTTACATTTTTCAGTTTTGTCAGACAATTGCAATATTCTCTCAATAAGCTAATTAGCTCAATTGGAGCATTTCTAGCATGTTTGGTTGAAATTGGAAATTTACTTTTTTCAATTTTGTTAGACGTTTGTGATATTCTCACAATAAGCTAATTAGCTCAATTGGAGCATTTCTAGCATGTTTGGTTGAAATTGGAAATTTACATTTTTCAGTTTTGTCAGACAATTGCAATATTTTCTCAATAAGCTAATTAGCTCAATTGGAGCATTTCTAGCATGTTTGGTTGAAATTGGAAATTTACATTTTTCAGTTTTGTCAGACGTTTGTAGTATTCTCACAATAAGCTAATTAGCTCAATTGGAGCATTTCTAGCATGTTTGGTTGAAATTGGAAATTTACATTTCTCACTTTTGTCAGACAATTGCAATATTCTCACAACAAGCTAATTAGCTCAATTGGAGCATTTCTAGCATGTTTGGTTGAAATTGGAAATTTATATTTTTCACTTTTGTCAGACATTTGCAATATTTTCTTAATAAGCTAATTAGCTCATTTGGAGCATTTCTAGCATGTTTGGTTGAAATTAGAAATTTACATTTTTCAGTGTTGTCAGACGTTTGTAATATTCTCACAATGAGCTAATTAGCTCAATTGGAGCATTTTTAGCATGTTTGGTTGAAATTGGAAATTTACATTTTTCAGTTTTGTCAGACGTTTGTAAAATTCTTACAGTAGGCTTATTTGCGCAATTTGAGCATTTCTAGCATGTTTGGTTGAAATTGGAAATTTACATTTTTCACTTTTGTCAAACAATTGCAATATTCTCTCAATAAGCTAATTAGCTCAATTGGAGCATTTCTAGCATGTTTGGTTGAAATTGGAAATTTACATTTTTCACTTTTGTCAGACGTTTGTAATATTCTCACAATAAGCTAATTAGCTCAATTGGAGCATTTCTAGCATGTTTGGTTGAAATTGGAATTTTACATTTTTCAGTTTTGTCAGACAATTGCAATATTCTTTCAATAAGCTAATTAGCTCAATTGGAGCATTTCTAGCATGTTTGGTTGAAATTCGAAATTTACATTTTTCAGTTTTGTCAGACGTTTGTAATATTCTCACAATAAGCTAATTCGCTCAATTGGAGCATTTCTAGCATGTTTAATTGAAATTGGAAATTTACATTTTTCACTTTTGTCAGACAATTGCAATATTCTCACAATAAGCTAATTAGCTCAATTGGAGCATTTCTAGCATGTTTGGTTGAAATTGGAAATTTACATTTTTCAATTTTGTTAGACGTTTGTAATATTCTCACAATAAGCTAATTAGCTCAATTGGAGCATTTCTAGCATGTTTGGTTTAAATTGGAAATTTACATTTTTCAGTTTTGTCAGACAATTGCAATATTCTCTCAATAAGCTAATTAGCTCAATTGGAGCATTTCTAGCATCTTTGGTTGAAATTGGAAATTTACATTTTTCAGTTTTGTCAGACGTTTGTAGTATTCTCACAATAAGCTAATTAGCTCAATTGGAGCATTTCTAGCATGTTTGGTTGAAATTGGAAATTTACATTTTTCAGTTTTGTCAGACAATTGCAATATTCTCTCAATAAGCTAATTAGCTCAATTGGAGCATTTCTAGCATGTTTGGTTGAAATTGGAAATTTACATTTTTCAGTTTTGTCAGACGTTTGTAGTATTCTCACAATAAGCTAATTAGCTCAATTGGAGCATTTCTAGCATGTTTGGTTGAAATTGGAAATTTACATTTCTCACTTTTGTCAGACAATTGCAATATTCTCACAACAAGCTAATTAGCTCAATTGGAGCATTTCTAGCATGTTTGGTTGAAATTGGAAATTTACATTTTTCACTTTTGTCAGACAATTGCAATATTCTCACAATAAGCTAATTAGCTCAATTGGAGTATTTCTAGCATGTTTGGTTGAATTTGGAAATTTACATTTTTCAGTGTTGTCAGACGTTTGTAATATTCTCACAATAAGCTAATTAGCTCAATTGGAGCATTTCTAGCATGTTTGGTTGAAATTAGAAATTTACATTTTCACTTTTGTCAGACAATTGCAATATTCTCACAATAAGCTAATTAGCTCAATTGGAGCATTTCTAGCATGTTTGGTTGAAATTAGAAATTTACATTTTTCAATTTTGTTATCATTTGTAATATTCTCACAATAAGCTAATTAGCTCAATTGGAGCATTTCTAGCATGTTTGGTTGAAATTGGAAATTTACAATTTTCAATTTTGTTAGACGTTTGTAATATTCTCACAATAAGCTAATTAGCTCAATTGGAGCATTTCTAGCATGTTTGGTCGAAATTGGAAATTTAAATTTTTCAGTTTTGTCAGACAATTGCAACATTCTCTCAATAAGCTAATTAGCTCAATTTGAGCATTTCTAGCATGTTTGGTTGAAATTGGAAATTTACATTTTTCAGTTTTGTCAGACGTTTGTAGTATTCTCACAATAAGCTAATTAGCTCAATTGGAGCATTTCTAGCATGTTTGGTTGAAATTGGAAATTTACATTTCTCACTTTTGTCAGACAATTGCAATATTCTCACAACAAGCTAATTAGCTCAATTGGAGCATTTCTAGCATGTTTGGTTGAAATTGGAAATTTACATTTTTCACTTTTGTCAGACAATTGCAATATTCTCACAATAAGCTAATTAGCTCAATTGGAGCATTTCTAGCATGTTTGGTTGAAATTGGAAATTTACATTTTTCAGTGTTGTCAGACGTTTGTAATATTCTCACAATAAGCTAATTAGCTAAATTGGAGCATTTCTAGCATGTTTGGTTGAAATTGCAAATTTACATTTTTCACTTCTGTCAGACAATTGCAATATTCTCACAATAAGCTAATTAGCTCAATTGGAGCATTTCTAGCATGTTTGGTTGAAATTGGAAATTTACATTTTTCATTTTTGTTAGACGTTTGTAATATTCTCACAATAAGCTAATTAGCTCAATTGGAGCATTTCTAGCATGTTTGGTTGAAATTAGAAATTTACATTTTTCAGTGTTGTCAGACGTTTGTAATATTCTCACAATAAGCTAATTAGCTCAATTGGAGCATTTCTAGCATGTTTGGTTGAAATTGGAAATTTACATTTTTCAGTTTTGTCAGACGTTTGTAAAATTCTTACAGTAGGCTTATTTGCGCAATTTGAGCATTTCTAGCATGTTTAATTGAAATTGGAAATTTACATTTTTCACTTTTGTCAGACAATTGCAATATTCTCACAATAAGCTAATTAGCTCAATTGGAGCATTTCTAGCATGTTTGGTTGAAATTGGAAATTTACATTTTTCAGTTTTGTCAGACGTTTGTAAAATTCTTACAGTAGGCTTATTTGCGCAATTTGAGCATTTCTAGCATGTTTAATTGAAATTGGAAATTTACATTTTTCACTTTTCTCAGACAATTGCAATATTCTCAGAATAAGCTAATTAGCTCAATTGGAGCATTTCTAGCATGTTTGGTTGAAATTGGAAATTTACATTTTTCAGTGTTGTCAGACGTTTATTATATTCTCACAATAAGCTAATTAGCTCAATTGGAGCATTTCTAGCATGTTTAATTGAAATTGGAAATTTACATTTTTCACTTTTGTCAGACAATTGCAATATTCTCACAATAAGCTAATTAGCTCAATTGGAGCATTTCTAGCATGTTTGGTTGAAATTGGAAATTTACATTTTTCAGTTTTGTCAGACAATTGCAATATTCTCTCAATAAGCTAATTAGCTCAATTGGAGCATTTCTAGCATGTTTGGTTGAAATTGGAAATTTACTTTTTTCAATTTTGTTAGACGTTTGTGATATTCTCACAATAAGCTAATTAGCTCAATTGGAGCATTTCTAGCATGTTTGGTTGAAATTGGAAATTTACATTTTTCAGTTTTGTCAGACAATTGCAATATTTTCTCAATAAGCTAATTAGCTCAATTGGAGCATTTCTAGCATGTTTGGTTGAAATTGGAAATTTACATTTTTCAGTTTTGTCAGACGTTTGTAGTATTCTCACAATAAGCTAATTAGCTCAATTGGAGCATTTCTAGCATGTTTGGTTGAAATTGGAAATTTACATTTCTCACTTTTGTCAGACAATTGCAATATTCTCACAACAAGCTAATTAGCTCAATTGGAGCATTTCTAGCATGTTTGGTTGAAATTGGAAATTTATATTTTTCACTTTTGTCAGACATTTGCAATATTTTCTTAATAAGCTAATTAGCTCATTTGGAGCATTTCTAGCATGTTTGGTTGAAATTAGAAATTTACATTTTTCAGTGTTGTCAGACGTTTGTAATATTCTCACAATGAGCTAATTAGCTCAATTGGAGCATTTTTAGCATGTTTGGTTGAAATTGGAAATTTACATTTTTCAGTTTTGTCAGACGTTTGTAAAATTCTTACAGTAGGCTTATTTGCGCAATTTGAGCATTTCTAGCATGTTTGGTTGAAATTGGAAATTTACATTTTTCACTTTTGTCAAACAATTGCAATATTCTCTCAATAAGCTAATTAGCTCAATTGGAGCATTTCTAGCATGTTTGGTTGAAATTGGAAATTTACATTTTTCACTTTTGTCAGACGTTTGTAATATTCTCACAATAAGCTAATTAGCTCAATTGGAGCATTTCTAGCATGTTTGGTTGAAATTGGAATTTTACATTTTTCAGTTTTGTCAGACAATTGCAATATTCTTTCAATAAGCTAATTAGCTCAATTGGAGCATTTCTAGCATGTTTGGTTGAAATTCGAAATTTACATTTTTCAGTTTTGTCAGACGTTTGTAATATTCTCACAATAAGCTAATTCGCTCAATTGGAGCATTTCTAGCATGTTTAATTGAAATTGGAAATTTACATTTTTCACTTTTGTCAGACAATTGCAATATTCTCACAATAAGCTAATTAGCTCAATTGGAGCATTTCTAGCATGTTTGGTTGAAATTGGAAATTTACATTTTTCAATTTTGTTAGACGTTTGTAATATTCTCACAATAAGCTAATTAGCTCAATTGGAGCATTTCTAGCATGTTTGGTTTAAATTGGAAATTTACATTTTTCAGTTTTGTCAGACAATTGCAATATTCTCTCAATAAGCTAATTAGCTCAATTGGAGCATTTCTAGCATCTTTGGTTGAAATTGGAAATTTACATTTTTCAGTTTTGTCAGACGTTTGTAGTATTCTCACAATAAGCTAATTAGCTCAATTGGAGCATTTCTAGCATGTTTGGTTGAAATTGGAAATTTACATTTTTCAGTTTTGTCAGACAATTGCAATATTCTCTCAATAAGCTAATTAGCTCAATTGGAGCATTTCTAGCATGTTTGGTTGAAATTGGAAATTTACATTTTTCAGTTTTGTCAGACGTTTGTAGTATTCTCACAATAAGCTAATTAGCTCAATTGGAGCATTTCTAGCATGTTTGGTTGAAATTGGAAATTTACATTTCTCACTTTTGTCAGACAATTGCAATATTCTCACAACAAGCTAATTAGCTCAATTGGAGCATTTCTAGCATGTTTGGTTGAAATTGGAAATTTACATTTTTCACTTTTGTCAGACAATTGCAATATTCTCACAATAAGCTAATTAGCTCAATTGGAGTATTTCTAGCATGTTTGGTTGAATTTGGAAATTTACATTTTTCAGTGTTGTCAGACGTTTGTAATATTCTCACAATAAGCTAATTAGCTCAATTGGAGCATTTCTAGCATGTTTGGTTGAAATTAGAAATTTACATTTTCACTTTTGTCAGACAATTGCAATATTCTCACAATAAGCTAATTAGCTCAATTGGAGCATTTCTAGCATGTTTGGTTGAAATTAGAAATTTACATTTTTCAATTTTGTTATCATTTGTAATATTCTCACAATAAGCTAATTAGCTCAATTGGAGCATTTCTAGCATGTTTGGTTGAAATTGGAAATTTACATTTTTCACTTTTGTCAGACGTTTGTAATATTCGCACAATAAGCTAATTAGCTCAATTGGAGCATTTCTAGCATGTTTGGTTGAAATTGGAAATTTACATTTTTCAGTTTTGTCAGACGTTTGTAAAATTCTTACAGTAGGCTTATTTGCGCAATTTGAGCATTTCTAGCATGTTTGGTTGAAATTGGAAATTTACATTTTTCAATTTTGTTAGACGTTTGTAATATTCTCACAATAAGCTAATTAGCTCAATTGGAGCATTTCTAGCATGTTTGGTTGAAATTGGAATTTTACATTTTTCACTTTTGTCAGACAATTGCAATATTCTCACAATAAGCCAATTAGCTCAATTGGAGCATTTCTAGCATGTTTGGTTGAAATTGGAAATTTACATTTTTCACTTTTGTCAGACAGTTGCAATATTCTCTCAATAAGCTAATTAGCTCATTTGGAGCATTTCTAGCCTGTTTGGTTGAAATTAGAAATTTACATTTTTCAGTGTTGTCAGACGTTTGTAATATTTTCACAATAAGCTAATTTGCTCAATTGGAGCATTTCTAGCATGTTTGGTTGAAATTGGAAATTTACATTTTCAGTTTTGTCAGACGTTTGTAAAATTCTTACAGTAGGCTTATTTGCGCAATTTGAGCATTTCTAGCATGTTTGGTTGAAATTGGAAATTTACATTTTTCAATTTTGTTAGACGTTTGTAATATTCTCACAATAAGCTAATTAGCTCAATTGGAGCATTTCTAGCATGTTTGGTTGAAATTGGAATTTTACATTTTTCACTTTTGTCAGACAATTGCAATATTCTCACAATAAGCCAATTAGCTCAATTGGAGCATTTCTAGCATGTTTGGTTGAAATTGGAAATTTACATTTTTCACTTTTGTCAGACAGTTGCAATATTCTCTCAATAAGCTAATTAGCTCATTTGGAGCATTTCTAGCCTGTTTGGTTTAAATTGGAAATTTACATTTTTCACTTTTGTCAGACAATTGCAATATTCTCACAATAAGCTAATTAGCTCATTTGGAGCATTTCTAGCATGTTTGGTTGAAATTGTAAATTTACCTTTTTCAGTGTTGTCAGACGTTTGTAATATTCTCACAATAAGCTAATTAGCTCAATTGGAGCATTTCTAGCATGTTTGGTTGAAATTGGAAATTTACATTTTTCACTTTTGTCAGACAATTGCAATATTCTCACAATAAGCTAATTAGCTCAATTGGAGCATTTCTAGCATGTTTGGTTGAAATTGGAAATTTACATTTTTCAGTTTTGTCAGACAATTGCAATATTCTCTCAATAAGCTAATTAGCTCAATTGGAGCATTTCTAGCATGTTTGGTTGAAATTGGAAATTTACATTTTTCAATTTTGTTAGACGTTTGTAATATTCTCACAATAAGCTAATTAGCTCAATTGGAGCATTTCTAGCATGTTTGGTTGAAATTGGAAATTTACATTTTTCAGTTTTGTCAGACGTTTGTAGTATTCTCACAGTAAGCTAATTAGCTCAATTGGAGCATTTCTAGCATGTTTGGTTGAAATTGGAAATTTACATTTCTCACTTTTGTCAGACAATTGCAATATTCTCTCAATAAGCTAATTAGCTCATTTGGAGCATTTCTAGCATGTTTGGTTGAAATTAGAAATTTACATTTTTCACTTTTGTCAGACAATTGCAATATTCTCACAATAAGCTAATTAGCTCAATTGGAGCATTTCTAGCATGTTTGGTTGAAATTGGAAATTTACATTTTTCAATTTTGTTAGACGTTTGTAATATTCTCACAATAAGCTAATTAGCTCAATTGGAGCATTTCTAGCATGTTTGGTTGAAATTGGAAAATTACATTTTTCAATTTTGTTAGACGTTTGTAATATTCTCACAATAAACTAATTAGCTCAATTGGAGCATTTCTAGCATGTTTGGTTGAAATTGGAAATTTACATTTTTCAGTTTTGTCAGACAATTGCAATATTCTCTCAATAAGCTAATTAGCTCAATTGGAGCATTTCTAGCATGTTTGGTTGAAATTGGAAATTTACATTTTTCAGTTTTGTCAGACGTTTGTAGTATTCTCACAATAAGCTAATTAGCTCAATTGGAGCATTTCTAGCATGTTTGGTTGAAATTGGAAATTTACATTTTTCAATTTTGTTAGACGTTTGTAATATTCTCACAATAAGCTAATTAGCTCAATTGGAGCATTTCTAGCATGTTTGGTTGAAATTGGAAATTTACATTTTTCAGTTTTGTCAGACGTTTGTAGTATTCTGACAGTAAGCTAATTAGCTCAATTGGAGCATTTCTAGCATGTTTGGTTGAAATTGGAAATTTACATTTCTCACTTTTGTCAGACAATTGCAATATTCTCTCAATAAGCTAATTAGCTCATTTGGAGCATTTCTAGCATGTTTGGTTGAAATTAGAAATTTGCATTTTTCAGTGTTGTCAGACGTTTGTAATATTCTCACAATAAGCTAATTAGCTCAATTGGAGCATTTCTAGCATGTTTGGTTGAAATTGGAAATTTACATTTTTCACTTTTGTCAGACAATTGCAATATTCTCACAATAAGCTAATTAGCTCAATTGGAGCATTTCTAGCATGTTTGGTTGAAATTGGAAATTTACATTTTTCAATTTTGTTAGACGTTTGTAATATTCTCACAATAAGCTAATTAGCTCAATTGGAGCATTTCTAGCATGTTTGGTTGAAATTGGAAATTTACATTTTTCAATTTTGTTAGACGTTTGTAATATTCTCACAATAAACTAATTAGCTCAATTGGAGCATTTCTAGCATGTTTGGTTGAAATTGGAAATTTACATTTTTCAGTTTTGTCAGACAATTGCAATATTCTCTCAATAAGCTAATTAGCTCAATTGGAGCATTTCTAGCATGTTTGGTTGAAATTGGAAATTTACATTTTTCAGTTTTGTCAGACGTTTGTAGTATTCTCACAATAAGCTAATTAGCTCAATTGGAGCATTTCTAGCATGTTTGGTTGAAATTGGAAATTTACAATTCTCACTTTTGTCAGACAATTGCAATATTCTCTCAATAAGCTAATTAGCTCATTTGGAGCATTTCTAGCATGTTTGGTTGAAATTAGAAATTTACATTTTTCAGTGTTGTCAGACGTTTGTAATATTCTCACAATAAGCTAATTAGCTCAATTGGAGCATTTCTAGCATGTTTGGTTGAAATTAGAAATTTACATTTTTCAGTGTTGTCAGACGTTTGTAATATTCTCACAATAAGCTAATTAGCTCAATTGGAGCATTTCTAGCATGTTTGGTTGAAATTGGAAATTTACATTTTTCAGTTTTGTCAGACGTTTGTAGTATTCTCACAATAAGCTAATTAGCTCAATTGGAGCATTTCTAGCATGTTTGGTTGAAATTGGAAATTTACATTTTTCACTTTTGTCAGACAATTGCAATATTCTCACAATAAGCTAATTAGCTCAATTGGAGCATTTCTAGCATGTTTGGTTGAAATTGGAAATTTACATTTTTCACTTTTGTCAGACAATTGCAATATTCTCACAATAAGCTAATTAGCTCAATTGGAGCATTTCTAGCATGTTTGGTTGAAATTGGAAATTTACATTTTTCAATTTTGTTAGACGTTTGTAATATTCTCACAATAAGCTAATTAGCTCAATTGGAGCATTTCTAGCATGTTTGGTTGAAATTGGAAATTTACATTTTTCACTTTTGTCAGACGTTTGTAATATTCGCACAATAAGCTAATTAGCTCAATTGGAGCATTTCTAGCATGTTTGGTTGAAATTGGAAATTTACATTTTTCAGTTTCGTCAGACGTTTGTAAAATTCTTACAGTAGGCTTATTTGCGCAATTTGAGCATTTCTAGCATGTTTGGTTGAAATTGGAAATTTACATTTTTCACTTTTGTCAGACAATTGCAATATTCTCACAATAAGCTAATTAGCTCAATTGGAGCTTTTCTAGCATGTTTGGTTGAAATTGGAAATTTACATTTTTCAGTGTTGTCAGACGTTTGTAATATTCTCACAATAAGTTAATTAGCTAAATTGGAGCATTTCTAGCATGTTTGGTTGAAATTGCAAATTTACATTTTTCAATTTTGTTAGACGTTTGTAGTATTCTCACAATAAGCTAATTAGCTCAATTGGAGCATTTCTAGCATGTTTGGTTGAAATTGGAATTTTACATTTTTCACTTTTGTCAGACAATTGCAATATTCTCACAATAAGCCAATTAGCTCAATTGGAGCATTTCTAGCATGTTTGGTTGAAATTGGAAATTTACATTTTTCACTTTTGTCAGACAGTTGCAATATTCTCTCAATAAGCTAATTAGCTCATTTGGAGCATTTCTAGCCTGTTTGGTTGAAATTAGAAATTTACATTTTTCAGTGTTGTCAGACGTTTGTAATATTTTCACAATAAGCTAATTTGCTCAATTGGAGCATTTCTAGCATGTTTGGTTGAAATTGGAAATTTACATTTTCAGTTTTGTCAGACGTTTGTAAAATTCTTACAGTAGGCTTATTTGCGCAATTTGAGCATTTCTAGCATGTTTGGTTGAAATTGGAAATTTACATTTTTCAATTTTGTTAGACGTTTGTAATATTCTCACAATAAGCTAATTAGCTCAATTGGAGCATTTCTAGCATGTTTGGTTGAAATTGGAATTTTACATTTTTCACTTTTGTCAGACAATTGCAATATTCTCACAATAAGCCAATTAGCTCAATTGGAGCATTTCTAGCATGTTTGGTTGAAATTGGAAATTTACATTTTTCACTTTTGTCAGACAGTTGCAATATTCTCTCAATAAGCTAATTAGCTCATTTGGAGCATTTCTAGCCTGTTTGGTTGAAATTGGAAATTTACATTTTTCACTTTTGTCAGACAATTGCAATATTCTCACAATAAGCTAATTAGCTCATTTGGAGCATTTCTAGCATGTTTGGTTGAAATTGTAAATTTACCTTTTTCAGTGTTGTCAGACGTTTGTAATATTCTCACAATAAGCTAATTAGCTCAATTGGAGCATTTCTAGCATGTTTGGTTGAAATTGGAAATTTACATTTTTCACTTTTGTCAGACAATTGCAATATTCTCACAATAAGCTAATTAGCTCAATTGGAGCATTTCTAGCATGTTTGGTTGAAATTGGAAATTTACATTTTTCAGTTTTGTCAGACAATTGCAATATTCTCTCAATAAGCTAATTAGCTCAATTGGAGCATTTCTAGCATGTTTGGTTGAAATTGGAAATTTACATTTTTCAATTTTGTTAGACGTTTGTAATATTCTCACAATAAGCTAATTAGCTCAATTGGAGCATTTCTAGCATGTTTGGTTGAAATTGGAAATTTACATTTTTCAGTTTTGTCAGACGTTTGTAGTATTCTCACAGTAAGCTAATTAGCTCAATTGGAGCATTTCTAGCATGTTTGGTTGAAATTGGAAATTTACATTTCTCACTTTTGTCAGACAATTGCAATATTCTCTCAATAAGCTAATTAGCTCATTTGGAGCATTTCTAGCATGTTTGGTTGAAATTAGAAATTTACATTTTTCACTTTTGTCAGACAATTGCAATATTCTCACAATAAGCTAATTAGCTCAATTGGAGCATTTCTAGCATGTTTGGTTGAAATTGGAAATTTACATTTTTCAATTTTGTTAGACGTTTGTAATATTCTCACAATAAGCTAATTAGCTCAATTGGAGCATTTCTAGCATGTTTGGTTGAAATTGGAAAATTACATTTTTCAATTTTGTTAGACGTTTGTAATATTCTCACAATAAACTAATTAGCTCAATTGGAGCATTTCTAGCATGTTTGGTTGAAATTGGAAATTTACATTTTTCAGTTTTGTCAGACAATTGCAATATTCTCTCAATAAGCTAATTAGCTCAATTGGAGCATTTCTAGCATGTTTGGTTGAAATTGGAAATTTACATTTTTCAGTTTTGTCAGACGTTTGTAGTATTCTCACAATAAGCTAATTAGCTCAATTGGAGCATTTCTAGCATGTTTGGTTGAAATTGGAAATTTACATTTTTCAATTTTGTTAGACGTTTGTAATATTCTCACAATAAGCTAATTAGCTCAATTGGAGCATTTCTAGCATGTTTGGTTGAAATTGGAAATTTACATTTTTCAGTTTTGTCAGACGTTTGTAGTATTCTGACAGTAAGCTAATTAGCTCAATTGGAGCATTTCTAGCATGTTTGGTTGAAATTGGAAATTTACATTTCTCACTTTTGTCAGACAATTGCAATATTCTCTCAATAAGCTAATTAGCTCATTTGGAGCATTTCTAGCATGTTTGGTTGAAATTAGAAATTTGCATTTTTCAGTGTTGTCAGACGTTTGTAATATTCTCACAATAAGCTAATTAGCTCAATTGGAGCATTTCTAGCATGTTTGGTTGAAATTGGAAATTTACATTTTTCACTTTTGTCAGACAATTGCAATATTCTCACAATAAGCTAATTAGCTCAATTGGAGCATTTCTAGCATGTTTGGTTGAAATTGGAAATTTACATTTTTCAATTTTGTTAGACGTTTGTAATATTCTCACAATAAGCTAATTAGCTCAATTGGAGCATTTCTAGCATGTTTGGTTGAAATTGGAAATTTACATTTTTCAATTTTGTTAGACGTTTGTAATATTCTCACAATAAACTAATTAGCTCAATTGGAGCATTTCTAGCATGTTTGGTTGAAATTGGAAATTTACATTTTTCAGTTTTGTCAGACAATTGCAATATTCTCTCAATAAGCTAATTAGCTCAATTGGAGCATTTCTAGCATGTTTGGTTGAAATTGGAAATTTACATTTTTCAGTTTTGTCAGACGTTTGTAGTATTCTCACAATAAGCTAATTAGCTCAATTGGAGCATTTCTAGCATGTTTGGTTGAAATTGGAAATTTACAATTCTCACTTTTGTCAGACAATTGCAATATTCTCTCAATAAGCTAATTAGCTCATTTGGAGCATTTCTAGCATGTTTGGTTGAAATTAGAAATTTACATTTTTCAGTGTTGTCAGATGTTTGTAATATTCTCACAATAAGCTAATTAGCTCAATTGGAGCATTTCTAGCATGTTTGGTTGAAATTAGAAATTTACATTTTTCAGTGTTGTCAGACGTTTGTAATATTCTCACAATAAGCTAATTAGCTCAATTGGAGCATTTCTAGCATGTTTGGTTGAAATTGGAAATTTACATTTTTCACTTTTGTCAGACAATTGCAATATTCTCACAATAAGCTAATTAGCTCAATTGGAGCATTTCTAGCATGTTTGGTTGAAATTGGAAATTTACATTTTTCACTTTTGTCAGACAATTGCAATATTCTCACAATAAGCTAATTAGCTCAATTGGAGCATTTCTAGCATGTTTGGTTGAAATTGGAAATTTACATTTTTCAATTTTGTTAGACGTTTGTAATATTCTCACAATAAGCTAATTAGCTCAATTGGAGCATTTCTAGCATGTTTGGTTGAAATTGGAAATTTACATTTTTCAGTTTCGTCAGACGTTTGTAAAATTCTTACAGTAGGCTTATTTGCGCAATTTGAGCATTTCTAGCATGTTTGGTTGAAATTGGAAATTTACATTTTTCACTTTTGTCAGACAATTGCAATATTCTCACAATAAGCTAATTAGCTCAATTGGAGCATTTCTAGCATGTTTGGTTGAAATTGGAAATTTACATTTTTCACTTTTGTCAGACAATTGCAATATTCTCACAATAAGCTAATTAGCTCAATTGGAGCATTTCTAGCATGTTTGGTTGAAATTGGAAATTTACATTTTTCAATTTTGTTAGACGTTTGTAATATTCTCACAATAAGCTAATTAGCTCAATTGGAGCATTTCTAGCATGTTTGGTTGAAATTGGAAATTTACATTTTTCAGTTTTGTCAGACGTTTGTAAAAATCTTACAGTAGGCTTATTTGCGCAAGTTGAGCATTTCTAGCATGTTTGGTTGAAATTGGAAATTTACATTTTTCACTTTTGTCAGACAATTGCAATATTCTCACAATAAGCTAATTAGCTCAATTGGAGCATTTCTAGCATCTTCGGTTGAAATTGGAAATTTACATTTTTCAGTGTTGTTAGACAGTTGTAATATTCTCACAATAAGCTAATTAGCTCAATTGGAGCATTTCTAGCATGTTTGGTTGAAATTGGAAATTTACATTTTTCACTTTTGTCAGACAATTGCAATAATCTCACAGTAAGCTAATTAGCTCAATTGGAGCAATTCTAGCATGTTTGGTTGAAATTGGAAATTTACATTTTTCACTTTTGTCAGACAATTGCAATATTTTCTCAGTAAGCTAATTAGCTCATTTGGAGCATTTCTAGCATGTTTGGTTGAAATTAGAAATTCACATTTTTCAGTGTTGTCAGACGTTTGTAATATTCTCACAATAAGCTAATTAGCTCAATTGGAGCATTTTTAGCATGTTTGGTTGAAATTGGAAATTTACATTTTTCAGTTTTGTCAGACGTTTGTAAAATTCTTACAGTAGGCTTATTTGCGCAATTTGAGCATTTCTAGCATGTTTGGTTGAAATTGGAAATTTACATTTTTCACTTTTGTCAAACAATTGCAATATTCTCTCAATAAGCTAATTAGCTCAATTGGAGCATTTCTAGCATGTTTGGTTGAAATTGGAAATTTACATTTTTCACTTTTGTCAGACGTTTGTAATGTTCTCACAATAAGCTAATTAGCTCAATTGGAGCATTTCTAGCATGTTTGGTTGAAATTGGAATTTTACATTTTTCAGTGTTGTCAGACGTTTGTAATATTCTCACAGTAAGCTAATTAGCTCAATTGGAGCATTTCTAGCATGTTTAATTGAAATTGGAACTTTACATTTTTCACTTCTGTCAGACAATTGCAATATTCTCACAATAAGCTAATTAGCTCAATTGGAGCATTTCTAGCATGTTTGGTTGAAATTGGAAATTTACAATTTTCAATTTTGTTAGACGTTTGTAATATTCTCACAATAAGCTAATTAGCTCAATTGGAGCATTTCTAGCATGTTTGGTTGAAATTGGAAATTTAAATTTTTCAGTTTTGTCAGACAATTGCAACATTCTCTCAATAAGCTAATTAGCTCAATTTGAGCATTTCTAGCATGTTTGGTTGAAATTGGAAATTTACATTTTTCAGTTTTGTCAGACGTTTGTAGTATTCTCACAATAAGCTAATTAGCTCAATTGGAGCATTTCTAGCATGTTTGGTTGAAATTGGAAATTTACATTTCTCACTTTTGTCAGACAATTGCAATATTCTCACAACAAGCTAATTAGCTCAATTGGAGCATTTCTAGCATGTTTGGTTGAAATTGGAAATTTACATTTTTCACTTTTGTCAGACAATTGCAATATTCTCACAATAAGCTAATTAGCTCAATTGGAGCATTTCTAGCATGTTTGGTTGAAATTGGAAATTTACATTTTTCAGTGTTGTCAGACGTTTGTAATATTCTCACAATAAGCTAATTAGCTAAATTGGAGCATTTCTAGCATGTTTGGTTGAAATTGCAAATTTACATTTTTCACTTCTGTCAGACAATTGCAATATTCTCACAATAAGCTAATTAGCTCAATTGGAGCATTTCTAGCATGTTTGGTTGAAATTGGAAATTTACATTTTTCATTTTTGTTAGACGTTTGTAATATTCTCACAATAAGCTAATTAGCTCAATTGGAGCATTTCTAGCATGTTTGGTTGAAATTAGAAATTTACATTTTTCAGTGTTGTCAGACGTTTGTAATATTCTCACAATAAGCTAATTAGCTCAATTGGAGCATTTCTAGCATGTTTGGTTGAAATTGGAAATTTACATTTTTCAGTTTTGTCAGACGTTTGTAAAATTCTTACAGTAGGCTTATTTGCGCAATTTGAGCATTTCTAGCATGTTTAATTGAAATTGGAAATTTACATTTTTCACTTTTGTCAGACAATTGCAATATTCTCACAATAAGCTAATTAGCTCAATTGGAGCATTTCTAGCATGTTTGGTTGAAATTGGAAATTTACATTTTTCAGTTTTGTCAGACGTTTGTAAAATTCTTACAGTAGGCTTATTTGCGCAATTTGAGCATTTCTAGCATGTTTAATTGAAATTGGAAATTTACATTTTTCACTTTTCTCAGACAATTGCAATATTCTCACAATAAGCTAATTAGCTCAATTGGAGCATTTCTAGCATGTTTGGTTGAAATTGGAAATTTACATTTTTCAGTTTTGTCAGACAATTGCAATATTTTCTCAATAAGCTAATTAGCTCAATTGGAGCATTTCTAGCATGTTTAATTGAAATTGGAAATTTACATTTTTCACTTTTGTCAGACAATTGCAATATTCTCACAATAAGCTAATTAGCTCAATTGGAGCATTTCTAGCATGTTTGGTTGAAATTGGAAATTTACATTTTTCAGTTTTGTCAGACAATTGCAATATTCTCTCAATAAGCTAATTAGCTCAATTGGAGCATTTCTAGCATGTTTGGTTGAAATTGGAAATTTACTTTTTTCAATTTTGTTAGACGTTTGTGATATTCTCACAATAAGCTAATTAGCTCAATTGGAGCATTTCTAGCATGTTTGGTTGAAATTGGAAATTTACATTTTTCAGTTTTGTCAGACAATTGCAATATTTTCTCAATAAGCTAATTAGCTCAATTGGAGCATTTCTAGCATGTTTGGTTGAAATTGGAAATTTACATTTTTCAGTTTTGTCAGACGTTTGTAGTATTCTCACAATAAGCTAATTAGCTCAATTGGAGCATTTCTAGCATGTTTGGTTGAAATTGGAAATTTACATTTCTCACTTTTGTCAGACAATTGCAATATTCTCACAACAAGCTAATTAGCTCAATTGGAGCATTTCTAGCATGTTTGGTTGAAATTGGAAATTTATATTTTTCACTTTTGTCAGACATTTGCAATATTTTCTTAATAAGCTAATTAGCTCATTTGGAGCATTTCTAGCATGTTTGGTTGAAATTAGAAATTTACATTTTTCAGTGTTGTCAGACGTTTGTAATATTCTCACAATGAGCTAATTAGCTCAATTGGAGCATTTTTAGCATGTTTGGTTGAAATTGGAAATTTACATTTTTCAGTTTTGTCAGACGTTTGTAAAATTCTTACAGTAGGCTTATTTGCGCAATTTGAGCATTTCTAGCATGTTTGGTTGAAATTGGAAATTTACATTTTTCACTTTTGTCAAACAATTGCAATATTCTCTCAATAAGCTAATTAGCTCAATTGGAGCATTTCTAGCATGTTTGGTTGAAATTGGAAATTTACATTTTTCACTTTTGTCAGACGTTTGTAATATTCTCACAATAAGCTAATTAGCTCAATTGGAGCATTTCTAGCATGTTTGGTTGAAATTGGAATTTTACATTTTTCAGTTTTGTCAGACAATTGCAATATTCTTTCAATAAGCTAATTAGCTCAATTGGAGCATTTCTAGCATGTTTGGTTGAAATTCGAAATTTACATTTTTCAGTTTTGTCAGACGTTTGTAATATTCTCACAATAAGCTAATTCGCTCAATTGGAGCATTTCTAGCATGTTTAATTGAAATTGGAAATTTACATTTTTCACTTTTGTCAGACAATTGCAATATTCTCACAATAAGCTAATTAGCTCAATTGGAGCATTTCTAGCATGTTTGGTTGAAATTGGAAATTTACATTTTTCAATTTTGTTAGACGTTTGTAATATTCTCACAATAAGCTAATTAGCTCAATTGGAGCATTTCTAGCATGTTTGGTTGAAATTGGAAATTTACATTTTTCAGTTTTGTCAGACAATTGCAATATTCTCTCAATAAGCTAATTAGCTCAATTGGAGCATTTCTAGCATCTTTGGTTGAAATTGGAAATTTACATTTTTCAGTTTTGTCAGACGTTTGTAGTATTCTCACAATAAGCTAATTAGCTCAATTGGAGCATTTCTAGCATGTTTGGTTGAAATTGGAAATTTACATTTTTCAGTTTTGTCAGACAATTGCAATATTCTCTCAATAAGCTAATTAGCTCAATTGGAGCATTTCTAGCATGTTTGGTTGAAATTGGAAATTTACATTTTTCAGTTTTGTCAGACGTTTGTAGTATTCTCACAATAAGCTAATTAGCTCAATTGGAGCATTTCTAGCATGTTTGGTTGAAATTGGAAATTTACATTTCTCACTTTTGTCAGACAATTGCAATATTCTCACAACAAGCTAATTAGCTCAATTGGAGCATTTCTAGCATGTTTGGTTGAAATTGGAAATTTACATTTTTCACTTTTGTCAGACAATTGCAATATTCTCACAATAAGCTAATTAGCTCAATTGGAGTATTTCTAGCATGTTTGGTTGAATTTGGAAATTTACATTTTTCAGTGTTGTCAGACGTTTGTAATATTCTCACAATAAGCTAATTAGCTCAATTGGAGCATTTCTAGCATGTTTGGTTGAAATTAGAAATTTACATTTTCACTTTTGTCAGACAATTGCAATATTCTCACAATAAGCTAATTAGCTCAATTGGAGCATTTCTAGCATGTTTGGTTGAAATTAGAAATTTACATTTTTCAATTTTGTTATCATTTGTAATATTCTCACAATAAGCTAATTAGCTCAATTGGAGCATTTCTAGCATGTTTGGTTGAAATTGGAAATTTACATTTTTCACTTTTGTCAGACGTTTGTAATATTCGCACAATAAGCTAATTAGCTCAATTGGAGCATTTCTAGCATGTTTGGTTGAAATTGGAAATTTACATTTTTCAGTTTTGTCAGACGTTTGTAAAATTCTTACAGTAGGCTTATTTGCGCAATTTGAGCATTTCTAGCATGTTTGGTTGAAATTGGAAATTTACATTTTTCAATTTTGTTAGACGTTTGTAATATTCTCACAATAAGCTAATTAGCTCAATTGGAGCATTTCTAGCATGTTTGGTTGAAATTGGAATTTTACATTTTTCACTTTTGTCAGACAATTGCAATATTCTCACAATAAGCCAATTAGCTCAATTGGAGCATTTCTAGCATGTTTGGTTGAAATTGGAAATTTACATTTTTCACTTTTGTCAGACAGTTGCAATATTCTCTCAATAAGCTAATTAGCTCATTTGGAGCATTTCTAGCCTGTTTGGTTGAAATTAGAAATTTACATTTTTCAGTGTTGTCAGACGTTTGTAATATTTTCACAATAATCTAATTTGCTCAATTGGAGCATTTCTAGCATGTTTGGTTGAAATTGGAAATTTACATTTTCAGTTTTGTCAGACGTTTGTAAAATTCTTACAGTAGGCTTATTTGCGCAATTTGAGCATTTCTAGCATGTTTGGTTGAAATTGGAAATTTACATTTTTCAATTTTGTTAGACGTTTGTAATATTCTCACAATAAGCTAATTAGCTCAATTGGAGCATTTCTAGCATGTTTGGTTGAAATTGGAATTTTACATTTTTCACTTTTGTCAGACAATTGCAATATTCTCACAATAAGCCAATTAGCTCAATTGGAGCATTTCTAGCATGTTTGGTTGAAATTGGAAATTTACATTTTTCACTTTTGTCAGACAGTTGCAATATTCTCTC
The DNA here is from genome assembly GCF_963576615.1 of Watersipora subatra. Classification (NCBI taxonomy): domain Eukaryota; kingdom Metazoa; phylum Bryozoa; class Gymnolaemata; order Cheilostomatida; family Watersiporidae; genus Watersipora; species Watersipora subatra. The sequence continues at coordinate 19,136,508 of NC_088718.1, read as the reverse complement.
AATAAGCTAATTAGCTCATTTGGAGCATTTCTAGCCTGTTTGGTTTAAATTGGAAATTTACATTTTTCACTTTTGTCAGACAATTGCAATATTCTCACAATAAGCTAATTAGCTCATTTGGAGCATTTCTAGCATGTTTGGTTGAAATTGTAAATTTACCTTTTTCAGTGTTGTCAGACGTTTGTAATATTCTCACAATAAGCTAATTAGCTCAATTGGAGCATTTCTAGCATGTTTGGTTGAAATTGGAAATTTACATTTTTCACTTTTGTCAGACAATTGCAATATTCTCACAATAAGCTAATTAGCTCAATTGGAGCATTTCTAGCATGTTTGGTTGAAATTGGAAATTTACATTTTTCAGTTTTGTCAGACAATTGCAATATTCTCTCAATAAGCTAATTAGCTCAATTGGAGCATTTCTAGCATGTTTGGTTGAAATTGGAAATTTACATTTTTCAATTTTGTTAGACGTTTGTAATATTCTCACAATAAGCTAATTAGCTCAATTGGAGCATTTCTAGCATGTTTGGTTGAAATTGGAAATTTACATTTTTCAGTTTTGTCAGACGTTTGTAGTATTCTCACAGTAAGCTAATTAGCTCAATTGGAGCATTTCTAGCATGTTTGGTTGAAATTGGAAATTTACATTTCTCACTTTTGTCAGACAATTGCAATATTCTCTCAATAAGCTAATTAGCTCATTTGGAGCATTTCTAGCATGTTTGGTTGAAATTAGAAATTTACATTTTTCACTTTTGTCAGACAATTGCAATATTCTCACAATAAGCTAATTAGCTCAATTGGAGCATTTCTAGCATGTTTGGTTGAAATTGGAAATTTACATTTTTCAATTTTGTTAGACGTTTGTAATATTCTCACAATAAGCTAATTAGCTCAATTGGAGCATTTCTAGCATGTTTGGTTGAAATTGGAAAATTACATTTTTCAATTTTGTTAGACGTTTGTAATATTCTCACAATAAACTAATTAGCTCAATTGGAGCATTTCTAGCATGTTTGGTTGAAATTGGAAATTTACATTTTTCAGTTTTGTCAGACAATTGCAATATTCTCTCAATAAGCTAATTAGCTCAATTGGAGCATTTCTAGCATGTTTGGTTGAAATTGGAAATTTACATTTTTCAGTTTTGTCAGACGTTTGTAGTATTCTCACAATAAGCTAATTAGCTCAATTGGAGCATTTCTAGCATGTTTGGTTGAAATTGGAAATTTACATTTTTCAATTTTGTTAGACGTTTGTAATATTCTCACAATAAGCTAATTAGCTCAATTGGAGCATTTCTAGCATGTTTGGTTGAAATTGGAAATTTACATTTTTCAGTTTTGTCAGACGTTTGTAGTATTCTGACAGTAAGCTAATTAGCTCAATTGGAGCATTTCTAGCATGTTTGGTTGAAATTGGAAATTTACATTTCTCACTTTTGTCAGACAATTGCAATATTCTCTCAATAAGCTAATTAGCTCATTTGGAGCATTTCTAGCATGTTTGGTTGAAATTAGAAATTTGCATTTTTCAGTGTTGTCAGACGTTTGTAATATTCTCACAATAAGCTAATTAGCTCAATTGGAGCATTTCTAGCATGTTTGGTTGAAATTGGAAATTTACATTTTTCACTTTTGTCAGACAATTGCAATATTCTCACAATAAGCTAATTAGCTCAATTGGAGCATTTCTAGCATGTTTGGTTGAAATTGGAAATTTACATTTTTCAATTTTGTTAGACGTTTGTAATATTCTCACAATAAGCTAATTAGCTCAATTGGAGCATTTCTAGCATGTTTGGTTGAAATTGGAAATTTACATTTTTCAATTTTGTTAGACGTTTGTAATATTCTCACAATAAACTAATTAGCTCAATTGGAGCATTTCTAGCATGTTTGGTTGAAATTGGAAATTTACATTTTTCAGTTTTGTCAGACAATTGCAATATTCTCTCAATAAGCTAATTAGCTCAATTGGAGCATTTCTAGCATGTTTGGTTGAAATTGGAAATTTACATTTTTCAGTTTTGTCAGACGTTTGTAGTATTCTCACAATAAGCTAATTAGCTCAATTGGAGCATTTCTAGCATGTTTGGTTGAAATTGGAAATTTACAATTCTCACTTTTGTCAGACAATTGCAATATTCTCTCAATAAGCTAATTAGCTCATTTGGAGCATTTCTAGCATGTTTGGTTGAAATTAGAAATTTACATTTTTCAGTGTTGTCAGACGTTTGTAATATTCTCACAATAAGCTAATTAGCTCAATTGGAGCATTTCTAGCATGTTTGGTTGAAATTAGAAATTTACATTTTTCAGTGTTGTCAGACGTTTGTAATATTCTCACAATAAGCTAATTAGCTCAATTGGAGCATTTCTAGCATGTTTGGTTGAAATTGGAAATTTACATTTTTCAGTTTTGTCAGACGTTTGTAGTATTCTCACAATAAGCTAATTAGCTCAATTGGAGCATTTCTAGCATGTTTGGTTGAAATTGGAAATTTACATTTTTCACTTTTGTCAGACAATTGCAATATTCTCACAATAAGCTAATTAGCTCAATTGGAGCATTTCTAGCATGTTTGGTTGAAATTGGAAATTTACATTTTTCACTTTTGTCAGACAATTGCAATATTCTCACAATAAGCTAATTAGCTCAATTGGAGCATTTCTAGCATGTTTGGTTGAAATTGGAAATTTACATTTTTCAATTTTGTTAGACGTTTGTAATATTCTCACAATAAGCTAATTAGCTCAATTGGAGCATTTCTAGCATGTTTGGTTGAAATTGGAAATTTACATTTTTCACTTTTGTCAGACGTTTGTAATATTCGCACAATAAGCTAATTAGCTCAATTGGAGCATTTCTAGCATGTTTGGTTGAAATTGGAAATTTACATTTTTCAGTTTCGTCAGACGTTTGTAAAATTCTTACAGTAGGCTTATTTGCGCAATTTGAGCATTTCTAGCATGTTTGGTTGAAATTGGAAATTTACATTTTTCACTTTTGTCAGACAATTGCAATATTCTCACAATAAGCTAATTAGCTCAATTGGAGCTTTTCTAGCATGTTTGGTTGAAATTGGAAATTTACATTTTTCAGTGTTGTCAGACGTTTGTAATATTCTCACAATAAGTTAATTAGCTAAATTGGAGCATTTCTAGCATGTTTGGTTGAAATTGCAAATTTACATTTTTCAATTTTGTTAGACGTTTGTAATATTCTCACAATAAGCTAATTAGCTCAATTGGAGCATTTCTAGCATGTTTGGTTGAAATTGGAATTTTACATTTTTCACTTTTGTCAGACAATTGCAATATTCTCACAATAAGCCAATTAGCTCAATTGGAGCATTTCTAGCATGTTTGGTTGAAATTGGAAATTTACATTTTTCACTTTTGTCAGACAGTTGCAATATTCTCTCAATAAGCTAATTAGCTCATTTGGAGCATTTCTAGCCTGTTTGGTTGAAATTAGAAATTTACATTTTTCAGTGTTGTCAGACGTTTGTAATATTTTCACAATAAGCTAATTTGCTCAATTGGAGCATTTCTAGCATGTTTGGTTGAAATTGGAAATTTACATTTTCAGTTTTGTCAGACGTTTGTAAAATTCTTACAGTAGGCTTATTTGCGCAATTTGAGCATTTCTAGCATGTTTGGTTGAAATTGGAAATTTACATTTTTCAATTTTGTTAGACGTTTGTAATATTCTCACAATAAGCTAATTAGCTCAATTGGAGCATTTCTAGCATGTTTGGTTGAAATTGGAATTTTACATTTTTCACTTTTGTCAGACAATTGCAATATTCTCACAATAAGCCAATTAGCTCAATTGGAGCATTTCTAGCATGTTTGGTTGAAATTGGAAATTTACATTTTTCACTTTTGTCAGACAGTTGCAATATTCTCTCAATAAGCTAATTAGCTCATTTGGAGCATTTCTAGCCTGTTTGGTTGAAATTGGAAATTTACATTTTTCACTTTTGTCAGACAATTGCAATATTCTCACAATAAGCTAATTAGCTCATTTGGAGCATTTCTAGCATGTTTGGTTGAAATTGTAAATTTACCTTTTTCAGTGTTGTCAGACGTTTGTAATATTCTCACAATAAGCTAATTAGCTCAATTGGAGCATTTCTAGCATGTTTGGTTGAAATTGGAAATTTACATTTTTCACTTTTGTCAGACAATTGCAATATTCTCACAATAAGCTAATTAGCTCAATTGGAGCATTTCTAGCATGTTTGGTTGAAATTGGAAATTTACATTTTTCAGTTTTGTCAGACAATTGCAATATTCTCTCAATAAGCTAATTAGCTCAATTGGAGCATTTCTAGCATGTTTGGTTGAAATTGGAAATTTACATTTTTCAATTTTGTTAGACGTTTGTAATATTCTCACAATAAGCTAATTAGCTCAATTGGAGCATTTCTAGCATGTTTGGTTGAAATTGGAAATTTACATTTTTCAGTTTTGTCAGACGTTTGTAGTATTCTCACAGTAAGCTAATTAGCTCAATTGGAGCATTTCTAGCATGTTTGGTTGAAATTGGAAATTTACATTTCTCACTTTTGTCAGACAATTGCAATATTCTCTCAATAAGCTAATTAGCTCATTTGGAGCATTTCTAGCATGTTTGGTTGAAATTAGAAATTTAAATTTTTCACTTTTGTCAGACAATTGCAATATTCTCACAATAAGCTAATTAGCTCAATTGGAGCATTTCTAGCATGTTTGGTTGAAATTGGAAATTTACATTTTTCAATTTTGTTAGACGTTTGTAATATTCTCACAATAAGCTAATTAGCTCAATTGGAGCATTTCTAGCATGTTTGGTTGAAATTGGAAAATTACATTTTTCAATTTTGTTAGACGTTTGTAATATTCTCACAATAAACTAATTAGCTCAATTGGAGCATTTCTAGCATGTTTGGTTGAAATTGGAAATTTACATTTTTCAGTTTTGTCAGACAATTGCAATATTCTCTCAATAAGCTAATTAGCTCAATTGGAGCATTTCTAGCATGTTTGGTTGAAATTGGAAATTTACATTTTTCAGTTTTGTCAGACGTTTGTAGTATTCTCACAATAAGCTAATTAGCTCAATTGGAGCATTTCTAGCATGTTTGGTTGAAATTGGAAATTTACATTTTTCAATTTTGTTAGACGTTTGTAATATTCTCACAATAAGCTAATTAGCTCAATTGGAGCATTTCTAGCATGTTTGGTTGAAATTGGAAATTTACATTTTTCAGTTTTGTCAGACGTTTGTAGTATTCTGACAGTAAGCTAATTAGCTCAATTGGAGCATTTCTAGCATGTTTGGTTGAAATTGGAAATTTACATTTCTCACTTTTGTCAGACAATTGCAATATTCTCTCAATAAGCTAATTAGCTCATTTGGAGCATTTCTAGCATGTTTGGTTGAAATTAGAAATTTGCATTTTTCAGTGTTGTCAGACGTTTGTAATATTCTCACAATAAGCTAATTAGCTCAATTGGAGCATTTCTAGCATGTTTGGTTGAAATTGGAAATTTACATTTTTCACTTTTGTCAGACAATTGCAATATTCTCACAATAAGCTAATTAGCTCAATTGGAGCATTTCTAGCATGTTTGGTTGAAATTGGAAATTTACATTTTTCAATTTTGTTAGACGTTTGTAATATTCTCACAATAAGCTAATTAGCTCAATTGGAGCATTTCTAGCATGTTTGGTTGAAATTGGAAATTTACATTTTTCAATTTTGTTAGACGTTTGTAATATTCTCACAATAAACTAATTAGCTCAATTGGAGCATTTCTAGCATGTTTGGTTGAAATTGGAAATTTACATTTTTCAGTTTTGTCAGACAATTGCAATATTCTCTCAATAAGCTAATTAGCTCAATTGGAGCATTTCTAGCATGTTTGGTTGAAATTGGAAATTTACAATTCTCACTTTTGTCAGACAATTGCAATATTCTCTCAATAAGCTAATTAGCTCATTTGGAGCATTTCTAGCATGTTTGGTTGAAATTAGAAATTTACATTTTTCAGTGTTGTCAGACGTTTGTAATATTCTCACAATAAGCTAATTAGCTCAATTGGAGCATTTCTAGCATGTTTGGTTGAAATTAGAAATTTACATTTTTCAGTGTTGTCAGACGTTTGTAATATTCTCACAATAAGCTAATTAGCTCAATTGGAGCATTTCTAGCATGTTTGGTTGAAATTGGAAATTTACATTTTTCAGTTTTGTCAGACGTTTGTAGTATTCTCACAATAAGCTAATTAGCTCAATTGGAGCATTTCTAGCATGTTTGGTTGAAATTGGAAATTTACATTTTTCACTTTTGTCAGACAATTGCAATATTCTCACAATAAGCTAATTAGCTCAATTGGAGCATTTCTAGCATGTTTGGTTGAAATTGGAAATTTACATTTTTCACTTTTGTCAGACAATTGCAATATTCTCACAATAAGCTAATTAGCTCAATTGGAGCATTTCTAGCATGTTTGGTTGAAATTGGAAATTTACATTTTTCAATTTTGTTAGACGTTTGTAATATTCTCACAATAAGCTAATTAGCTCAATTGGAGCATTTCTAGCATGTTTGGTTGAAATTGGAAATTTACATTTTTCACTTTTGTCAGACGTTTGTAATATTCGCACAATAAGCTAATTAGCTCAATTGGAGCATTTCTAGCATGTTTGGTTGAAATTGCAAATTTACATTTTTCACTTCTGTCAGACAATTGCAATATTCTCACTATAAGCTAATTAGCTCAAATTGAGCATTTTTAGCATGTTTGGTTGAAATTGGAAATTTACATTTTTCACTTTTGTCAGACAATTGCAATATTCTCACAATAAGCTAATTAGCTCAATTGGAGCTTTTCTAGCATGTTTGGTTGAAATTGGAAATTTACATTTTTCAGTGTTGTCAGACGTTTGTAATATTCTCACAATAAGTTAATTAGCTAAATTGGAGCATTTCTAGCATGTTTGGTTGAAATTGCAAATTTACATTTTTCACTTCTGTCAGACAATTGCAATATTCTCACTATAAGCTAATTAGCTCAAATTGAGCATTTCTAGCATGTTTGGTTGAAATTGGAAATTTACATTTTTCACTTTTGTTAGACGTTTGTAATATTCTCACAATAAGCTAATTAGCTCAATTGGAGCATTTCTAGCATGTTTGGTTGAAATTGGAAATTTACATTTTTCAGTTTTGTCAGACAATTGCAATATTCTCTCAATAAGCTAATTAGCTCAATTGGAGCATTTCTAGCAAGTTTGGTTGAAATTGGAAATTTACATTTTTCAGTTTTGTCAGACGTTTGTAGTATTCTCACAATAAGCTAATTAGCTCAATTGGAGCATTTCTAGCATGTTTGGTTGAAATTGGAAATTTACATTTTTCAGTTTTGTCAGACGTTTGTAGTATTCTCACAATAAGCTAATTAGCTCAATTGGAGCATTTCTAGCATGTTTGGTTGAAATTGGAAATTTACATTTTTCACTTTTGTCAGACAATTGCAATATTCTCACAATAAGCTAATTAGCTCAATTGGAGCTTTTCTAGCATGTTTGGTTGAAATTGGAAATTTACATTTCTCACTTTTGTCAGACAATTGCAATATTCTCAACACAAGATAATTAGCTCAATTGGAGCATTTCTAGCATGTTTGGTTGAAATTGGAAATTTATATTTTTCACTTTTGTCAGACATTTGCAATATTCTCTCAATAAGCTAATTAGCTCATTTGGAGCATTTCTAGCATGTTTGGTTGAAATTAAAAATTTACATTTTTCAGTGTTGTTAGACGTTTGTAATATTCTCACAATAAGCTAATTAGCTCAATTGGAGCATTTCTAGCATGTTTGGTTGAAATTGGAAATTTACATTTTTCACTTTTGTCAGACAATTGCAATATTCTCACAATAAGCTAATTAGCTCAATTGGAGCATTTCTAGCATGTTTGGTTGAAATTGGAAATTTACATTTTTCAATTTTGTTAGACGTTTGTAATATTCTCACAATAAGCTAATTAGCTCAATTGGAGCATTTCTAGCATGTTTGGTTGAAATTGGAAATTTACATTTTTCAGTTTTGTCAGACAATTGCAATATTCTCTCAATAAGCTAATTAGCTCAATTGGAGCATTTCTAGCATGTTTGGTTGAAATTGGAAATTTACATTTTTCAGTTTTGTCAGACGTTTGTAGTATTCTCACAATAAGCTAATTAGCTCAATTGTAGCATTTCTAGCATGTTTGGTTGAAATTGGAAATTTACATTTTTCAATTTTGTTAGACGTTTGTAATATTCTCACAATAAGCTAATTAGCTCAATTGGAGCATTTCTAGCATGTTTGGTTGAAATTGGAAATTTACATTTTTCAGTTTTGTCAGACAATTGCAATATTCTCTCAATAAGCTAATTAGCTCAATTGGAGCATTTCTAGCATGTTTGGTTGAAATTGGAAATTCACATTTTTCAGTTTTGTCAGACGTTTGTAGTATTCTCACAATAAGCTAATTAGCTCATTTGGAGCACTTCTAGCATGTTTGGTTGAAATTGGAAATTTACATTTCTCACTTTTGTCAGACAATTGCAATATTCTCACAACAAGCTAATTAGCTCAATTGGAGCATTTCTAGCATGTTTGGTTGAAATTGGAAATTTACATTTTTCACTTTTGTCAGACAATTGCAATATTCTCACAATAAGCTAATTAGCTCAATTGGAGCATTTCTAGCATGTTTGGTTGAAATTGTAAATTTACATTTTTCAGTGTTGTCAGACGTTTGTAATATTCTCACAATAAGCTAATTAGCTCAATTGGAGCATTTCTAGCATGTTTGGTTGAAATTGGAAATTTACATTTTTCAGTTTTGTCAGACAATTGCAATATTCTCTCAATAAGCTAATTAGCTCAATTGGAGCATTTCTAGCATGTTTGGTTGAAATTGGAAATTTACATTTTTCAATTTTGTTAGACGTTTGTAATATTCTCACAATAAGCTAATTAGCTCAATTGGAGCATTTCTAGCATGTTTGGTTGAAATTGGAAATTTACATTTTTCAGTTTTGTCAGACGTTTGTAGTATTCTCACAGTAAGCTAATTAGCTCAATTGGAGCATTTCTAGCATGTTTGGCTGAAATTGGAAATTTACATTTCTCACTTTTGTCAGACAATTGCAATATTCTCTCAATAAGCTAATTAGCTCATTTGGAGCATTTCTAGCATGTTTGGTTGAAATTGGAAATTTACATTTTTCAGTGTTGTCAGACGTTTGTAATATTCTCACAATAAGCTAATTAGCTCAATTGGAGCATTTCTAGCATGTTTGGTTGAAATTGGAAATTTACATTTTTCACTTTTGTCAGACAATTGCAATATTCTCACAATAAGCTAATTAGCTCAATTGGAGCATTTCTAGCATGTTTGGTTGAAATTGGAAATTTACATTTTTCAATTTTGTTAGACGTTTGTAATATTCTCACAATAAGCTAATTAGCTCAATTGGAGCAATTCTAGCATGTTTGGTTGAAATTGGAAATTTACATTTTTCAATTTTGTTAGACGTTTGTAATATTCTCACAATAAACTAATTAGCTCAATTGGAGCATTTCTAGCATGTTTGGTTGAAATTGGAAATTTACATTTTTCAGTTTTGTCAGACAATTGCAATATTCTCTCAATAAGCTAATTAGCTCAATTGGAGCATTTCTAGCATGTTTGGTTGAAATTGGAAATTTACATTTTTCAGTTTTGTCAGACGTTTGTAGTATTCTCACAATAAGCTAATTAGCTCAATTGGAGCATTTCTAGCATGTTTGGTTGAAATTGGAAATTTACAATTCTCACTTTTGTCAGACAATTGCAATATTCTCTCAATAAGCTAATTAGCTCATTTGGAGCATTTCTAGCATGTTTGGTTGAAATTAGAAATTTACATTTTTCAGTGTTGTCAGACGTTTGTAATATTCTCACAATAAGCTAATTAGCTCAATTGGAGCATTTCTAGCATGTTTGGTTGAAATTAGAAATTTACATTTTTCAGTGTTGTCAGACGTTTGTAATATTCTCACAATAAGCTAATTAGCTCAATTGGAGCATTTCTAGCATGTTTGGTTGAAATTGGAAATTTACATTTTTCACTTTTGTCAGACAATTGCAATATTCTCACAATAAGCTAATTAGCTCAATTGGAGCATTTCTAGCATGTTTGGTTGAATTTGGAAATTTACATTTTTCAGTGTTGTCAGACGTTTGTAATATTCTCACAATAAGCTAATTAGCTCAATTGGAGCATTTCTAGCATGTTTGGTTGACATTGGAAATTTACATTTTTCACTTTTGTCAGACAATTGCAATATTCTCACAATAAGCTAATTAGCTCAATTGGAGCATTTCTAGCATGTTTGGTTGAAATTGGAAATTTACATTTTTCAATTTTGTTAGACGTTTGTAATATTCTCACAGTAAGCTAATTAGCTCAATTGGAGCATTTCTAGCATGTTTGGTTGAAATTGGAAATTTACATTTTTCAGTTTCGTCAGACGTTTGTAAAATTCTTACGGTAGGCTTATTTGCGCAATTTGAGCATTTCTAGCATGTTTGGTTGAAATTGGAAATTTACATTTTTCACTTTTGTCAGACAATTGCAATATTCTCACAATAAGCTAATTAGCTCAATTGGAGCTTTTCTAGCATGTTTGGTTGAAATTGGAAATTTACATTTTTCAGTGTTGTCAGACGTTTGTAATATTCTCACAATAAGTTAATTAGCTAAATTGGAGCATTTCTAGCATGTTTGGTTGAAATTGCAAATTTACATTTTTCACTTCTGTCAGACAATTGCAATATTCTCACTATAAGCTAATTAGCTCAATTTGAGCATTTCTAGCATGTTTGGTTGAAATTGGAAATTTACATTTTTCACTTTTGTTAGACGTTTGTAATATTCTCACAATAAGCTAATTAGCTCAATTGGAGCATTTCTAGCATGTTTGGTTGAAATTGGAAATTTACATTTTTCAGTTTTGTCAGACAATTGCAATATTCTCTCAATAAGCTAATTAGCTCAATTGGAGCATTTCTAGCATGTTTGGTTGAAATTGGAAATTTACATTTTTCAGTTTTGTCAGACGTTTGTAGTATTCTCACAATAAGCTAATTAGCTCAATTGGAGCATTTCTAGCATGTTTGGTTGAAATTGGAAATTTACATTTTTCAATTTTGTTAGACGTTTGTAATATTCTCACAATAAGCTATTTAGCTCAATTGGAGCATTTCTAGCATGCTTGGTTGAAATTGGAAATTTACATTTTTCAGTTTTGTCAGACAATTGCAATATTCTCTCAATAAGCTAATTAGCTCAATTGGAGCATTTCTAGCAAGTTTGGTTTAAATTGGAAATTTACATTTTTCAGTTTTGTCAGACGTTTGTAGTATTCTCACAATAAGCTAATTAGCTCAATTGGAGCATTTCTAGCATGTTTGGTTGAAATTGGAAATTTACATTTTTCAGTTTTGTCAGACGTTTGTAGTATTCTCACAATAAGCTAATTAGCTCAATTGGAGCATTTCTAGCATGTTTGGTTGAAATTGGAAATTTACATTTTTCAGTTTTGTCAGACGTTTGTAAAATTCTTACAGTAGGCTTATTTGCGCAATTTGAGCATTTCTAGCATGTTTGGTTGAAATTGGAAATTTACATTTTTCACTTTTGTCAGACAATTGCAATATTCTCACAATAAGCTAAGTAGCTCAATTGGAGCTTTTCTAGCATGTTTGGTTGAAATTGGAAATTTACATTTTTCAGTGTTGTCAGACGTTTGTAATATTCTCACAATAAGCTAATTAGCTAAATTGGAGCATTTCTAGCATGTTTGGTTGAAATTGGAAATTTACATTTTTCAGTTTTGTCAGACGTTTGTAAAATTCTTACAGTAGGCTTTTTTGCGCAATTTGAGCATTTCTAGCATGTTTGGTTGAAATTGGAAATTTACATTTTTCACTTTTGTCAGACGTTTGTAATATTCGCACAATAAGCTAATTAGCTCAATTGGAGCATTTCTAGCATGTTTGGTTGAAATTGGAAATTTACATTTTTCAGTTTCGTCAGACGTTTGTAAAATTCTTACAGTAGGCTTATTTGCGCAATTTGAGCATTTCTAGCATGTTTGGTTGAAATTGGAAATTTACATTTTTCACTTTTGTCAGACAATTGCAATATTCTCACAATAAGCTAATTAGCTCAATTGGAGCTTTTCTAGCATGTTTGGTTGAAATTGGAAATTTACATTTTTCACTTTTGTCAGACAATTGCAATATTCTCACAATAAGCTAAGTAGCTCAATTGGAGCTTTTCTAGCATGTTTGGTTGAAATTGGAAATTTACATTTTTCAGTGTTGTCAGACGTTTGTAATATTCTCACAATAAGCTAATTAGCTAAATTGGAGCATTTCTAGCATGTTTGGTTGAAATTGGAAATTTACATTTTTCAGTTTTGTCAGACGTTTGTAAAATTCTTACAGTAGGCTTTTTTGCGCAATTTGAGCATTTCTAGCATGTTTGGTTGAAATTGGAAATTTACATTTTTCACTTTTGTCAGACGTTTGTAATATTCGCACAATAAGCTAATTAGCTCAATTGGAGCATTTCTAGCATGTTTGGTTGAAATTGGAAATTTACATTTTTCAGTTTCGTCAGACGTTTGTAAAATTCTTACAGTAGGCTTATTTGCGCAATTTGAGCATTTCTAGCATGTTTGGTTGAAATTGGAAATTTACATTTTTCACTTTTGTCAGACAATTGCAATATTCTCACAATAAGCTAATTAGCTCAATTGGAGCTTTTCTAGCATGTTTGGTTGAAATTGGAAATTTACATTTTTCAGTGTTGTCAGACGTTTGTAATATTCTCACAATAAGTTAATTAGCTAAATTGGAGCATTTCTAGCATGTTTGGTTGAAATTGCAAATTTACATTTTTCACTTCTGTCAGACAATTGCAATATTCTCACTATAAGCTAATTAGCTCAATTTGAGCATTTCTAGCATGTTTGGTTGAAATTGGAAATTTACATTTTTCACTTTTGTTAGACGTTTGTAATATTCTCACAATAAGCTAATTAGCTCAATTGGAGCATTTCTAGCATGTTTGGTTGAAATTGCAAATTTACATTTTTCACTTCTGTCAGACAATTGCAATATTCTCACTATAAGCTAATTAGCTCAATTTGAGCATTTCTAGCATGTTTGGTTGAAATTGGAAATTTACATTTTTCACTTTTGTTAGACGTTTGTAATATTCTCACAATAAGCTAATTAGCTCAATTGGAGCATTTCTAGCATGTTTGGTTGAAATTGGAAATTTACATTTTTCACTTTTGTCAGACAATTGCAATATTCTCTCAATAAGCTAATTAGCTCAATTGGAGCATTTCTAGCATGTTTGGTTGAAATTGGAAATTTACATTTTTCAGTTTTGTCAGACGTTTGTAGTATTCTCACAATAAGCTAATTAGCTCAATTGGAGCATTTCTAGCATGTTTGGTTGAAATTGGAAATTTACATTTTTCAATTTTGTTAGACGTTTGTAATATTCTCACAATAAGCTATTTAGCTCAATTGGAGCATTTCTAGCATGTTTGGTTGAAATTGGAAATTTACATTTTTCAGTTTTGTCAGACAATTGCAATATTCTCTCAATAAGCTAATTAGCTCAATTGGAGCATTTCTAGCATGTTTGGTTTAAATTGGAAATTTACATTTTTCAGTTTTGTCAGACGTTTGTAGTATTCTCACAATAAGCTAATTAGCTCAATTGGAGCATTTCTAGCATGTTTGGTTGAAATTGGAAATTTACATTTTTCAGTTTTGTCAGACGTTTGTAGTATTCTCACAATAAGCTAATTAGCTCAATTGGAGCATTTCTAGCATGTTTGGTTGAAATTGGAAATTTACATTTTTCAGTTTTGTCAGACGTTTGTAAAATTCTTACAGTAGGCTTATTTGCGCAATTTGAGCATTTCTAGCATGTTTGGTTGAAATTGGAAATTTACATTTTTCACTTTTGTCAGACAATTGCAATATTCTCACAATAAGCTAAGTAGCTCAATTGGAGCTTTTCTAGCATGTTTGGTTGAAATTGGAAATTAACATTTTTCAGTGTTGTCAGACGTTTGTAATATTCTCACAATAAGCTAATTAGCTAAATTGGAGCATTTCTAGCATGTTTGGTTGAAATTGGAAATTTACATTTTTCAGTTTTGTCAGACGTTTGTAAAATTCTTACAGTAGGCTTTTTTGCGCAATTTGAGCATTTCTAGCATGTTTGGTTGAAATTGGAAATTTACATTTTTCACTTTTGTCAGACGTTTGTAATATTCGCACAATAAGCTAATTAGCTCAATTGGAGCATTTCTAGCATGTTTGGTTGAAATTGGAAATTTACATTTTTCAGTTTCGTCAGACGTTTGTAAAATTCTTACAGTAGGCTTATTTGCGCAATTTGAGCATTTCTAGCATGTTTGGTTGAAATTGGAAATTTACATTTTTCACTTTTGTCAGACAATTGCAATATTCTCACAATAAGCTAATTAGCTCAATTGGAGCTTTTCTAGCATGTTTGGTTGAAATTGGAAATTTACATTTTTCACTTTTGTCAGACAATTGCAATATTCTCACAATAAGCTAAGTAGCTCAATTGGAGCTTTTCTAGCATGTTTGGTTGAAATTGGAAATTTACATTTTTCAGTGTTGTCAGACGTTTGTAATATTCTCACAATAAGCTAATTAGCTAAATTGGAGCATTTCTAGCATGTTTGGTTGAAATTGGAAATTTACATTTTTCACTTTTGTCAGACGTTTGTAAAATTCTTACATAGACTTTTTTGCGCAATTTGAGCATTTCTAGCATGTTTGGTTGAAATTGGAAATTTACATTTTTCACTTTTGTCAGACGTTTGTAATATTCGCACAATAAGCTAATTAGCTCAATTGGAGCATTTCTAGCATGTTTGGTTGAAATTGGAAATTTACATTTTTCAGTTTCTTCAGACGTTTGTAAAATTCTTACAGTAGGCTTATTTGCGCAATTTGAGCATTTCTAGCATGTTTGGTTGAAATTGGAAATTTACATTTTTCACTTTTGTCAGACAATTGCAATATTCTCACAATAAGCTAATTAGCTCAATTGGAGCTTTTCTAGCATGTTTGGTTGAAATTGGAAATTTACATTTTTCAGTGTTGTCAGACGTTTGTAATATTCTCACAATAAGTTAATTAGCTAAATTGGAGCATTTCTAGCATGTTTGGTTGAAATTGCAAATTTACATTTTTCACTTCTGTCAGACAATTGCAATATTCTCACTATAAGCTAATTAGCTCAATTTGAGCATTTCTAGCATGTTTGGTCGAAATTGGAAATTTACATTTTTCACTTTTGTTAGACGTTTGTAATATTCTCACAATAAGCTAATTAGCTCAATTGGAGCATTTCTAGCATGTTTGGTTGAAATTGGAAATTTACATTTTTCAGTTTTGTCAGACAATTGCAATATTCTCTCAATAAGCTAATTAGCTCAATTGGAGCATTTCTAGCATGTTTGGTTGAAATTGGAAATTTACATTTTTCAGTTTTGTCAGACGTTTGTAGTATTCTCACAATAAGCTAATTAGCTCAATTGGAGCATTTCTAGCATGTTTGGTTGAAATTGGAAATTTACATTTTTCAATTTTGTTAGACGTTTGTAATATTCTCACAATAAGCTAATTAGCTCAATTGGAGCATTTCTAGCATGTTTGGTTGAAATTGGAAATTTACATTTTTCAGTTTTGTCAGACAATTGCAATATTCTCTCAATAAGCTAATTAGCTCAATTGGAGCATTTCTAGCATGTTTGGTTTAAATTGGAAATTTACATTTTTCAGTTTTGTCAGACGTTTGTAGTATTCTCACAATAAGCTAATTAGCTCAATTGGAGCATTTCTAGCATGTTTGGTTGAAATTGGAAATTTACATTTTTCAGTTTTGTCAGACGTTTGTAAAATTCTTACAGTAGGCTTATTTGCGCAATTTGAGCATTTCTAGCATGTTTGGTTGAAATTGGAAATTTACATTTTTCACTTTTGTCAGACAATTGCAATATTCTCACAATAAGCTAATTAGCTCAATTGGAGCTTTTCTAGCATGTTTGGTTGAAATTGGAAATTTACATTTTTCAGTGTTGTCAGACGTTTGTAATATTCTCACAATAAGCTAATTAGCTAAATTGGAGCATTTCTAGCATGTTTGGTTGAAATTGCAAATTTACATTTTTCACTTCTGTCAGACAATTGCAATATTCTCACTATAAGCTAATTAGCTCAATTTGAGCATTTCTAGCATGTTTGGTTGAAATTGGAAATTTACATTTTTCAGTTTTGTCAGACGTTTGTAGTATTCTCACAATAAGCTAATTAGCTCATTTGGAGCATTTCTAGCATGTTTGGTTGAAATTGGAAATTTACATTTCTCACTTTTGTCAGACAATTGCAATATTCTCACAACAAGCTAATTAGCTCAATTGGAGCATTTCTAGCATGTTTGGTTGAAATTGGAAATTTACATTTTTCACTTTTGTCAGACAATTGCAATATTCTCACAATAAGCTAATTAGCTCAATTGGAGCATTTCTAGCATGTTTGGTTGAAATTGGAAATTTACATTTTTCAGTGTTGTCAGACGTTTGTAATATTCTCACAATAAGCTAATTAGCTAAATTGGAGCATTTCTAGCATGTTTTGTTGAAATTGCAAATTTACATTTTTCACTTCTGTCAGACAATTGCAATATTCTCACAATAAGCTAATTAGCTCAATTTGAGCATTTCTAGCATGTTTGGTTGAAATTGGAAATTTACATTTTTCAATTTTGTTAGACGTTTGTAATATTCTCACAATAAGCTAATTAGCTCAATTGGAGCATTTCTAGCATGTTTGGTTGAAATTGGAAATTTACATTTTTCAGTGTTGTCAGACGTTTGTAATATTCTCACAATAAGCTAATTAGCTCAATTGGAGCATTTCTAGCATGTTTAATTGAAATTGGAAATTTACATTTTTCACTTTTGTCAGACAATTGCAATATTCTCACAATAAGCTAATTAGCTCAATTGGAGCATTTCTCGCATGTTTGGTTGAAATTGGAAATTTACATTTTTCAGTTTTGTCAGACAATTGCAATATTCTCTCAATAAGCTAATTAGCTCAATTGGAGCATTTCTAGCATGTTTGGTTGAAATTGGAAATTTACATTTTTCAATTTTGTTAGACGTTTGTAATATTCTCACAATAAGCTAATTAGCTCAATTGGAGCATTTCTAGCATGTTTGGTTGAAATTGGAAATTTACATTTTTCAGTTTTGTCAGACAATTGCAATATTCTCTCAATAAGCTAATTAGCTCAATTGGAGCAATTCTAGCATGTTTGGTTGAAATTGGAAACTTACATTTCTCACTTTTGTCAGACAATTGCAATATTCTCAACACAAGATAATTAGCTCAATTGGAGCATTTCTAGCATGTTTGGTTGAAATTGGAAATTTATATTTTTCACTTTTGTCAGACATTTGCAATATTCTCTCAATAAGCTAATTAGCTCATTTGGAGCATTTCTATCATGTTTGGTTGAAATTAGAAATTTACATTTTTCAGTGTTGTTAGACGTTTGTAATATTCTCACAATAAGCTAATTAGCTCAATTGGAGCATTTCTAGCATGTTTGGTTGAAATTGGAAATTTACATTTTTCACTTTTGTCAGACAATTGCAATATTCTCACAATAAGCTAATTAGCTCAATTGGAGCATTTCTAGCATGTTTGGTTGAAATTGGAAATTTACATTTTTCAATTTTGTTAGACGTTTGTAATATTCTCACAATAAGCTAATTAGCTCAATTGGAGCATTTCTAGCATGTTTGGTTGAAATTGGAAATTTACATTTTTCAGTTTTGTCAGACAATTGCAATATTCTCTCAATAAGCTAATTAGCTCAATTGGAGCATTTCTAGCATGTTTGGTTGAAATTGGAATTTTACATTTTTCAGTTTTGTCAGACGTTTGTAGTATTCTCACAATAAGCTAATTAGCTCATTTGGAGCATTTCTAGCATGTTTGGTTGAAATTGGAAATTTACATTTCTCACTTTTGTCAGACAATTGCAATATTCTCACAACAAGCTAATTAGCTCAATTGGAGCATTTCTAGCATGTTTGGTTGAAATTGGAAATTTACATTTTTCACTTTTGTCAGACAATTGCAATATTCTCACAATAAGCTAATTAGCTCAATTGGAGCATTTCTAGCATGTTTGGTTGAAATTGGAAATTTACATTTTTCAGTGTTGTCAGACGTTTGTAATATTCTCACAATAAGCTAATTAGCTAAATTGGAGCATTTCTAGCATGTTTTGTTGAAATTGCAAATTTACATTTTTCACTTCTGTCAGACAATTGCAATATTCTCACAATAAGCTAATTAGCTCAATTTGAGCATTTCTAGCATGTTTGGTTGAAACTGGAAATTTACATTTTTCAATTTTGTTAGACGTTTGTAATATTCTCACAATAAGCTAATTAGCTCAATTGGAGCATTTCTAGCATGTTTGGTTGAAATTGGAAATTTACATTTTTCACTTTTGTCAGACAATTGCAATATTCTCACAATAAGCTAATTAGCTCAATTGGAGCATTTCTAGCATGTTTGGTTAAAATTGGAAATTTACATTTTTCACTTTTGTCAGACAGTTGCAATATTCTCTCAATAAGCTAATTAGCTCAATTGGAGCATTTCTAGCATGTTTGGTTGAAATTGGAAATTTACATTTTTCAGTGTTGTCAGACGTTTGTAATATTCTCACAATAAGCTAATTAGCTCAATTGGAGCATTTCTAGCATGTTTAATTGAAATTGGAAATTTACATTTTTCACTTTTGTCAGACAATTGCAATATTCTCACAATAAGCTAATTAGCTCAATTGGAGCATTTCTAGCATGTTTGGTTGAAATTGGAAATTTACATTTTTCAGTTTTGTCAGACAATTGCAATATTCTCTCAATAAGCTAATTAGCTCAATTGGAGCATTTCTAGCATGTTTGGTCGAAATTGGAAGTTTACATTTTCAATTTTGTTAGACGTTTGTAATATTCTCACAATAAGCTAATTAGCTCAATTGGAGCATTTCTAGCATGTTTGGTTGAAATTGGAAATTTACATTTTTCAGTTTTGTCAGACAATTGCAATATTCTCTCAATAAGCTAATTAGCTCAATTGGAGCAATTCTAGCATGTTTGGTTGAAATTGGAAATTTACATTTCTCACTTTTGTCAGGCAATTGCAATATTCTCACAACAAGCTAATTAGCTCAATTGGAGCATTTCTAGCATGTTTGGTTGAAATTGGAAATTTATATTTTTCACTTTTGTCAGACATTTGCAATATTCTCTCTATAAGCTAATTAGCTCATTTGGAGCATTTCTAGCATGTTTGGTTGAAATTAGAAATTTACATTTTTCAGTGTTGTTAGACGTTTGTAATATTCTCACAATAAGCTAATTAGCTCAATTGGAGCATTTCTAGCATGTTTGGTTGAAATTGGAAATTTACATTTTTCCCTTTTGTCAGACAATTGCAATATTCTCACAATAAGCTAATTAGCTCAATTGGAGCTTTTCTAGCATGTTTGGTTGAAATTGGAAATTTACATTTTTCAGTGTTGTCAGACGTTTGTAATATTCTCACAATAAGTTAATTAGCTAAATTGGAGCATTTCTAGCATGTTTGGTTGAAATTGCAAATTTACATTTTTCAGTTCTGTCAGACAATTGCAATATTCTCACTATAAGCTAATTAGCTCAATTTGAGCATTTCTAGCATGTTTGGTTGAAATTGGAAATTTACATTTTTCACTTTTGTTAGACGTTTGTAATATTCTCACAATAAGCTAATTAGCTCAATTGGAGCATTTCTAGCATGTTTGGTTGAAATTGGAAATTTACATTTTTTCAGTTTTGTCAGACAATTGCAATATTCTCTCAATAAGCTAATTAGCTCAATTGGAGCATTTCTAGCATGTTTGGTTGAAATTGGAAATTTACATTTTTCAGTTTTGTCAGACGTTTGTAGTATTCTCACAATAAGCTAATTAGCTCAATTGGAGCATTTCTAGCATGTTTGGTTAAAATTGGAAATTTACATTTTTCACTTTTGTCAGACAGTTGCAATATTCTCTCAATAAGCTAATTAGCTCAATTGGAGCATTTCTAGCATGTTTGGTTGAAATTGGAAATTTACATTTTTCAGTGTTGTCAGACGTTTGTAATATTCTCACAATAAGCTAATTAGCTCAATTGGAGCATTTCTAGCATGTTTAATTGAAATTGGAAATTTACATTTTTCACTTTTGTCAGACAATTGCAATATTCTCACAATAAGCTAATTAGCTCAATTGGAGCATTTCTAGCATGTTTGGTTGAAATTGGAAATTTACATTTTTCCCTTTTGTCAGACAATTGCAATATTCTCACAATAAGCTAATTAGCTCAATTGGAGCTTTTCTAGCATGTTTGGTTGAAATTGGAAATTTACATTTTTCAGTGTTGTCAGACGTTTGTAATATTCTCACAATAAGTTAATTAGCTAAATTGGAGCATTTCTAGCATGTTTGGTTGAAATTGCAAATTTACATTTTTCACTTCTGTCAGACAATTGCAATATTCTCACTATAAGCTAATTAGCTCAATTTGAGCATTTCTAGCATGTTTGGTTGAAATTGGAAATTTACATTTTTCACTTTTGTTAGACGTTTGTAATATTCTCACAATAAGCTAATTAGCTCAATTGGAGCATTTCTAGCATGTTTGGTTGAAATTGGAAATTTACATTTTTCAGTTTTGTCAGACAATTGCAATATTCTCTCAATAAGCTAATTAGCTCAATTGGAGCATTTCTAGCATGTTTGGTTGAAATTGGAAATTTACATTTTTCAGTTTTGTCAGACGTTTGTAGTATTCTCACAATAAGCTAATTAGCTCAATTGGAGCATTTCTAGCATGTTTGGTTGAAATTGGAATTTTACATTTTTCAATTTTGTTAGACGTTTGTAATATTCTCACAATAAGCTAATTAGCTCAATTGGAGCATTTCTAGCATGTTTGGTTGAAATTGGAAATTTATATTTTTCACTTTTGTCAGACATTTGCAATATTCTCTCAATAAGCTAATTAGCTCATTTGGAGCATTTCTAGCATGTTTGGTTGAAATTGGAAATTTACATTTTTCAATTTTGTTAGACGTTTGTAATATTCTCACAATAAGCTAATTAGCTCAATTGGAGCATTTCTAGCATGTTTGGTTGAAATTGGAAATTTACATTTTTCAATTTTGTTAGACGTTTGTAATATTCTCACAATAAGCTAATTAGCTCAATTGGAGCATTTCTAGCATGTTTGGTTGAAATTGGAAATTTACATTTTTCAGTTTTGTCAGACAATTGCAATATTCTCTCAATAAGCTAATTAGCTCAATTGGAGCATTTCTAGCATGTTTGGTTGAAATTGGAAATTTACATTTTTCAGTTTTGTCAGACGTTTGTAGTATTCTCACAATAAGCTAATTAGCTCAATTGGAGCATTTCTAGCATGTTTGGTTGAAATTGGAAATTTACATTTTTCAATTTTGTTAGACGTTTGTAATATTCTCACAATAAGCTAATTAGCTCAATTGGAGCATTTCTAGCATGTTTGGTTGAAATTGGAAATTTACATTTTTCAGTTTTGTCAGACAATTGCAATATTCTCTCAATAAGCTAATTAGCTCAATTGGAGCATTTCTAGCATGTTTGGTTGAAATTGGAAATTTACATTTTTCAGTTTTGTCAGACGTTTGTAGTATTCTCACAATAAGCTAATTAGCTCATTTGGAGCATTTCTAGCATGTTTGGTTGAAATTGGAAATTTACATTTCTCACTTTTGTCAGACAATTGCAATATTCTCACAACAAGCTAATTAGCTCAATTGGAGCATTTCTAGCATGTTTGGTTGAAATTGGAAATTAACATTTTTCACTTTTGTCAGACAATTGCAATATTCTCACAATAAGCTAATTAGCTCAATTGGAGCATTTCTAGCATGTTTGGTTGAAATTGGAAATTTACATTTTTCAATTTTGTTAGACGTTTGTAATATTCTCACAATAAGCTAATTAGCTCAATTGGAGCATTTCTAGCATGTTTGGTTGAAATTGGAAATTTACATTTTTCACTTTTGTCAGACAATTGCAATATTCTCACAATAAGCTAATTAGCTCAATTGGAGCATTTCTAGCATGTTTGGTTAAAAATGGAAATTTACATTTTTCACTTTTGTCAGACAGTTGCAATATTCTCTCAATAAGCTAATTAGCTCAATTGGAGCATTTCTAGCATGTTTGGTTGAAATTGGAAATTTACATTTTTCAGTGTTGTCAGACGTTTGTAATATTCTCACAATAAGCTAATTAGCTCAATTGGAGCATTTCTAGCATGTTTAATTGAAATTGGAAATTTACATTTTTCACTTTTGTCAGACAATTGCAATATTCTCACAATAAGCTAATTAGCTCAATTGGAGCATTTCTAGCATGTTTGGTTGAAATTGGAAATTTACATTTTTCAGTTTTGTCAGACAATTGCAATATTCTCTCAATAAGCTAATTAGCTCAATTGGAGCATTTCTAGCATGTTTGGTCGAAATTGGAAGTTTATATTTTCATATTTGTTAGACGTTTGTAATATTCTCACAATAAGCTAATTAGCTCAATTGGAGCATTTCTAGCATGTTTGGTTGAAATTGGAAATTTACATTTTTCAGTTTTGTCAGACAATTGCAATATTCTCTCAATAAGCTAATTAGCTCAATTGGAGCAATTCTAGCATGTTTGGTTGAAATTGGAAATTTACATTTCTCACTTTTGTCAGACAATTGCAATATTCTCACAACAAGCTAATTATTTCAATTGGAGCATTTCTAGCATGTTTGGTTGAAATTGGAAATTTATATTTTTCACTTTTGTCAGACATTTGCAATATTCTCTCAATAAGCTAATTAGCTCATTTGGAGCATTTCTAGCATGTTTGGTTGAAATTAGAAATTTACATTTTTCAGTGTTGTTAGACGTTTGTAATATTCTCACAATAAGCTAATTAGCTCAATTGGAGCATTTCTAGCATGTTTGGTTGAAATTGGAAATTTACATTTTTCACTTTTGTCAGACAATTGCAATATTCTCACAATAAGCTAATTAGCTCAATTGGAGCTTTTCTAGCATGTTTGGTTGAAATTGGAAATTTACATTTTTCAGTGTTGTCAGACGTTTGTAATATTCTCACAATAAGTTAATTAGCTAAATTGGAGCATTTCTAGCATGTTTGGTTGAAATTGCAAATTTACATTTTTCACTTCTGTCAGACAATTGCAATATTCTCACTATAAGCTAATTAGCTCAATTTGAGCATTTCTAGCATGTTTGGTTGAAATTGGAAATTTACATTTTTCACTTTTGTTAGACGTTTGTAATATTCTCACAATAAGCTAATTAGCTCAATTGGAGCATTTCTAGCATGTTTGGTTGAAATTGGAAATTTACATTTTTCAGTTTTGTCAGACAATTGCAATATTCTCTCAATAAGCTAATTAGCTCAATTGGAGCATTTCTAGCATGTTTGGTTGAAATTGGAAATTTACATTTTTCAGTTTTGTCAGACAATTGCAATATTCTCTCAATAAGCTAATTAGCTCAATTGGAGCATTTCTAGCATGTTTGGTTGAAATTGGAAATTTACATTTCTCACTTTTGTCAGACAATTGCAATATTCTCACAACAAGCTAATTAGCGCAATTGGAGCATTTCTAGCATGTTTGGTTGAAATTGGAAATTTACATTTTTCACTTTTGTCAGACAATTGCAATATTCTCACAATAAGCTAATTAGCTCAATTGGAGCATTTCTAGCATGTTTGGTTGAAATTGGAAATTTACATTTTTCAGTGTTGTCAGACGTTTGTAATATTCTCACAATAAGCTAATTAGCTAAATTGGAGCATTTCTAGCATGTTTTGTTGAAATTGCAAATTTACATTTTTCACTTCTGTCAGACAATTGCAATATTCTCACTATAAGCTAATTAGCTCAATTTGAGCATTTCTAGCATGTTTGGTTGAAATTGGAAATTTACATTTTTCAATTTTGTTAGACGTTTTTAATATTCTCACAATAAGCTAATTAGCTCAATTGGAGCATTTCTAGCATGTTTGGTTGAAATTGGAAATTTACATTTTTCACTTTTGTCAGACAATTGCAATATTCTCACAATAAGCTAATTAGCTCAATTGGAGCATTTCTAGCATGTTTGGTTAAAATTGGAAATTTACATTTTTCACTTTTGTCAGACAGTTGCAATATTCTCTCAATAAGCTAATTAGCTCAATTGGAGCATTTCTAGCATGTTTGGTTGAAATTGGAAATTTACATTTTTCAGTGTTGTCAGACGTTTGTAATATTCTCACAATAAGCTAATTAGCTCAATTGGAGCATTTCTAGCATGTTTAATTGAAATTGGAAATTTACATTTTTCACTTTTGTCAGACAATTGCAATATTCTCACAATAAGCTAATTAGCTCAATTGGAGCATTTCTAGCATGTTTGGTTGAAATTGGAAATTTACATTTTTCAGTTTTGTCAGACAATTGCAATATTCTCTCAATAAGCTAATTAGCTCAATTGGAGCATTTCTAGCATGTTTGGTCGAAATTGGAAGTTTACATTTTCAATTTTGTTAGACGTTTGTAATATTCTCACAATAAGCTAATTAGCTCAATTGGAGCATTTCTAGCATGTTTGGTTGAAATTGGAAATTTACATTTTTCAGTTTTGTCAGACAATTGCAATATTCTCTCAATAAGCTAATTAGCTCAATTGGAGCAATTCTAGCATGTTTGGTTGAAATTGGAAATTTACATTTCTCACTTTTGTCAAACAATTGCAATATTCTCACAACAAGCTAATTAGCTCAATTGGAGCATTTCTAGCATGTTTGGTTGAAATTGGAAATTTATAATTTTCACTTTTGTCAGACATTTGCAATATTCTCTCAATAAGCTAATTAGCTCATTTGGAGCATTTCTAGCATGTTTGGTTGAAATTAGAAATTTACATTTTTCAGTGTTGTTAGACGTTTGTAATATTCTCACAATGAGCTAATTAGCTCAATTGGAGCATTTCTAGCATGTTTGGTTGAAATTGGAAATTTACATTTTTCACTTTTGTCAGACAATTGCAATATTCTCACAATAAGCTAATTAGCTCAATTGGAGCTTTTCTAGCATGTTTGGTTGAAATTGGAAATTTACATTTTTCAGTGTTGTCAGACGTTTGTAATATTCTCACAATAAGTTAATTAGCTAAATTGGAGCATTTCTAGCATGTTTGGTTGAAATTGCAAATTTACATTTTTCACTTCTGTCAGACAATTGCAATATTCTCACTATAAGCTAATTAGCTCAATTTGAGCATTTCTAGCATGTTTGGTTGAAATTGGAAATTTACATTTTTCACTTTTGTTAGGCGTTTGTAATATTCTCACAATAAGCTAATTAGCTCAATTGGAGCATTTCTAGCATGTTTGGTTGAAATTGGAAATTTACATTTTTCAGTTTTGTCAGACAATTGCAATATTCTCTCAATAAGCTAATTAGCTCAATTGGAGCATTTCTAGCATGTTTGGTTGAAATTGGAAATTTACATTTTTCAGTTTTGTCAGACGTTTGTAGTATTCTCACAATAAGCTAATTAGCTCAATTGGAGCATTTCTAGCATGTTTGGTTGAAATTGGAAATTTACATTTTTCAATTTTGTTAGACGTTTGTAATATTCTCACAATAAGCTAATTAGCTCAATTGGAGCATTTCTAGCATGTTTGGTTGAAATTGGAAATTTACATTTTTCAGTTTTGTCAGACAATTGCAATATTCTCTCAATAAGCTAATTAGCTCAATTGGAGCATTTCTAGCATGTTTGGTTGAAATTGGAAACTTACATTTCTCACTTTTGTCAGACAATTGCAATATTCTCAACACAAGATAATTAGCTCAATTGGAGCATTTCTAGCATGTTTGGTTGAAATTGGAAATTTATATTTTTCACTTTTGTCAGACATTTGCAATATTCTCTCAATAAGCTAATTAGCTCATTTGGAGCATTTCTAGCATGTTTGGTTGAAATTAGAAATTTACATTTTTCAGTGTTGTTAGACGTTTGTAATATTCTCACAATAAGCTAATTAGCTCAATTGGAGCATTTCTAGCATGTTTGGTTGAAATTGGAAATTTACATTTTTCACTTTTGTCAGACAATTGCAATATTCTCACAGTAAGCTAATTAGCTCAATTGGAGCATTTCTAGCATGTTTGGTTGAAATTGGAAATTTACATTTTTCAATTTTGTTAGACGTTTGTAATATTCTCACAATAAGCTAATTAGCTCAATTGGAGCATTTCTAGCATGTTTGGTTGAAATTGGAAATTTACATTTTTCAGTTTTGTCAGACAATTGCAATATTCTCTCAATAAGCTAATTAGCTCAATTGGAGCATTTCTAGCATGTTTGGTTGAAATTGGAAATTTACATTTTTCAGTTTTGTCAGACGTTTGTAGTATTCTCACAATAAGCTAATTAGCTCAATTGGAGCATTTCTAGCATGTTTGGTTGAAATTGGAAATTTACATTTTTCAATTTTGTTAGACGTTTGTAATATTCTCACAATAAGCTAATTAGCTCAATTGGAGCATTTCTAGCATGTTTGGTTGAAATTGGAAATTTACATTTTTCAGTTTTGTCAGACAATTGCAATATTCTCTCAATAAGCTAATTAGCTCAATTGGAGCATTTCTAGCATGTTTGGTTGAAATTGGAAATTTACATTTTTCAGTGTTGTCAGACGTTTGTAATATTCTCACAATAAGCTAATTAGCTAAATTGGAGCATTTCTAGCATGTTTTGTTGAAATTGCAAATTTACATTTTTCACTTCTGTCAGACAATTGCAATATTCTCACTATAAGCTAATTAGCTCAATTTGAGCATTTCTAGCATGTTTGGTTGAAATTGGAAATTTACATTTTTCAATTTTGTTAGACGTTTGTAATATTCTCACAATAAGCTAATTAGCTCAATTGGAGCATTTCTAGCATGTTTGGTTGAAATTGGAAATTTACATTTTTCACTTTTGTCAGACAATTGCAATATTCTCACAATAAGCTAATTAGCTCAATTGGAGCATTTCTAGCATGTTTGGTTAAAATTGGAAATTTACATTTTTCACTTTTGTCAGACAGTTGCAATATTCTCTCAATAAGCTAATTAGCTCAATTGGAGCATTTCTAGCATGTTTGGTTGAAATTGGAAATTTACATTTTTCAGTGTTGTCAGACGTTTGTAATATTCTCACAATAAGCTAATTAGCTCAATTGGAGCATTTCTAGCATGTTTAATTGAAATTGGAAATTTACATTTTTCACTTTTGTCAGACAATTGCAATATTCTCACAATAAGCTAATTAGCTCAATTGGAGCATTTCTAGCATGTTTGGTTGAAATTGGAAATTTACATTTTTCAGTTTTGTCAGACAATTGCAATATTCTCTCAATAAGCTAATTAGCTCAATTGGAGCATTTCTAGCATGTTTGGTCGAAATTGGAAGTTTACATTTTCATATTTGTTAGACGTTTGTAATATTCTCACAATAAGCTAATTAGCTCAATTGGAGCATTTCTAGCATGTTTGGTTGAAATTGGAAATTTACATTTTTCAGTTTTGTCAGACAATTGCAATATTCTCTCAATAAGCTAATTAGCTCAATTGGAGCAATTCTAGCATGTTTGGTTGAAATTGGAAATTTACATTTCTCACTTTTGTCAGACAATTGCAATATTCTCACAACAAGCTAATTATTTCAATTGGAGCATTTCTAGCATGTTTGGTTGAAATTGGAAATTTATATTTTTCACTTTTGTCAGACATTTGCAATATTCTCTCAATAAGCTAATTAGCTCATTTGGAGCATTTCTAGCATGTTTGGTTGAAATTAGAAATTTACATTTTTCAGTGTTGTTAGACGTTTGTAATATTCTCACAATAAGCTAATTAGCTCAATTGGAGCATTTCTAGCATGTTTGGTTGAAATTGGAAATTTACATTTTTCACTTTTGTCAGACAATTGCAATATTCTCACAATAAGCTAATTAGCTCAATTGGAGCTTTTCTAGCATGTTTGGTTGAAATTGGAAATTTACATTTTTCAGTGTTGTCAGACGTTTGTAATATTCTCACAATAAGTTAATTAGCTAAATTGGAGCATTTCTAGCATGTTTGGTTGAAATTGCAAATTTACATTTTTCACTTCTGTCAGACAATTGCAATATTCTCACTATAAGCTAATTAGCTCAATTTGAGCATTTCTAGCATGTTTGGTTGAAATTGGAAATTTACATTTTTCACTTTTGTTAGACGTTTGTAATATTCTCACAATAAGCTAATTAGCTCAATTGGAGCATTTCTAGCATGTTTGGTTGAAATTGGAAATTTACATTTTTCAGTTTTGTCAGACAATTGCAATATTCTCTCAATAAGCTAATTAGCTCAATTGGAGCATTTCTAGCATGTTTGGTTGAAATTGGAAATTTACATTTTTCAGTTTTGTCAGACGTTTGTAGTATTCTCACAATAAGCTAATTAGCTCAATTGGAGCATTTCTAGCATGTTTGGTTGAAATTGGAAATTTACATTTTTCAATTTTGTTAGACGTTTGTAATATTCTCACAATAAGCTAATTAGCTCAATTGGAGCATTTCTAGCATGTTTGGTTGAAATTGGAAATTTACATTTTTCAGTTTTGTCAGACAATTGCAATATTCTCTCAATAAGCTAATTAGCTCAATTGGAGCATTTCTAGCATGTTTGGTTTAAATTGGAAATTTACATTTTTCAGTTTTGTCAGACGTTTGTAGTATTCTCACCATAAGCTAATTAGCTCAATTGGAGCATTTCTAGCATGTTTGGTTGAAATTGGAAATTTACATTTTTCAGTTTTGTCAGACGTTTGTAGTATTCTCACAATAAGCTAATTAGCTCAATTGGAGCATTTCTAGCATGTTTGGTTGAAATTGGAAATTTACATTTTTCACTTTTGTCAGACGTTTGTAAAATTCTTACAGTAGGCTTATTTGCGCAATTTGAGCATTTCTAGCATGTTTGGTTGAAATTGGAAATTTACATTTTTCACTTTTGTCAGACAATTGCAATATTCTCACAATAAGCTAATTAGCTCAATTGGAGCTTTTCTAGCATGTTTGGTTGAAATTGGAAATTTACATTTTTCAGTGTTGTCAGACGTTTGTAATATTCTCACAATAAGCTAATTAGCTAAATTGGAGCATTTCTAGCATGTTTGGTTGAAATTGCAAATTTACATTTTTCACTTCTGTCAGACAATTGCAATATTCTCACTATAAGCTAATTAGCTCAATTTGAGCATTTCTAGCATGTTTGGTTGAAATTGGAAATTTACATTTTTCACTTTTGTCAGACAGTTGCAATATTCTCTCAATAAGCTAATTAGCTCAATTGGAGCATTTCTAGCATGTTTGGTTGAAATTGGAAATTTACATTTTTCAGTGTTGTCAGACGTTTGTAATATTCTCACAATAAGCTAATTAGCTCAATTGGAGCATTTCTAGCATGTTTAATTGAAATTGGAAATTTACATTTTTCACTTTTGTCAGACAATTGCAATATTCTCACAATAAGCTAATTAGCTCAATTGGAGCATTTCTAGCATGTTTGGTTGAAATTGGAAATTTACATTTTTCAGTTTTGTCAGACAATTGCAATATTCTCTCAATAAGCTAATTAGCTCAATTGGAGCATTTCTAGCATGTTTGGTTGAAATTGGAAATTTACATTTTTCAATTTTGTTAGACGTTTGTAATATTCTCACAATAAGCTAATTAGCTCAATTGGAGCATTTCTAGCATGTTTGGTTGAAATTGGAAATTTACATTTTTCAGTTTTGTCAGACAATTGCAATATTCTCTCAATAAGCTAATTAGCTCAATTGGAGCAATTCTAGCATGTTTGGTTGAAATTGGAAATTTACATTTCTCACTTTTGTCAGACAATTGCAATATTCTCAACACAAGATAATTAGCTCAATTGGAGCATTTCTAGCATGTTTGGTTGAAATTGGAAATTTATATTTTTCACTTTTGTCAGACATTTGCAATATTCTCTCAATAAGCTAATTAGCTCATTTGGAGCATTTCTAGCATGTTTGGTTGAAATTAGAAATTTACATTTTTCAGTGTTGTTAGACGTTTGTAATATTCTCACAATAAGCTAATTAGCTCAATTGGAGCATTTCTAGCATGTTTAATTGAAATTGGAAATTTACATTTTTCACTTTTGTCAGACAATTGCAATATTCTCACAATAAGCTAATTAGCTCAATTGGAGCATTTCTAGCATGTTTGGTTGAAATTGGAAATTTACATTTTTCAGTTTTGTCAGACAATTGCAATATTCTCTCAATAAGCTAATTAGCTCAATTGGAGCATTTCTAGCATGTTTGGTTGAAATTGGAAATTTACATTTTTCAATTTTGTTAGACGTTTGTAATATTCTCACAATAAGCTAATTAGCTCAATTGGAGCATTTCTAGCATGTTTGGTTGAAATTGGAAATTTACATTTTTCAGTTTTGTCAGACAATTGCAATATTCTCTCAATAAGCTAATTAGCTCAATTGGAGCAATTCTAGCATGTTTGGTTGAAATTGGAAATTTACATTTCTCACTTTTGTCAGACAATTGCAATATTCTCAACACAAGATAATTAGCTCAATTGGAGCATTTCTAGCATGTTTGGTTGAAATTGGAAATTTATATTTTTCACTTTTGTCAGACATTTGCAATATTCTCTCAATAAGCTAATTAGCTCATTTGGAGCATTTCTAGCATGTTTGGTTGAAATTAGAAATTTACATTTTTCAGTGTTGTTAGACGTTTGTAATATTCTCACAATAAGCTAATTAGCTCAATTGGAGCATTTCTAGCATGTTTGGTTGAAATTGGAAATTTACATTTTTCACTTTTGTCAGACAATTGCAATATTCTCACAATAAGCTAATTAGCTCAATTGGAGCATTTCTAGCATGTTTGGTTGAAATTGGAAATTTACATTTTTCAATTTTGTTAGACGTTTGTAATATTCTCACAATAAGCTAATTAGCTCAATTGGAGCATTTCTAGCATGTTTGGTTGAAATTGGAAATTTACATTTTTCAGTTTTGTCAGACAATTGCAATATTCTCTCAATAAGCTAATTAGCTCAATTGGAGCATTTCTAGCATGTTTGGTTGAAATTGGAAATTTACATTTTTCAGTTTTGTCAGACGTTTGTAGTATTCTCACAATAAGCTAATTAGCTCAATTGGAGCATTTCTAGCATGTTTGGTTGAAATTGGAAATTTACATTTTTCAATTTTGTTAGACGTTTGTAATATTCTCACAATAAGCTAATTAGCTCAATTGGAGCATTTCTAGCATGTTTGGTTGAAATTGGAAATTTACATTTTTCAGTTTTGTCAGACAATTGCAATATTCTCTCAATAAGCTAATTAGCTCAATTGGAGCATTTCTAGCATGTTTGGTTGAAATTGGAAATTTACATTTTTCAGTTTTGTCAGACGTTTGTAGTATTCTCACAATAAGCTAATTAGCTCATTTGGAGCATTTCTAGCATGTTTGGTTGAAATTGGAAATTTACATTTCTCACTTTTGTCAGACAATTGCAATATTCTCACAACAAGCTAATTAGCTCAATTGGAGCATTTCTAGCATGTTTGGTTGAAATTGGAAATTTACATTTTTCACTTTTGTCAGACAATTGCAATATTCTCACAATAAGCTAATTAGCTCAATTGGAGCATTTCTAGCATGTTTGGTTGAAATTGGAAATTTACATTTTTCAGTGTTGTCAGACGTTTGTAATATTCTCACAATAAGCTAATTAGCTAAATTGGAGCATTTCTAGCATGTTTGGTTGAAATTGGAAATTTACATTTTTCACTTCTGTCAGACAATTGCAATATTCTCACTATAAGCTAATTAGCTCAATTTGAGCATTTCTAGCATGTTTGGTTGAAATTGGAAATTTACATTTTTCAATTTTGTTAGACGTTTGTAATATTCTCACAATAAGCTAATTAGCTCAATTGGAGCATTTCTAGCATGTTTGGTTGAAATTGGAAATTTACATTTTTCACTTTTGTCAGACAATTGCAATATTCTCACAATAAGCTAATTAGCTCAATTGGAGCATTTCTAGCATGTTTGGTTAAAATTGGAAATTTACATTTTTCACTTTTGTCAGACAGTTGCAATATTCTCTCAATAAGCTAATTAGCTCAATTGGAGCATTTCTAGCATGTTTGGTTGAAATTGGAAATTTACATTTTTCAGTGTTGTCAGACGTTTGTAATATTCTCACAATAAGCTAATTAGCTCAATTGGAGCATTTCTAGCATGATTAATTGAAATTGGAAATTTACATTTATCACTTTTGTCAGACAATTGCAATATTCTCACAATAAGCTAATTAGCTCAATTGGAGCATTTCTAGCATGTTTGGTTGAAATTGGAAATTTACATTTTTCAGTTTTGTCAGACAATTGCAATATTCTCTCAATAAGCTAATTAGCTCAATTGGAGCATTTCTAGCATGTTTGGTTGAAATTGGAAGTTTACATTTTCAATTTTGTTAGACGTTTGTAATATTCTCACAATAAGCTAATTAGCTCAATTGGAGCATTTCTAGCATGTTTGGTTGAAATTGGAAATTTACATTTTTCAGTTTTGTCAGACAATTGCAATATTCTCTCAATAAGCTAATTAGCTCAATTGGAGCATTTCTAGCATGTTTGGTTGAAATTGGAAATTTACATTTTTCAGTTTTGTCAGACGTTTGTAAAATTCTTACAGTAGGCTTATTTGCGCAATTTGAGCATTTCTAGCATGTTTGGTTGAAATTGGAAATTTACATTTTTCACTTTTGTCAGACAATTGCAATATTCTCACAATAAGCTAATTAGCTCAATTGGAGCTTTTCTAGCATGTTTGGTTGAAATTGGAAATTTACATTTTTCAGTGTTGTCAGACGTTTGTAATATTCTCACAATAAGCTAATTAGCTAAATTGGAGCATTTCTAGCATGTTTGGTTGAAATTGCAAATTTACATTTTTCACTTCTGTCAGACAATTGCAATATTCTCACTATAAGCTAATTAGCTCAATTTGAGCATTTCTAGCATGTTTGGTTGAAATTGGAAATTTACATTTTTCACTTTTGTCAGACAGTTGCAATATTCTCTCAATAAGCTAATTAGCTTAATTGGAGCATTTCTAGCATGTTTGGTTGAAATTGGAAATTTACATTTTTCAGTGTTGTCAGACGTTTGTAATATTCTCACAATAAGCTAATTAGCTCAATTGGAGCATTTCTAGCATGTTTAATTGAAATTGGAAATTTACATTTTTCACTTTTGTCAGACAATTGCAATATTCTCACAATAAGCTAATTAGCTCAATTGGAGCATTTCTAGCATGTTTGGTTGAAATTGGAAATTTACATTTTTCAGTTTTGTCAGACAATTGCAATATTCTCTCAATAAGCTAATTAGCTCAATTGGAGCATTTCTAGCATGTTTGGTTGAAATTGGAAATTTACATTTTTCAGTTTTGTCAGACAATTGCAATATTCTCTCAATAAGCTAATTAGCTCAATTGGAGCAATTCTAGCATGTTTGGTTGAAATTGGAAATTTACATTTCTCACTTTTGTCAGACAATTGCAATATTCTCAACACAAGATAATTAGCTCAATTGGAGCATTTCTAGCATGTTTGGTTGAAATTGGAAATTTATATTTTTCACTTTTGTCAGACATTTGCAATATTCTCTCAATAAGCTAATTAGCTCATTTGGAGCATTTCTAGCATGTTTGGTTGAAATTAGAAATTTACATTTTTCAGTGTTGTTAGACGTTTGTAATATTCTCACAATAAGCTAATTAGCTCAATTGGAGCATTTCTAGCATGTTTGGTTGAAATTGGAAATTTACATTTTTCACTTTTGTCAGACAATTGCAATATTCTCACAATAAGCTAATTAGCTCAATTGGAGCATTTCTAGCATGTTTGGTTGAAATTGGAAATTTACATTTTTCAATTTTGTTAGACGTTTGTAATATTCTCACAATAAGCTAATTAGCTCAATTGGAGCATTTCTAGCATGTTTGGTTGAAATTGGAAATTTACATTTTTCAGTTTTGTCAGACAATTGCAATATTCTCTCAATAAGCTAATTAGCTCAATTGGAGCATTTCTAGCATGTTTGGTTGAAATTGGAAATTTACATTTTTCAGTTTTGTCAGACGTTTGTAGTATTCTCACAATAAGCTAATTAGCTCAATTGGAGCATTTCTAGCATGTTTGGTTGAAATTGGAAATTTACATTTTTCAATTTTGTTAGACGTTTGTAATATTCTCACAATAAGCTAATTAGCTCAATTGGAGCATTTCTAGCATGTTTGGTTGAAATTGGAAATTTACATTTTTCAGTTTTGTCAGACAATTGCAATATTCTCTCAATAAGCTAATTAGCTCAATTGGAGCATTTCTAGCATGTTTGGTTGAAATTGGAAATTTACATTTTTCAGTTTTGTCAGACGTTTGTAGTATTCTCACAATAAGCTAATTAGCTCATTTGGAGCATTTCTAGCATGTTTGGTTGAAATTGGAAATTTACATTTCTCACTTTTGTCAGACAATTGCAATATTCTCACAACAAGCTAATTAGCTCAATTGGAGCATTTCTAGCATGTTTGGTTGAAATTGGAAATTTACATTTTTCACTTTTGTCAGACAATTGCAATATTCTCACAATAAGCTAATTAGCTCAATTGGAGCATTTCTAGCATGTTTGGTTGAAATTGGAAATTTACATTTTTCAGTGTTGTCAGACGTTTGTAATATTCTCACAATAAGCTAATTAGCTAAATTGGAGCATTTCTAGCATGTTTGGTTGAAATTGCAAATTTACATTTTTCACTTCTGTCAGACAATTGCAATATTCTCACTATAAGCTAATTAGCTCAATTTGAGCATTTCTAGCATGTTTGGTTGAAATTGGAAATTTACATTTTTCAATTTTGTTAGACGTTTGTAATATTCTCACAATAAGCTAATTAGCTCAATTGGAGCATTTCTAGCATGTTTGGTTGAAATTGGAAATTTACATTTTTCACTTTTGTCAGACAATTGCAATATTCTCACAATAAGCTAATTAGCTCAATTGGAGCATTTCTAGCATGTTTGGTTAAAATTGGAAATTTACATTTTTCACTTTTGTCAGACAGTTGCAATATTCTCTCAATAAGCTAATTAGCTCAATTGGAGCATTTCTAGCATGTTTGGTTGAAATTGGAAATTTACATTTTTCAGTGTTGTCAGACGTTTGTAATATTCTCACAATAAGCTAATTAGCTCAATTGGAGCATTTCTAGCATGTTTAATTGAAATTGGAAATTTACATTTATCACTTTTGTCAGACAATTGCAATATTCTCACAATAAGCTAATTAGCTCAATTGGAGCATTTCTAGCATGTTTGGTTGAAATTGGAAATTTACATTTTTCAGTTTTGTCAGACAATTGCAATATTCTCTCAATAAGCTAATTAGCTCAATTGGAGCATTTCTAGCATGTTTGGTTGAAATTGGAAGTTTACATTTTCAATTTTGTTAGACGTTTGTAATATTCTCACAATAAGC
Source organism: Watersipora subatra (assembly GCF_963576615.1). NCBI lineage: Eukaryota > Metazoa > Bryozoa > Gymnolaemata > Cheilostomatida > Watersiporidae > Watersipora > Watersipora subatra. Next base: position 19,100,542 of record NC_088718.1, on the reverse strand, counting down.
TAATTAGCTCAATTGGAGCATTTCTAGCATGTTTGGTTGAAATTGGAAATTTACATTTTTCAGTTTTGTCAGACAATTGCAATATTCTCTCAATAAGCTAATTAGCTCAATTGGAGCAATTCTAGCATGTTTGGTTGAAATTGGAAATTTACATTTCTCACTTTTGTCAGACAATTGCAATATTCTCACAACAAGCTAATTAGCTCAATTGGAGCATTTCTAGCATGTTTGGTTGAAATTGGAAATTTATATTTTTCACTTTTGTCAGACATTTGCAATATTCTCTCAATAAGCTAATTAGCTCATTTGGAGCATTTCTAGCATGTTTGGTTGAAATTAGAAATTTACATTTTTCAGTGTTGTTAGACGTTTGTAATATTCTCACAATAAGCTAATTAGCTCAATTGGAGCATTTCTAGCATGTTTGGTTTAAATTGGAAATTTACATTTTTCACTTTTGTCAGACAATTGCAATATTCTCACAATAAGCTAATTAGCTCAATTGGAGCATTTCTAGCATGTTTGGTTGAAATTGGAAATTTACATTTTTCAATTTTGTTTGACGTTTGTAATATTCTCACAATAAGCTAATTAGCTCAATTGGAGCATTTCTAGCATGTTTCGTTGAAATTGGAAATTTACATTTTTCACTTTTGTCAGACAATTGCAATATTCTCACAATAAGCTAATTAGCTCAATTGGAGCATTTCTAGCATGTTTGGTTAAAATTGGAAATTTACATTTTTCACTTTTGTCAGACAGTTGCAATATTCTCTCTATAAGCTAATTAGCTCAATTGGAGCATTTCTAGCATGTTTGGTTGAAATTGGAAATTTACATTTTTCAGTGTTGTCAGACGTTTGTAATATTCTCACAATAAGCTAATTAGCTCAATTGGAGCATTTCTAGCATGTTTAATTGAAATTGGAAATTTACATTTATCACTTTTGTCAGACAATTGCAATATTCTCACAATAAGCTAATTAGCTCAATTGGAGCATTTCTAGCATGTTTGGTTGAAATTGGAAATTTACATTTTTCACTTTTGTCAGACAATTGCAATATTCTCACAATAAGCTAATTAGCTCAATTGGAGCATTTCTAGCATGTTTGGTTAAAATTGGAAATTTACATTTTTCACTTTTGTCAGACAGTTGCAATATTCTCTCAATAAGCTAATTAGCTCAATTGGAGCATTTCTAGCATGTTTGGTTGAAATTGGAAATTTACATTTTTCAGTGTTGTCAGACGTTTGTAATATTCTCACAATAAGCTAATTAGCTCAATTGGAGCATTTCTAGCATGTTTAATTGAAATTGGAAATTTACATTTATCACTTTTGTCAGACAATTGCAATATTCTCACAATAAGCTAATTAGCTCAATTGGAGCATTTCTAGCATGTTTGGTTGAAATTGGAAATTTACATTTTTCAGTTTTGTCAGACAATTGCAATATTCTCTCAATAAGCTAATTAGCTCAATTGGAGCATTTCTAGCATGTTTGGTTGAAATTGGAAATTTACATTTTTCACTTTTGTCAGACAATTGCAATATTCTCACAATAAGCTAATTAGCTCAATTGGAGCATTTCTAGCATGTTTGGTTGAAATTGGAAATTTACATTTTTCAGTGTTGTCAGACGTTTGTAATATTCTCACAATAAGCTAATTAGCTAAATTGGAGCATTTCTAGCATGTTTGGTTGAAATTGCAAATTTACATTTTTCACTTCTGTCAGACAATTGCAATATTCTCACTATAAGCTAATTAGCTCAATTTGAGCATTTCTAGCATGTTTGGTTGAAATTGGAAATTTACATTTTTCAATTTTGTTAGACGTTTGTAATATTCTCACAATAAGCTAATTAGCTCAATTGGAGCATTTCTAGCATGTTTGGTTGAAATTGGAAATTTACATTTTTCACTTTTGTCAGACAATTGCAATATTCTCACAATAAGCTAATTAGCTCAATTGGAGCATTTCTAGCATGTTTGGTTAAAATTGGAAATTTACATTTTTCACTTTTGTCAGACAGTTGCAATATTCTCTCAATAAGCTAATTAGCTCAATTGGAGCATTTCTAGCATGTTTGGTTGAAATTGGAAATTTACATTTTTCAGTGTTGTCAGACGTTTGTAATATTCTCACAATAAGCTAATTAGCTCAATTGGAGCATTTCTAGCATGTTTAATTGAAATTGGAAATTTACATTTATCACTTTTGTCAGACAATTGCAATATTCTCACAATAAGCTAATTAGCTCAATTGGAGCATTTCTAGCATGTTTGGTTGAAATTGGAAATTTACATTTTTCAGTTTTGTCAGACAATTGCAATATTCTCTCAATAAGCTAATTAGCTCAATTGGAGCATTTCTAGCATGTTTGGTTGAAATTGGAAGTTTACATTTTCAATTTTGTTAGACGTTTGTAATATTCTCACAATAAGCTAATTAGCTCAATTGGAGCATTTCTAGCATGTTTGGTTGAAATTGGAAATTTACATTTCTCACTTTTGTCAGACAATTGCAATATTCTCACAACAAGCTAATTAGCTCAATTGGAGCATTTCTAGCATGTTTGGTTGAAATTGGAAATTTATATTTTTCACTTTTGTCAGACATTTGCAATATTCTCTCAATAAGCTAATTAGCTCATTTGGAGCATTTCTAGCATGTTTGGTTGAAATTAGAAATTTACATTTTTCAGTGTTGTTAGACGTTTGTAATATTCTCACAATAAGCTAATTAGCTCAATTGGAGCATTTCTAGCATGTTTGGTTTAAATTGGAAATTTACATTTTTCACTTTTGTCAGACGTTTGTAATATTCTCACAAAAAGCTAATTAGCTCAATTGGAGCATTTCTAGCATGTTTCGTTGAAATTGGAAATTTACATTTTTCACTTTTGTCAGACAATTGCAATATTCTCACAATAAGCTAATTAGCTCAATTGGAGCATTTCTAGCATGTTTGGTTAAAATTGGAAATTTACATTTTTCACTTTTGTCAGACAGTTGCAATATTCTCTCAATAAGCTAATTAGCTCAATTGGAGCATTTCTAGCATGTTTGGTTGAAATTGGAAATTTACATTTTTCAGTGTTGTCAGACGTTTGTAATATTCTCACAATAAGCTAATTAGCTCAATTGGAGCATTTCTAGCATGTTTAATTGAAATTGGAAATTTACATTTATCACTTTTGTCAGACAATTGCAATATTCTCACAATAAGCTAATTAGCTCAATTGGAGCATTTCTAGCATGTTTGGTTGAAATTGGAAATTTACATTTTTCACTTTTGTCAGACAATTGCAATATTCTCACAATAAGCTAATTAGCTCAATTGGAGCATTTCTAGCATGTTTGGTTAAAATTGGAAATTTACATTTTTCACTTTTGTCAGACAGTTGCAATATTCTCTCAATAAGCTAATTAGCTCAATTGGAGCATTTCTAGCATGTTTGGTTTAAATTGGAAATTTACATTTTTCAGTGTTGTCAGACGTTTGTAATATTCTCACAATAAGCTAATTAGCTCAATTGGAGCATTTCTAGCATGTTTAATTGAAATTGGAGATTTACATTTATCACTTTTGTCAGACAATTGCAATATTCTCACAATAAGCTAATTAGCTCAATTGGAGCATTTCTAGCATGTTTGGTTGAAATTGGAAATTTACATTTTTCAGTTTTGTCAGACAATTGCAATATTCTCTCAATAAGCTAATTAGCTCAATTGGAGCATTTCTAGCATGTTTGGTTGAAATTGGAAATTTACATTTTTCAGTTTTGTCAGACAATTGCAATATTCTCTCAATAAGCTAATTAGCTCAATTGGAGCAATTCTAGCATGTTTGGTTGAAATTGGAAATTTACATTTCTCACTTTTGTCAGACAATTGCAATATTCTCACAACAAGCTAATTAGCTCAATTGGAGCATTTCTAGCATGTTTGGTTGAAATTGGAAATTTACATTTTTCACTTTTGTCAGACAATTGCAATATTCTCACAATAAGCTAATTAGCTCATTTGGAGCATTTCTAGCATGTTTGGTTGAAATTAGAAATTTACATTTTTCAGTGTTGTTAGACGTTTGTAATATTCTCACAATAAGCTAATTAGCTCAATTGGAGCATTTCTAGCATGTTTGGTTGAAATTGGAAATTTACATTTTTCACTTTTGTCAGACAATTGCAATATTCTCACAATAAGCTAATTAGCTCAATTGGAGCATTTCTAGCATGTTTGGTTGAAATTGGAAATTTACATTTTTCAATTTTGTTAGACGTTTGTAATATTCTCACAATAAGCTAATTAGCTCAATTGGAGCATTTCTAGCATGTTTGGTTGAAATTGGAAATTTACATTTTTCAGTTTTGTCAGACAATTGCAATATTCTCTCAATAAGCTAATTAGCTCAATTGGAGCAATTCTAGCATGTTTGGTTGAAATTGGAAATTTACATTTCTCACTATTGTCAGACAATTGCAATATTCTCAACACAAGATAATTAGCTCAATTGGAGCATTTCTAGCATGTTTGGTTGAAATTGGAAGTTTATATTTTTCACTTTTGTCAGACATTTGCAATATTCTCTCAATAAGCTAATTAGCTCATTTGGAGCATTTCTAGCATGTTTGGTTGAAATTAGAAATTTACATTTTTCAGTGTTGTTAGACGTTTGTAATATTCTCACAATAAGCTAATTAGCTCAATTGGAGCATTTCTAGCATGTTTGGTTGAAATTGGAAATTTACATTTTTCACTTTTGTCAGACAATTGCAATATTCTCACAATAAGCTAATTAGCTCATTTGGAGCATTTCTAGCATGTTTGGTTGAAATTGGAAATTTACATTTCTCACTTTTGTCAGACAATTGCAATATTCTCACAACAAGCTAATTAGCTCAATTGGAGCATTTCTAGCATGTTTGGTTGAAATTGGAAATTTACATTTTTCACTTTTGTCAGACAATTGCAATATTCTCACAATAAGCTAATTAGCTCAATTGGAGCATTTCTAGCATGTTTGGTTGAAACTGGAAATTTACATTTTTCAGTGTTGTCAGACGTTTGTAATATTCTCACAATAAGCTAATTAGCTAAATTGGAGCATTTCTAGCATGTTTGGTTGAAATTGCAAATTTACATTTTTCACTTCTGTCAGACAATTGCAATATTCTCACTATAAGCTAATTAGCTCAATTTGAGCATTTCTAGCATGTTTGGTTGAAATTGGAAATTTACATTTTTCAATTTTGTTAGACGTTTGTAATATTCTCACAATAAGCTAATTAGCTCAATTGGAGCATTTCTAGCATGTTTGGTTAAAATTGGAAATTTACATTTTTCACTTTTGTCAGACAGTTGCAATATTCTCTCAATAAGCTAATTAGCTCAATTGGAGCATTTCTAGCATGTTTGGTTGAAATTGGAAATTTACATTTTTCAGTGTTGTCAGACGTTTGTAATATTCTCACAATAAGCTAATTAGCTCAATTGGAGCATTTCTAGCATGTTTAATTGAAATTGGAAATTTACATTTATCACTTTTGTCAGACAATTGCAATATTCTCACAATAAGCTAATTAGCTCAATTGGAGCATTTCTAGCATGTTTGGTTGAAATTGGAAATTTACATTTTTCAGTTTTGTCAGACAATTGCAATATTCTCTCAATAAGCTAATTAGCTCAATTGGAGCATTTCTAGCATGTTTGGTTGAAATTGGAAATTTACATTTTTCACTTTTGTCAGACAGTTGCAATATTCTCTCAATAAGCTAATTAGCTCAATTGGAGCATTTCTAGCATGTTTGGTTGAAATTGGAAATTTACATTTTTCAGTGTTGTCAGACGTTTGTAATATTCTCACAATAAGCTAATTAGCTCAATTGGAGCATTTCTAGCATGTTTAATTGAAATTGGAAATTTACATTTATCACTTTTGTCAGACAATTGCAATATTCTCACAATAAGCTAATTAGCTCAATTGGAGCATTTCTAGCATGTTTGGTTGAAATTGGAAATTTACATTTTTCAGTTTTGTCAGACAATTGCAATATTCTCTCAATAAGCTAATTAGCTCAATTGGAGCATTTCTAGCATGTTTGGTTGAAATTGGAAATTTACATTTTTCACTTTTGTCAGACAATTGCAATATTCTCACAATAAGCTAATTAGCTCAATTGGAGCATTTCTAGCATGTTTGGTTGAAATTGGAAATTTACATTTTTCAGTGTTGTCAGACGTTTGTAATATTCTCACAATAAGCTAATTAGCTAAATTGGAGCATTTCTAGCATGTTTGGTTGAAATTGCAAATTTACATTTTTCACTTCTGTCAGACAATTGCAATATTCTCACTATAAGCTAATTAGCTCAATTTGAGCATTTCTAGCATGTTTGGTTGAAATTGGAAATTTACATTTTTCAATTTTGTTAGACGTTTGTAATATTCTCACAATAAGCTAATTAGCTCAATTGGAGCATTTCTAGCATGTTTGGTTGAAATTGGAAATTTACATTTTTCACTTTTGTCAGACAATTGCAATATTCTCACAATAAGCTAATTAGCTCAATTGGAGCATTTCTAGCATGTTTGGTTAAAATTGGAAATTTACATTTTTCACTTTTGTCAGACAGTTGCAATATTCTCTCAATAAGCTAATTAGCTCAATTGGAGCATTTCTAGCATGTTTGGTTGAAATTGGAAATTTACATTTTTCAGTGTTGTCAGACGTTTGTAATATTCTCACAATAAGCTAATTAGCTCAATTGGAGCATTTCTAGCATGTTTAATTGAAATTGGAAATTTACATTTATCACTTTTGTCAGACAATTGCAATATTCTCACAATAAGCTAATTAGCTCAATTGGAGCATTTCTAGCATGTTTGGTTGAAATTGGAAATTTACATTTTTCAGTTTTGTCAGACAATTGCAATATTCTCTCAATAAGCTAATTAGCTCAATTGGAGCATTTCTAGCATGTTTGGTTGAAATTGGAAGTTTACATTTTCAATTTTGTTAGACGTTTGTAATATTCTCACAATAAGCTAATTAGCTCAATTGGAGCATTTCTAGCATGTTTGGTTGAAATTGGAAATTTACATTTTTCAGTTTTGTCAGACAATTGCAATATTCTCTCAATAAGCTAATTAGCTCAATTGGAGCAATTCTAGCATGTTTGGTTGAAATTGGAAATTTACATTTCTCACTTTTGTCAGACAATTGCAATATTCTCACAACAAGCTAATTAGCTCAATTGGAGCATTTCTAGCATGTTTGGTTGAAATTGGAAATTTATATTTTTCACTTTTGTCAGACATTTGCAATATTCTCTCAATAAGCTAATTAGCTCATTTGGAGCATTTCTAGCATGTTTGGTTGAAATTAGAAATTTACATTTTTCAGTGTTGTTAGACGTTTGTAATATTCTCACAATAAGCTAATTAGCTCAATTGGAGCATTTCTAGCATGTTTGGTTTAAATTGGAAATTTACATTTTTCACTTTTGTCAGACGTTTGTAATATTCTCACAATAAGCTAATTAGCTCAATTGGAGCATTTCTAGCATGTTTCGTTGAAATTGGAAATTTACATTTTTCACTTTTGTCAGACAATTGCAATATTCTCACAATAAGCTAATTAGCTCAATTGGAGCATTTCTAGCATGTTTGGTTAAAATTGGAAATTTACATTTTTCACTTTTGTCAGACAGTTGCAATATTCTCTCAATAAGCTAATTAGCTCAATTGGAGCATTTCTAGCATGTTTGGTTGAAATTGGAAATTTACATTTTTCAGTGTTGTCAGACGTTTGTAATATTCTCACAATAAGCTAATTAGCTCAATTGGAGCATTTCTAGCATGTTTAATTGAAATTGGAAATTTACATTTATCACTTTTGTCAGACAATTGCAATATTCTCACAATAAGCTAATTAGCTCAATTGGAGCATTTCTAGCATGTTTGGTTGAAATTGGAAATTTACATTTTTCACTTTTGTCAGACAATTGCAATATTCTCACAATAAGCTAATTAGCTCAATTGGAGCATTTCTAGCATGTTTGGTTAAAATTGGAAATTTACATTTTTCACTTTTGTCAGACAGTTGCAATATTCTCTCAATAAGCTAATTAGCTCAATTGGAGCATTTCTAGCATGTTTGGTTGAAATTGGAAATTTACATTTTTCAGTGTTGTCAGACGTTTGTAATATTCTCACAATAAGCTAATTAGCTCAATTGGAGCATTTCTAGCATGTTTAATTGAAATTGGAAATTTACATTTATCACTTTTGTCAGACAATTGCAATATTCTCACAATAAGCTAATTAGCTCAATTGGAGCATTTCTAGCATGTTTGGTTGAAATTGGAAATTTACATTTTTCAGTTTTGTCAGACAATTGCAATATTCTCTCAATAAGCTAATTAGCTCAATTGGAGCATTTCTAGCATGTTTGGTTGAAATTGGAAATTTACATTTTTCAGTTTTGTCAGACAATTGCAATATTCTCTCAATAAGCTAATTAGCTCAATTGGAGCAATTCTAGCATGTTTGGTTGAAATTGGAAATTTACATTTCTCACTTTTGTCAGACAATTGCAATATTCTCACAACAAGCTAATTAGCTCAATTGGAGCATTTCTAGCATGTTTGGTTGAAATTGGAAATTTACATTTTTCACTTTTGTCAGACAATTGCAATATTCTCACAATAAGCTAATTAGCTCATTTGGAGCATTTCTAGCATGTTTGGTTGAAATTAGAAATTTACATTTTTCAGTGTTGTTAGACGTTTGTAATATTCTCACAATAAGCTAATTAGCTCAATTGGAGCATTTCTAGCATGTTTGGTTGAAATTGGAAATTTACATTTTTCACTTTTGTCAGACAATTGCAATATTCTCACAATAAGCTAATTAGCTCAATTGGAGCATTTCTAGCATGTTTGGTTGAAATTGGAAATTTACATTTTTCAATTTTGTTAGACGTTTGTAATATTCTCACAATAAGCTAATTAGCTCAATTGGAGCATTTCTAGCATGTTTGGTTGAAATTGGAAATTTACATTTTTCAGTTTTGTCAGACAATTGCAATATTCTCTCAATAAGCTAATTAGCTCAATTGGAGCAATTCTAGCATGTTTGGTTGAAATTGGAAATTTACATTTCTCACTATTGTCAGACAATTGCAATATTCTCAACACAAGATAATTAGCTCAATTGGAGCATTTCTAGCATGTTTGGTTGAAATTGGAAGTTTATATTTTTCACTTTTGTCAGACATTTGCAATATTCTCTCAATAAGCTAATTAGCTCATTTGGAGCATTTCTAGCATGTTTGGTTGAAATTAGAAATTTACATTTTTCAGTGTTGTTAGACGTTTGTAATATTCTCACAATAAGCTAATTAGCTCAATTGGAGCATTTCTAGCATGTTTGGTTGAAATTGGAAATTTACATTTTTCACTTTTGTCAGACAATTGCAATATTCTCACAATAAGCTAATTAGCTCATTTGGAGCATTTCTAGCATGTTTGGTTGAAATTGGAAATTTACATTTCTCACTTTTGTCAGACAATTGCAATATTCTCACAACAAGCTAATTAGCTCAATTGGAGCATTTCTAGCATGTTTGGTTGAAATTGGAAATTTACATTTTTCACTTTTGTCAGACAATTGCAATATTCTCACAATAAGCTAATTAGCTCAATTGGAGCATTTCTAGCATGTTTGGTTGAAACTGGAAATTTACATTTTTCAGTGTTGTCAGACGTTTGTAATATTCTCACAATAAGCTAATTAGCTAAATTGGAGCATTTCTAGCATGTTTGGTTGAAATTGCAAATTTACATTTTTCACTTCTGTCAGACAATTGCAATATTCTCACTATAAGCTAATTAGCTCAATTTGAGCATTTCTAGCATGTTTGGTTGAAATTGGAAATTTACATTTTTCAATTTTGTTAGACGTTTGTAATATTCTCACAATAAGCTAATTAGCTCAATTGGAGCATTTCTAGCATGTTTGGTTAAAATTGGAAATTTACATTTTTCACTTTTGTCAGACAGTTGCAATATTCTCTCAATAAGCTAATTAGCTCAATTGGAGCATTTCTAGCATGTTTGGTTGAAATTGGAAATTTACATTTTTCAGTGTTGTCAGACGTTTGTAATATTCTCACAATAAGCTAATTAGCTCAATTGGAGCATTTCTAGCATGTTTAATTGAAATTGGAAATTTACATTTATCACTTTTGTCAGACAATTGCAATATTCTCACAATAAGCTAATTAGCTCAATTGGAGCATTTCTAGCATGTTTGGTTGAAATTGGAAATTTACATTTTTCAGTTTTGTCAGACAATTGCAATATTCTCTCAATAAGCTAATTAGCTCAATTGGAGCATTTCTAGCATGTTTGGTTGAAATTGGAAATTTACATTTTTCACTTTTGTCAGACAGTTGCAATATTCTCTCAATAAGCTAATTAGCTCAATTGGAGCATTTCTAGCATGTTTGGTTGAAATTGGAAATTTACATTTTTCAGTGTTGTCAGACGTTTGTAATATTCTCACAATAAGCTAATTAGCTCAATTGGAGCATTTCTAGCATGTTTAATTGAAATTGGAAATTTATATTTATCACTTTTGTCAGACAATTGCAATATTCTCACAATAAGCTAATTAGCTCAATTGGAGCATTTCTAGCATGTTTGGTTGAAATTGGAAATTTACATTTTTCAGTTTTGTCAGACAATTGCAATATTCTCTCAATAAGCTAATTAGCTCAATTGGAGCATTTCTAGCATGTTTGGTTGAAATTGGAAATTTACATTTTTCACTTTTGTCAGACAATTGCAATATTCTCACAATAAGCTAATTAGCTCAATTGGAGCATTTCTAGCATGTTTGGTTGAAATTGGAAATTTACATTTTTCAATTTTGTTAGATGTTTGTAATATTCTCACAATAAGCTAATTAGCTCAATTGGAGCATTTCTAGCATGTTTGGTTGAAATTGGAAATTTACATTTTTCAGTTTTGTCAGACAATTGCAATATTCTCTCAATAAGCTAATTAGCTCAATTGGAGCAATTCTAGCATGTTTGGTTGAAATTGGAAATTTACATTTCTCACTTTTGTCAGACAATTGCAATATTCTCACAACAAGCTAATTAGCTCAATTGGAGCATTTCTAGCATGTTTGGTTGAAATTGGAAATTTATATTTTTCACTTTTGTCAGACATTTGCAATATTCTCTCAATAAGCTAATTAGCTCATTTGGAGCATTTCTAGCATGTTTGGTTGAAATTAGAAATTTACATTTTTCAGTGTTGTTAGACGTTTGTAATATTCTCACAATAAGCTAATTAGCTCAATTGGAGCATTTCTAGCATGTTTGGTTTAAATTGGAAATTTACATTTTTCACTTTTGTCAGACGTTTGTAATATTCTCACAATAAGCTAATTAGCTCAATTGGAGCATTTCTAGCATGTTTCGTTGAAATTGGAAATTTACATTTTTCACTTTTGTCAGACAATTGCAATATTCTCACAATAAGCTAATTAGCTCAATTGGAGCATTTCTAGCATGTTTGGTTAAAATTGGAAATTTACATTTTTCACTTTTGTCAGACAGTTGCAATATTCTCTCAATAAGCTAATTAGCTCAATTGGAGCATTTCTAGCATGTTTGGTTGAAATTGGAAATTTACATTTTTCAGTGTTGTCAGACGTTTGTAATATTCTCACAATAAGCTAATTAGCTCAATTGGAGCATTTCTAGCATGTTTAATTGAAATTGGAAATTTACATTTATCACTTTTGTCAGACAATTGCAATATTCTCACAATAAGCTAATTAGCTCAATTGGAGCATTTCTAGCATGTTTGGTTGAAATTGGAAATTTACATTTTTCACTTTTGTCAGACAATTGCAATATTCTCACAATAAGCTAATTAGCTCAATTGGAGCATTTCTAGCATGTTTGGTTAAAATTGGAAATTTACATTTTTCACTTTTGTCAGACAGTTGCAATATTCTCTCAATAAGCTAATTAGCTCAATTGGAGCATTTCTAGCATGTTTGGTTGAAATTGGAAATTTACATTTTTCAGTGTTGTCAGACGTTTGTAATATTCTCACAATAAGCTAATTAGCTCAATTGGAGCATTTCTAGCATGTTTAATTGAAATTGGAAATTTACATTTATCACTTTTGTCAGACAATTGCAATATTCTCACAATAAGCTAATTAGCTCAATTGGAGCATTTCTAGCATGTTTGGTTGAAATTGGAAATTTACATTTTTCAGTTTTGTCAGACAATTGCAATATTCTCTCAATAAGCTAATTAGCTCAATTGGAGCATTTCTAGCATGTTTGGTTGAAATTGGAAATTTACATTTTTCAGTTTTGTCAGACAATTGCAATATTCTCTCAATAAGCTAATTAGCTCAATTGGAGCAATTCTAGCATGTTTGGTTGAAATTGGAAATTTACATTTCTCACTTTTGTCAGACAATTGCAATATTCTCACAACAAGCTAATTAGCTCAATTGGAGCATTTCTAGCATGTTTGGTTGAAATTGGAAATTTACATTTTTCACTTTTGTCAGACAATTGCAATATTCTCACAATAAGCTAATTAGCTCATTTGGAGCATTTCTAGCATGTTTGGTTGAAATTAGAAATTTACATTTTTCAGTGTTGTTAGACGTTTGTAATATTCTCACAATAAGCTAATTAGCTCAATTGGAGCATTTCTAGCATGTTTGGTTGAAATTGGAAATTTACATTTTTCACTTTTGTCAGACAATTGCAATATTCTCACAATAAGCTAATTAGCTCAATTGGAGCATTTCTAGCATGTTTGGTTGAAATTGGAAATTTACATTTTTCAATTTTGTTAGACGTTTGTAATATTCTCACAATAAGCTAATTAGCTCAATTGGAGCATTTCTAGCATGTTTGGTTGAAATTGGAAATTTACATTTTTCAGTTTTGTCAGACAATTGCAATATTCTCTCAATAAGCTAATTAGCTCAATTGGAGCAATTCTAGCATGTTTGGTTGAAATTGGAAATTTACATTTCTCACTATTGTCAGACAATTGCAATATTCTCAACACAAGATAATTAGCTCAATTGGAGCATTTCTAGCATGTTTGGTTGAAATTGGAAGTTTATATTTTTCACTTTTGTCAGACATTTGCAATATTCTCTCAATAAGCTAATTAGCTCATTTGGAGCATTTCTAGCATGTTTGGTTGAAATTAGAAATTTACATTTTTCAGTGTTGTTAGACGTTTGTAATATTCTCACAATAAGCTAATTAGCTCAATTGGAGCATTTCTAGCATGTTTGGTTGAAATTGGAAATTTACATTTTTAACTTTTGTCAGACAATTGCAATATTCTCACAATAAGCTAATTAGCTCATTTGGAGCATTTCTAGCATGTTTGGTTGAAATTGGAAATTTACATTTCTCACTTTTGTCAGACAATTGCAATATTCTCACAACAAGCTAATTAGCTCAATTGGAGCATTTCTAGCATGTTTGGTTGAAATTGGAAATTTACATTTTTCACTTTTGTCAGACAATTGCAATATTCTCACAATAAGCTAATTAGCTCAATTGGAGCATTTCTAGCATGTTTGGTTGAAACTGGAAATTTACATTTTTCAGTGTTGTCAGACGTTTGTAATATTCTCACAATAAGCTAATTAGCTAAATTGGAGCATTTCTAGCATGTTTGGTTGAAATTGCAAATTTACATTTTTCACTTCTGTCAGACAATTGCAATATTCTCACTATAAGCTAATTAGCTCAATTTGAGCATTTCTAGCATGTTTGGTTGAAATTGGAAATTTACATTTTTCAATTTTGTTAGACGTTTGTAATATTCTCACAATAAGCTAATTAGCTCAATTGGAGCATTTCTAGCATGTTTGGTTAAAATTGGAAATTTACATTTTTCACTTTTGTCAGACAGTTGCAATATTCTCTCAATAAGCTAATTAGCTCAATTGGAGCATTTCTAGCATGTTTGGTTGAAATTGGAAATTTACATTTTTCAGTGTTGTCAGACGTTTGTAATATTCTCACAATAAGCTAATTAGCTCAATTGGAGCATTTCTAGCATGTTTAATTGAAATTGGAAATTTACATTTATCACTTTTGTCAGACAATTGCAATATTCTCACAATAAGCTAATTAGCTCAATTGGAGCATTTCTAGCATGTTTGGTTGAAATTGGAAATTTACATTTTTCAGTTTTGTCAGACAATTGCAATATTCTCTCAATAAGCTAATTAGCTCAATTGGAGCATTTCTAGCATGTTTGGTTGAAATTGGAAATTTACATTTTTCACTTTTGTCAGACAGTTGCAATATTCTCTCAATAAGCTAATTAGCTCAATTGGAGCATTTCTAGCATGTTTGGTTGAAATTGGAAATTTACATTTTTCAGTGTTGTCAGACGTTTGTAATATTCTCACAATAAGCTAATTAGCTCAATTGGAGCATTTCTAGCATGTTTAATTGAAATTGGAAATTTATATTTATCACTTTTGTCAGACAATTGCAATATTCTCACAATAAGCTAATTAGCTCAATTGGAGCATTTCTAGCATGTTTGGTTGAAATTGGAAATTTACATTTTTCAGTTTTGTCAGACAATTGCAATATTCTCTCAATAAGCTAATTAGCTCAATTGGAGCATTTCTAGCATGTTTGGTTGAAATTGGAAATTTACATTTTTCACTTTTGTCAGACAATTGCAATATTCTCACAATAAGCTAATTAGCTCAATTGGAGCATTTCTAGCATGTTTGGTTGAAATTGGAAATTTACATTTTTCAATTTTGTTAGATGTTTGTAATATTCTCACAATAAGCTAATTAGCTCAATTGGAGCATTTCTAGCATGTTTGGTTGAAATTGGAAATTTACATTTTTCAGTTTTGTCAGACAATTGCAATATTCTCTCAATAAGCTAATTAGCTCAATTGGAGCATTTCTAGCATGTTTGGTTGAAATTGGAAATTTACATTTTTCAGTTTTGTCAGACGTTTGTAGTATTCTCACAATAAGCTAATTAGCTCAATTGGAGCATTTCTAGCATGTTTGGTTGAAATTGGAAATTTACATTTTTCAATTTTGTTAGACGTTTGTAATATTCTCACAATAAGCTAATTAGCTCAATTGGAGCATTTCTAGCATGTTTGGTTGAAATTGGAAATTTACATTTTTCAGTTTTGTCAGACAATTGCAATATTCTCTCAATAAGCTAATTAGCTCAAATGGAGCATTTCTAGCATGTTTGGTTGAAATTGGAAATTTACATTTTTCAGTTTTGTCAGACGTTTGTAGTATTCTCACAATAAGCTAATTAGCTCATTTGGAGCATTTCTAGCATGTTTGGTTGAAATTGGAAATTTACATTTCTCACTTTTGTCAGACAATTGCAATATTCTCACAACAAGCTAATTAGCTCAATTGGAGCATTTCTAGCATGTTTGGTTGAAATTGAAAATTTACATTTTTCACTTTTGTCAGACAATTGCAATATTCTCACAATAAGCTAATTAGCTCAATTGGAGCATTTCTAGCATGTTTGGTTGATATTGGAAATTTACATTTTTCAGTGTTGTCAGACGTTTGTAATATTCTCACAATAAGCTAATTAGCTAAATTGGAGCATTTCTAGCATGTTTGGTTGAAATTGCAAATTTACATTTTTCACTTCTGTCAGACAATTGCAATATTCTCACTATAAGCTAATTAGCTCAATTTGAGCATTTCTAGCATGTTTGGTTGAAATTGGAAATTTACATTTTTCAATTTTGTTAGACGTTTGTAATATTCTCACAATAAGCTAATTAGCTCAATTGGAGCATTTCTAGCATGTTTGGTTGAAATTGGAAATTTACATTTTTCACTTTTGTCAGACAATTGCAATATTCTCACAATAAGCTAATTAGCTCAATTGGAGCATTTCTAGCATGTTTGGTTAAAATTGGAAATTTACATTTTTCACTTTTGTCAAACAGTTGCAATATTCTCTCAATAAGCTAATTAGCTCAATTGGAGCATTTCTAGCATGTTTGGTTGAAATTGGAAATTTACATTTTTCAGTTTTGTCAGACAATTGCAATATTCTCTCAATAAGCTAATTAGCTCAATTGGAGCATTTCTAGCATGTTTGGTTGAAATTGGAAGTTTACATTTTCAATTTTGTTAGACGTTTGTAATATTCTCACAATAAGCTAATTAGCTCAATTGGAGCATTTCTAGCATGTTTGGTTGAAATTGGAAATTTACATTTTTCAGTTTTGTCAGACAATTGCAATATTGTCTCAATAAGCTAATTAGCTCAATTGGAGCAATTCTAGCATGTTTGGTTGAAATTGGAAATTTACATTTCTCTATTTTGTCAGACAATTGCAATATTCTCACAACAAGCTAATTAGCTCAATTGGAGCATTTCTAGCATGTTTGGTTGAAATTGGAAATTTATATTTTTCACTTTTGTCAGACATTTGCAATATTCTCTCAATAAGCTAATTAGCTCATTTGGAGCATTTCTAGCATGTTTGGTTGAAATTAGAAATTTACATTTTTCAGTGTTGTTAGACGTTTGTAATATTCTCACAATAAGCTAATTAGCTCAATTGGAGCATTTCTAGCATGTTTGGTTGAAATTGGAAATTTACATTTTTCACTTTTGTCAGACAATTGCAATATTCTCACAATAAGCTAATTAGCTCAATTGGAGCATTTCTAGCATGTTTGGTTGAAATTGGAAATTTACATTTCTCACTTTTGTCAGACAATTGCAATATTCTCACAACAAGCTAATTAGCTCAATTGGAGCATTTCTAGCATGTTTGGTTGAAATTGGAAATTTACATTTTTCAGTTTTGTCAGACGTTTGTAGTATTCTCACAATAAGCTAATTAGCTCATTTGAAGCATTTCTAGCATGTTTGGTTGAAATTGGAAATTTACATTTCTCACTTTTGTCAGACAATTGCAATATTCTCACAACAAGCTAATTAGCTCAATTGGAGCATTTCTAGCATGTTTGGTTGAAATTGGAAATTTACATTTTTCACTTTTGTCAGACATTTGCAATATTCTCTCAATAAGCTAATTAGCTCATTTGGAGCATTTCTAGCATGTTTGGTTGAAATTAGAAATTTACATTTTTCAGTGTTGTCAGACGTTTGTAATATTCTCACAATAAGCTAATTAGCTCAATTGGAGCATTTCTAGCATGTTTGGTT
This sequence comes from Watersipora subatra, assembly GCF_963576615.1. NCBI lineage: Eukaryota > Metazoa > Bryozoa > Gymnolaemata > Cheilostomatida > Watersiporidae > Watersipora > Watersipora subatra. The sequence goes on along the minus strand of NC_088718.1, from coordinate 19,083,259 downwards.
GAAATTGGAAATTTACATTTTTCAGTTTCGTCAGACGTTTGTAAAATTCTTACAGTAGGCTTATTTGCACAATTTGAGCATTTCTAGCATGTTTGGTTGAAATTGGAAATTTACATTTTTCACTTTTGTCAGACAATTGCAATATTCTCACAATAAGCTAATTAGCTCAATTGGAGCATTTCTAGCATGTTTGGTTGAAATTGGAAATTTACATTTTTCAGTGTTGTCAGACGTTTGTAATATTCTCACAATAAGCTAATTAGCTCAATTGGAGCATTTCTAGCATGTTTGGTTTAAATTGGAAATTTACATTTTTCACTTTTGTCAGACAATTGCAATATTCTCACAATAAGCTAATTAGCTCAATTGGAGCATTTCTAGCATGTTTGGTTGAAATTGGAAATTTACATTTTTCAATTTTGTTAGACGTTTGTAATATTCTCACAATAAGCTAATTAGCTCAATTGGAGCATTTTTAGCATGTTTGGTTGAAATTGGAAATTTAAATTTTTTCAGTTTTGTCAGACGTTTGTAAAATTCTTACAGTAGGCTTATTTGCGCAATTTGAGCATTTCTAGCATGTTTGGTTGAAATTGGAAATTTACTTTTTTCACTTTTGTCAGACAATTGCAATATTCTCACAATAAGCTAATTAGCTCAATTGGAGCATTTCTAGCATGTTTGGTTGAAATTGGAAATTAAGATTTTTCAGTGTTGTCAGACGTTTGTAATATTCTCAATATAAGCTAATTAGCTAAATTGGAGCATTTCTAGCATGTTTGGTTGAAATTGCAAATTTACATTTTTCACTTCTGTCAGACAATTGCAATATTCTCACAATAAGCTAATTAGCTCAATTGGAGCATTTCTAGCATGTTTGGTTGAAATTGGAAATTTACATTTTTCAGTTTTGTCAGACGTTTGTAAAATTCTTACAGTAGGCTTATTTGCGCAATTTGAGCATTTCTAGCATGTTTAATTGAAATGGGAAATTTACATTTTTCACTTTTGTCAGACAATTGCAATATTCTCACAATAAGCTAATTAGCTCAATTGGAGCATTTCTAGCATGTTTAATTGAAATTGGAAATTTACATTTTTCACTTTTGTCAGACAATTGCAATATTCTCACAATAAGCTAATTAGCTCAATTGGAGCATTTCTAGCATGTTTGGTTGAAATTGGAAATTTACATTATTCAATTTTGTTAGACGTTTGTAATATTCTCACAATAAGCTAATTAGCTCAATTGGAGCATTTCTAGCATGTTTGGTTGAAATTGGAAATTTACATTTTTCAGTTTTATCAGACAATTGCAATATTCTCTCAATAAGCTAATTAGCTCAATTGGAGCATTTCTAGCATGTTTGGTTGAAATTGGAAATTTACATTTTTCAGTTTTGTCAGACGTTTGTAGTATTCTCACAATAAGCTAATTAGCTCAATTGGAGCATTTCTAGCATGTTTGGTTGAAATTGGAAATTTACATTTTTCACTTTTGTCAGACAATTGCAATATTCTCACAACAAGCTAATTAGCTCAATTGGAGCATTTCTAGCATGTTTGGTTGAAATTGGAAATTTACATTTTTCACTTTTGTCAGACATTTGCAATATTCTCTCAATAAGCTAATTAGCTCATTTGGAGCATTTCTAGCATGTCTGGTTGAAATTAGAAATTTACATTTTTCAGTGTTGTCAGACGTTTGTAATATTCTCACAATAAGCTAATTAGCTCAATTGGAGCATTTCTACCATGTTTTGTTGAAATTGGAAATTTACATTTTTCACTTTTGTCAGACAGTTGCAATATTCTCTCAATAAGCTAATTAGCTCAATTGGAGCATTTCTAGCATGTTTGGTTGAAATTGGAAATTTACATTTTTCAGTGTTGTCAGACGTTTGTAATATTCTCACAATAAGCTAATTAGCTCAATTGGAGCATTTCTAGCATGTTTAATTGAAATTGGAAATTTACATTTTTCACTTTTGTCAGACAATTGCAATATTCTCACAATAAGCTAATTAGCTCAATTGGAGCATTTCTAGCATGTTTGGTTGAAATTGGAAATTTACATTTTTCAGTTTTGTCAGACAATTGCAATATTCTCTCAATAAGCTAATTAGCTCAATTGGAGCATTTCTAGCATGTTTGGTTGAAATTGGAAATTTACATTTTTCAATTTTGTTAGACGTTTGTAATATTCTCACAATAAGCTAATTAGCTCAATTGGAGCATTTCTAGCATGTTTGGTTGAAATTGGAAATTTACATTTTTCAGTTTTGTCAGACAATTGCAATATTCTCTCAATAAGCTAATTAGCTCAATTGGAGCAATTCTAGCATGTTTGGTTGAAATTGGAAATTTACATTTCTCACTTTTGTCAGACAATTGCAATATTCTCAACACAAGATAATTAGCTCAATTGGAGCATTTCTAGCATGTTTGGTTAAAATTGGAAATTTATATTTTTCACTTTTGTCAGACATTTGCAATATTCTCTCAATAAGCTAATTAGCTCATTTGGAGCATTTCTAGCATGTTTGGTTGAAATTAGAAATTTACATTTTTCAGTGTTGTTAGACGTTTGTAATATTCTCACAATAAGCTAATTAGCTCAATTGGAGCATTTCTAGCATGTTTGGTTGAAATTGGAAATTTACATTTTTCACTTTTGTCAGACAATTGCAATATTCTCACAACAAGCTAATTAGCTCAATTGGAGCATTTCTAGCATGTTTGGTTGAAATTGGAAATTTATATTTTTCACTTTTGTCAGACATTTGCAATATTCTCTCAATAAGCTAATTAGCTCATTTGGAGCATTTCTAGCATGTTTGGTTGAAATTAGAAATTTACATTTTTCAGTGTTGTTAGACGTTTGTAATATTCTCACAATAAGCTAATTAGCTCAATTGGAGCATTTCTAGCATGTTTGGTTGAAATTGGAAATTTACATTTTTCACTTTTGTCAGACAATTGCAATATTCTCACAATAAGCTAATTAGCTCAATTGGAGCATTTCTAGCATGTTTGGTTGAAATTGGAAATTTGCATTTTTCAATTTTGTTAGACGTTTGTAATATTCTCACAATAAGCTAATTAGCTCAATTGGAGCATTTCTAGCATGTTTCGTTGAAATTGGAAATTTACATTTTTCAGTTTTGTCAGACAATTGCAATATTCTCTCAATAAGCTAATTAGCTCAATTGGAGCATTTCTAGCATGTTTGGTTGAAATTGGAAATTTACATTTTTCAGTTTTGTCAGACGTTTGTAGTATTCTCACAATAAGCTAATTAGCTCAATTGGAGCATTTCTAGCATGTTTGGTTGAAATTGGAAATTTACATTTTTCAATTTTGTTAGACGTTTGTAATATTCTCACAATAAGCTAATTAGCTCAATTGGAGCATTTCTAGCATGTTTGGTTGAAATTGGAAATTTACATTTTTCAGTTTTGTCAGACAATTGCAATATTCTCTCAATAAGCTAATTAGCTCAATTGGAGCATTTCTAGCATGTTTGGTTGAAATTGGAATTTTACATTTTTCAGTTTTGTCAGACGTTTGTAGTATTCTCACAATAAGCTAATTAGCTCATTTGAAGCATTTCTAGCATGTTTGGTTGAAATTGGAAATTTACATTTCTCACTTTTGTCAGACAATTGCAATATTCTCACAACAAGCTAATTAGCTCAATTGGAGCATTTCTAGCATGTTTGGTTGAAATTGGAAATTTACATTTTTCACTTTTGTCAGACATTTGCAATATTCTCTCAATAAGCTAATTAGCTCATTTGGAGCATTTCTAGCATGTTTGGTTGAAATTAGAAATTTACATTTTTCAGTGTTGTCAGACGTTTGTAATATTCTCACAATAAGCTAATTAGCTCAATTGGAGCATTTCTAGCATGTTTGGTTGAAATTGGAAATTTACATTTTTCAGTTTCGTCAGACGTTTGTAAAATTCTTACAGTAGGCTTATTTGCACAATTTGAGCATTTCTAGCATGTTTGGTTGAAATTGGAAATTTACATTTTTCACTTTTGTCAGACAATTGCAATATTCTCACAATAAGCTAATTAGCTCAATTGGAGCATTTCTAGCATGTTTGGTTGAAATTGGAAATTTACATTTTTCAGTGTTGTCAGACGTTTGTAATATTCTCACAATAAGCTAATTAGCTCAATTGGAGCATTTCTAGCATGTTTGGTTTAAATTGGAAATTTACATTTTTCACTTTTGTCAGACAATTGCAATATTCTCACAATAAGCTAATTAGCTCAATTGGAGCATTTCTAGCATGTTTGGTTGAAATTGGAAATTTACATTTTTCAATTTTGTTAGACGTTTGTAATATTCTCACAATAAGCTAATTAGCTCAATTGGAGCATTTTTAGCATGTTTGGTTGAAATTGGAAATTTACATTTTTCAGTTTTGTCAGACGTTTGTAAAATTCTTACAGTAGGCTTATTTGCGCAATTTGAGCATTTCTAGCATGTTTGGTTGAAATTGGAAATTTACTTTTTTCACTTTTGTCAGACAATTGCAATATTCTCACAATAAGCGAATTAGCTCAATTGGAGCATTTCTAGCATGTTTGGTTGAAATTGGAAATTTACATTTTTCACTTTTGTCAGATATTTGCAATATTCTCTCAATAAGCTAATTAGCTCATTTGGAGCATTTCTAGCATGTCTGGTTGAAATTGGAAATTTACATTTTTCAGTGTTGTCAGACGTTTGTAATATTCTCACAATAAGCTAATTAGCTCAATTGGAGCATTTCTAGCATGTTTAATTGAAATTGGAAATTTACATTTATCACTTTTGTCAGACAATTGCAATATTCTCACAATAAGCTAATTAGCTCAATTGGAGCATTTCTAGCATGTTTGGTTGAAATTGGAAATTTACATTTTTCAGTTTTGTCAGACAATTGCAATATTCTCTCAATAAGCTAATTAGCTCAATTGGAGCATTTCTAGCATGTTTGGTTGAAATTGGAAATTTACATTTTTCAGTTTTGTCAGACAATTGCAATATTCTCTCAATAAGCTAATTAGCTCAATTGGAGCAATTCTAGCATGTTTGGTTGAAATTGGAAATTTACATTTCTCACTTTTGTCAGACAATTGCAATATTCTCACAACAAGCTAATTAGCTCAATTGGAGCATTTCTAGCATGTTTGGTTGAAATTGGAAATTTACATTTTTCACTTTTGTCAGACAATTGCAATATTCTCACAATAAGCTAATTAGCTCATTTGGAGCATTTCTAGCATGTTTGGTTGAAATTAGAAATTTACATTTTTCAGTGTTGTTAGACGTTTGTAATATTCTCACAATAAGCTAATTAGCTCAATTGGAGCATTTCTAGCATGTTTGGTTGAAATTGGAAATTTACATTTTTCACTTTTGTCAGACAATTGCAATATTCTCACAATAAGCTAATTAGCTCAATTGGAGCATTTCTAGCATGTTTGGTTGAAATTGGAAATTTACATTTTTCAATTTTGTTAGACGTTTGTAATATTCTCACAATAAGCTAATTAGCTCAATTGGAGCATTTCTAGCATGTTTGGTTGAAATTGGAAATTTACATTTTTCAGTTTTGTCAGACAATTGCAATATTCTCTCAATAAGCTAATTAGCTCAATTGGAGCAATTCTAGCATGTTTGGTTGAAATTGGAAATTTACATTTCTCACTATTGTCAGACAATTGCAATATTCTCAACACAAGATAATTAGCTCAATTGGAGCATTTCTAGCATGTTTGGTTGAAATTGGAAGTTTATATTTTTCACTTTTGTCAGACATTTGCAATATTCTCTCAATAAGCTAATTAGCTCATTTGGAGCATTTCTAGCATGTTTGGTTGAAATTAGAAATTTACATTTTTCAGTGTTGTTAGACGTTTGTAATATTCTCACAATAAGCTAATTAGCTCAATTGGAGCATTTCTAGCATGTTTGGTTGAAATTGGAAATTTACATTTTTCACTTTTGTCAGACAATTGCAATATTCTCACAATAAGCTAATTAGCTCATTCGGAGCATTTCTAGCATGTTTGGTTGAAATTGGAAATTTACATTTCTCACTTTTGTCAGACAATTGCAATATTCTCACAACAAGCTAATTAGCTCAATTGGAGCATTTCTAGCATGTTTGGTTGAAATTGGAAATTTACATTTTTCACTTTTGTCAGACAATTGCAATATTCTCACAATAAGCTAATTAGCTCAATTGGAGCATTTCTAGCATGTTTGGTTGAAACTGGAAATTTACATTTTTCAGTGTTGTCAGACGTTTGTAATATTCTCACAATAAGCTAATTAGCTAAATTGGAGCATTTCTAGCATGTTTGGTTGAAATTGCAAATTTACATTTTTCACTTCTGTCAGACAATTGCAATATTCTCACTATAAGCTAATTAGCTCAATTTGAGCATTTCTAGCATGTTTGGTTGAAATTGGAAATTTACATTTTTCAATTTTGTTAGACGTTTGTAATATTCTCACAATAAGCTAATTAGCTCAATTGGAGCATTTCTAGCATGTTTGGTTAAAATTGGAAATTTACATTTTTCACTTTTGTCAGACAGTTGCAATATTCTCTCAATAAGCTAATTAGCTCAATTGGAGCATTTCTAGCATGTTTGGTTGAAATTGGAAATTTACATTTTTCAGTGTTGTCAGACGTTTGTAATATTCTCACAATAAGCTAATTAGCTCAATTGGAGCATTTCTAGCATGTTTAATTGAAATTGGAAATTTACATTTATCACTTTTGTCAGACAATTGCAATATTCTCACAATAAGCTAATTAGCTCAATTGGAGCATTTCTAGCATGTTTGGTTGAAATTGGAAATTTACATTTTTCAGTTTTGTCAGACAATTGCAATATTCTCTCAATAAGCTAATTAGCTCAATTGGAGCATTTCTAGCATGTTTGGTTGAAATTGGAAATTTACATTTTTCAGTGTTGTCAGACGTTTGTAATATTCTCACAATAAGCTAATTAGCTCAATTGGAGCATTTCTAGCATGTTTAATTGAAATTGGAAATTTACATTTATCACTTTTGTCAGACAATTGCAATATTCTCACAATAAGCTAATTAGCTCAATTGGAGCATTTCTAGCATGTTTGGTTGAAATTGGAAATTTACATTTTTCAGTTTTGTCAGACAATTGCAATATTCTCTCAATAAGCTAATTAGCTCAATTGGAGCATTTCTAGCATGTTTGGTTGAAATTGGAAATTTACATTTTTCAGTTTTGTCAGACAATTGCAATATTCTCTCAATAAGCTAATTAGCTCAATTGGAGCAATTCTAGCATGTTTGGTTGAAATTGGAAATTTACATTTCTCACTTTTGTCAGACAATTGCAATATTCTCACAACAAGCTAATTAGCTCAATTGGAGCATTTCTAGCATGTTTGGTTAAAATTGGAAATTTACATTTTTCACTTTTGTCAGACAGTTGCAATATTCTCTCAATAAGCTAATTAGCTCAATTGGAGCATTTCTAGCATGTTTGGTTGAAATTGGAAATTTACATTTTTCAGTGTTGTCAGACGTTTGTAATATTCTCACAATAAGCTAATTAGCTCAATTGGAGCATTTCTAGCATGTTTAATTGAAATTGGAAATTTACATTTATCACTTTTGTCAGACAATTGCAATATTCTCACAATAAGCTAATTAGCTCAATTGGAGCATTTCTAGCATGTTTGGTTGAAATTGGAAATTTACATTTTTCAGTTTTGTCAGACAATTGCAATATTCTCTCAATAAGCTAATTAGCTCAATTGGAGCATTTCTAGCATGTTTGGTTGAAATTGGAAATTTACATTTTTCAGTTTTGTCAGACAATTGCAATATTCTCTCCATAAGCTAATTAGCTCATTTGGAGCATTTCTAGCATGTTTGGTTGAAATTAGAAATTTACATTTTTCAGTGTTGTTAGACGTTTGTAATATTCTCACAATAAGCTAATTAGCTCAATTGGAGCATTTCTAGCATGTTTGGTTGAAATTGGAAATTTACATTTTTCACTTTTGTCAGACAATTGCAATATTCTCACAATAAGCTAATTAGCTCAATTGGAGCATTTCTAGCATGTTTGGTTGAAATTGGAAATTTACATTTTTCAATTTTGTTAGACGTTTGTAATATTCTCACAATAAGCTAATTAGCTCAATTGGAGCATTTCTAGCATGTTTGGTTGAAATTGGAAATTTACATTTTTCACTTTTGTCAGACAATTGCAATATTCTCACAATAAGCTAATTAGCTCAATTGGAGCATTTCTAGCATGTTTGGTTGAAATTGGAAATTTACATTTTTCAGTTTTGTCAGACAATTGCAATATTCTCTCAATAAGCTAATTAGCTCAATTGGAGCATTTCTAGCATGTTTGGTTGAAATTGGAAATTTACATTTTTCAGTTTTGTCAGACAATTGCAATATTCTCTCAATAAGCTAATTAGCTCAATTGGAGCAATTCTAGCATGTTTGGTTGAAATTGGAAATTTACATTTCTCACTTTTGTCAGACAATTGCAATATTCTCACAACAAGCTAATTAGCTCAATTGGAGCATTTCTAGCATGTTTGGTTAAAATTGGAAATTTACATTTTTCACTTTTGTCAGACAGTTGCAATATTCTCTCAATAAGCTAATTAGCTCAATTGGAGCATTTCTAGCATGTTTGGTTGAAATTGGAAATTTACATTTTTCAGTGTTGTCAGACGTTTGTAATATTCTCACAATAAGCTAATTAGCTCAATTGGAGCATTTCTAGCATGTTTAATTGAAATTGGAAATTTACATTTATCACTTTTGTCAGACAATTGCAATATTCTCACAATAAGCTAATTAGCTCAATTGGAGCATTTCTAGCATGTTTGGTTGAAATTGGAAATTTACATTTTTCAGTTTTGTCAGACAATTGCAATATTCTCTCAATAAGCTAATTAGCTCAATTGGAGCATTTCTAGCATGTTTGGTTGAAATTGGAAATTTACATTTTTCAGTGTTGTCAGACGTTTGTAATATTCTCACAATAAGCTAATTAGCTCAATTGGAGCATTTCTAGCATGTTTAATTGAAATTGGAAATTTACATTTATCACTTTTGTCAGACAATTGCAATATTCTCACAATAAGCTAATTAGCTCAATTGGAGCATTTCTAGCATGTTTGGTTGAAATTGGAAATTTACATTTTTCAGTTTTGTCAGACAATTGCAATATTCTCTCAATAAGCTAATTAGCTCAATTGGAGCATTTCTAGCATGTTTGGTTGAAATTGGAAATTTACATTTTTCAGTGTTGTCAGACGTTTGTAATATTCTCACAATAAGCTAATTAGCTCAATTGGAGCATTTCTAGCATGTTTAATTGAAATTGGAAATTTACATTTATCACTTTTGTCAGACAATTGCAATATTCTCACAATAAGCTAATTAGCTCAATTGGAGCATTTCTAGCATGTTTGGTTGAAATTGGAAATTTACATTTTTCAGTTTTGTCAGACAATTGCAATATTCTCTCAATAAGCTAATTAGCTCAATTGGAGCATTTCTAGCATGTTTGGTTGAAATTGGAAATTTACATTTTTCAGTTTTGTCAGACAATTGCAATATTCTCTCAATAAGCTAATTAGCTCAATTGGAGCAATTCTAGCATGTTTGGTTGAAATTGGAAATTTACATTTCTCACTTTTGTCAGACAATTGCAATATTCTCACAACAAGCTAATTAGCTCAATTGGAGCATTTCTAGCATGTTTGGTTAAAATTGGAAATTTACATTTTTCACTTTTGTCAGACAGTTGCAATATTCTCTCAATAAGCTAATTAGCTCAATTGGAGCATTTCTAGCATGTTTGGTTGAAATTGGAAATTTACATTTTTCAGTGTTGTCAGACGTTTGTAATATTCTCACAATAAGCTAATTAGCTCAATTGGAGCATTTCTAGCATGTTTAATTGAAATTGGAAATTTACATTTATCACTTTTGTCAGACAATTGCAATATTCTCACAATAAGCTAATTAGCTCAATTGGAGCATTTCTAGCATGTTTGGTTGAAATTGGAAATTTACATTTTTCAGTTTTGTCAGACAATTGCAATATTCTCTCAATAAGCTAATTAGCTCAATTGGAGCATTTCTAGCATGTTTGGTTGAAATTGGAAATTTACATTTTTCAGTTTTGTCAGACAATTGCAATATTCTCTCCATAAGCTAATTAGCTCATTTGGAGCATTTCTAGCATGTTTGGTTGAAATTAGAAATTTACATTTTTCAGTGTTGTTAGACGTTTGTAATATTCTCACAATAAGCTAATTAGCTCAATTGGAGCATTTCTAGCATGTTTGGTTGAAATTGGAAATTTACATTTTTCACTTTTGTCAGACAATTGCAATATTCTCACAATAAGCTAATTAGCTCAATTGGAGCATTTCTAGCATGTTTGGTTGAAATTGGAAATTTACATTTTTCAATTTTGTTAGACGTTTGTAATATTCTCACAATAAGCTAATTAGCTCAATTGGAGCATTTCTAGCATGTTTGGTTGAAATTGGAAATTTACATTTTTCACTTTTGTCAGACAATTGCAATATTCTCACAATAAGCTAATTAGCTCAATTGGAGCATTTCTAGCATGTTTGGTTGAAATTGGAAATTTACATTTTTCAGTTTTGTCAGACAATTGCAATATTCTCTCAATAAGCTAATTAGCTCAATTGGAGCATTTCTAGCATGTTTGGTTGAAATTGGAAATTTACATTTTTCAGTTTTGTCAGACAATTGCAATATTCTCTCAATAAGCTAATTAGCTCAATTGGAGCAATTCTAGCATGTTTGGTTGAAATTGGAAATTTACATTTCTCACTTTTGTCAGACAATTGCAATATTCTCACAACAAGCTAATTAGCTCAATTGGAGCATTTCTAGCATGTTTGGTTAAAATTGGAAATTTACATTTTTCACTTTTGTCAGACAGTTGCAATATTCTCTCAATAAGCTAATTAGCTCAATTGGAGCATTTCTAGCATGTTTGGTTGAAATTGGAAATTTACATTTTTCAGTGTTGTCAGACGTTTGTAATATTCTCACAATAAGCTAATTAGCTCAATTGGAGCATTTCTAGCATGTTTAATTGAAATTGGAAATTTACATTTATCACTTTTGTCAGACAATTGCAATATTCTCACAATAAGCTAATTAGCTCAATTGGAGCATTTCTAGCATGTTTGGTTGAAATTGGAAATTTACATTTTTCAGTTTTGTCAGACAATTGCAATATTCTCTCAATAAGCTAATTAGCTCAATTGGAGCATTTCTAGCATGTTTGGTTGAAATTGGAAATTTACATTTTTCAGTGTTGTCAGACGTTTGTAATATTCTCACAATAAGCTAATTAGCTCAATTGGAGCATTTCTAGCATGTTTAATTGAAATTGGAAATTTACATTTATCACTTTTGTCAGACAATTGCAATATTCTCACAATAAGCTAATTAGCTCAATTGGAGCATTTCTAGCATGTTTGGTTGAAATTGGAAATTTACATTTTTCTGTTTTGTCAGACAATTGCAATATTCTCTCAATAAGCTAATTAGCTCAATTGGAGCATTTCTAGCATGTTTGGTTGAAATTGGAAATTTACATTTTTCAGTTTTGTCAGACAATTGCAATATTCTCTCAATAAGCTAATTAGCTCAATTGGAGCAATTCTAGCATGTTTGGTTGAAATTGGAAATTTACATTTCTCACTTTTGTCAGACAATTGCAATATTCTCACAACAAGCTAATTAGCTCAATTGGAGCATTTCTAGCATGTTTGGTTGAAATTGGAAATTTACATTTTTCACTTTTGTCAGACAATTGCAATATTCTCACAATAAGCTAATTAGCTCATTTGGAGCATTTCTAGCATGTTTGGTTGAAATTAGAAATTTACATTTTTCAGTGTTGTTAGACGTTTGTAATATTCTCACAATAAGCTAATTAGCTCAATTGGAGCATTTCTAGCATGTTTGGTTGAAATTGGAAATTTACATTTTTCACTTTTGTCAGAAAATTGCAATATTCTCACAATAAGCTAATTAGCTCAATTGGAGCATTTCTAGCATGTTTGGTTGAAATTGGAAATTTACATTTTTCAATTTTGTTAGACGTTTGTAATATTCTCACAATAAGCTAATTAGCTCAATTGGAGCATTTCTAGCATGTTTGGTTGAAATTGGAAATTTACATTTTTCAGTTTTGTCAGACAATTGCAATATTCTCTCAATAAGCTAATTAGCTCAATTGGAGCAATTCTAGCATGTTTGGTTGAAATTGGAAATTTACATTTCTCACTATTGTCAGACAATTGCAATATTCTCAACACAAGATAATTAGCTCAATTGGAGCATTTCTAGCATGTTTGGTTGAAATTGGAAGTTTATATTTTTCACTTTTGTCAGACATTTGCAATATTCTCTCAATAAGCTAATTAGCTCATTTGGAGCATTTCTAGCATGTTTGGTTGAAATTAGAAATTTACATTTTTCAGTGTTGTTAGACGTTTGTAATATTCTCACAATAAGCTAATTAGCTCAATTGGAGCATTTCTAGCATGTTTGGTTGAAATTGGAAATTTACATTTTTCACTTTTGTCAGACAATTGCAATATTCTCACAATAAGCTAATTAGCTCATTTGGAGCATTTCTAGCATGTTTGGTTGAAATTGGAAATTTACATTTCTCACTTTTGTCAGACAATTGCAATATTCTCACAACAAGCTAATTAGCTCAATTGGAGCATTTCTAGCATGTTTGGTTGAAATTGGAAATTTACATTTTTCACTTTTGTCAGACAATTGCAATATTCTCACAATAAGCTAATTAGCTCAATTGGAGCATTTCTAGCATGTTTGGTTGAAACTGGAAATTTACATTTTTCAGTGTTGTCAGACGTTTGTAATATTCTCACAATAAGCTAATTAGCTAAATTGGAGCATTTCTAGCATGTTTGGTTGAAATTGCAAATTTACATTTTTCACTTCTGTCAGACAATTGCAATATTCTCACTATAAGCTAATTAGCTCAATTTGAGCATTTCTAGCATGTTTGGTTGAAATTGGAAATTTACATTTTTCAATTTTGTTAGACGTTTGTAATATTCTCACATTAAGCTAATTAGCTCAATTGGAGCATTTCTAGCATGTTTGGTTAAAATTGGAAATTTACATTTTTCACTTTTGTCAGACAGTTGCAATATTCTCTCAATAAGCTAATTAGCTCAATTGGAGCATTTCTAGCATGTTTGGTTGAAATTGGAAATTTACATTTTTCAGTGTTGTCAGACGTTTGTAATATTCTCACAATAAGCTAATTAGCTCAATTGGAGCATTTCTAGCATGTTTAATTGAAATTGGAAATTTACATTTATCACTTTTGTCAGACAATTGCAATATTCTCACAATAAGCTAATTAGCTCAATTGGAGCATTTCTAGCATGTTTGGTTGAAATTGGAAATTTACATTTTTCAGTTTTGTCAGACAATTGCAATATTCTCTCAATAAGCTAATTAGCTCAATTGGAGCATTTCTAGCATGTTTGGTTGAAATTGGAAATTTACATTTTTCACTTTTGTCAGACAGTTGCAATATTCTCTCAATAAGCTAATTAGCTCAATTGGAGCATTTCTAGCATGTTTGGTTGAAATTGGAAATTTACATTTTTCAGTGTTGTCAGACGTTTGTAATATTCTCACAATAAGCTAATTAGCTCAATTGGAGCATTTCTAGCATGTTTAATTGAAATTGGAAATTTATATTTATCACTTTTGTCAGACAATTGCAATATTCTCACAATAAGCTAATTAGCTCAATTGGAGCATTTCTAGCATGTTTGGTTGAAATTGGAAATTTACATTTTTCAGTTTTGTCAGACAATTGCAATATTCTCTCAATAAGCTAATTAGCTCAATTGGAGCATTTCTAGCATGTTTGGTTGAAATTGGAAATTTACATTTTTCACTTTTGTCAGACAATTGCAATATTCTCACAATAAGCTAATTAGCTCAATTGGAGCATTTCTAGCATGTTTGGTTGAAATTGGAAATTTACATTTTTCAATTTTGTTAGATGTTTGTAATATTCTCACAATAAGCTAATTAGCTCAATTGGAGCATTTCTAGCATGTTTGGTTGAAATTGGAAATTTACATTTTTCAGTTTTGTCAGACAATTGCAATATTCTCTCAATAAGCTAATTAGCTCAATTGGAGCATTTCTAGCATGTTTGGTTGAAATTGGAAATTTACATTTTTCAGTTTTGTCAGACGTTTGTAGTATTCTCACAATAAGCTAATTAGCTCAATTGGAGCATTTCTAGCATGTTTGGTTGAAATTGGAAATTTACATTTTTCAATTTTGTTAGACGTTTGTAATATTCTCACAATAAGCTAATTAGCTCAATTGGAGCATTTCTAGCATGTTTGGTTGAAATTGGAAATTTACATTTTTCAGTTTTGTCAGACAATTGCAATATTCTCTCAATAAGCTAATTAGCTCAAATGGAGCATTTCTAGCATGTTTGGTTGAAATTGGAAATTTACATTTTTCAGTTTTGTCAGACGTTTGTAGTATTCTCACAATAAGCTAATTAGCTCATTTGGAGCATTTCTAGCATGTTTGGTTGAAATTGGAAATTTACATTTCTCACTTTTGTCAGACAATTGCAATATTCTCACAACAAGCTAATTAGCTCAATTGGAGCATTTCTAGCATGTTTGGTTGAAATTGAAAATTTACATTTTTCACTTTTGTCAGACAATTGCAATATTCTCACAATAAGCTAATTAGCTCAATTGGAGCATTTCTAGCATGTTTGGTTGATATTGGAAATTTACATTTTTCAGTGTTGTCAGACGTTTGTAATATTCTCACAATAAGCTAATTAGCTAAATTGGAGCATTTCTAGCATGTTTGGTTGAAATTGCAAATTTACATTTTTCACTTCTGTCAGACAATTGCAATATTCTCACTATAAGCTAATTAGCTCAATTTGAGCATTTCTAGCATGTTTGGTTGAAATTGGAAATTTACATTTTTCAATTTTGTTAGACGTTTGTAATATTCTCACAATAAGCTAATTAGCTCAATTGGAGCATTTCTAGCATGTTTGGTTGAAATTGGAAATTTACATTTTTCACTTTTGTCAGACAATTGCAATATTCTCACAATAAGCTAATTAGCTCAATTGGAGCATTTCTAGCATGTTTGGTTAAAATTGGAAATTTACATTTTTCACTTTTGTCAGACAGTTGCAATATTCTCTCAATAAGCTAATTAGCTCAATTGGAGCATTTCTAGCATGTTTGGTTGAAATTGGAAATTTACATTTTTCAGTTTTGTCAGACAATTGCAATATTCTCTCAATAAGCTAATTAGCTCAATTGGAGCATTTCTAGCATGTTTGGTTGAAATTGGAAGTTTACATTTTCAATTTTGTTAGACGTTTGTAATATTCTCACAATAAGCTAATTAGCTCAATTGGAGCATTTCTAGCATGTTTGGTTGAAATTGGAAATTTACATTTTTCAGTTTTGTCAGACAATTGCAATATTGTCTCAATAAGCTAATTAGCTCAATTGGAGCAATTCTAGCATGTTTGGTTGAAATTGGAAATTTACATTTCTCTATTTTGTCAGACAATTGCAATATTCTCACAACAAGCTAATTAGCTCAATTGGAGCATTTCTAGCATGTTTGGTTGAAATTGGAAATTTATATTTTTCACTTTTGTCAGACATTTGCAATATTCTCTCAATAAGCTAATTAGCTCATTTGGAGCATTTCTAGCATGTTTGGTTGAAATTAGAAATTTACATTTTTCAGTGTTGTTAGACGTTTGTAATATTCTCACAATAAGCTAATTAGCTCAATTGGAGCATTTCTAGCATGTTTGGTTGAAATTGGAAATTTACATTTTTCACTTTTGTCAGACAATTGCAATATTCTCACAATAAGCTAATTAGCTCAATTGGAGCATTTCTAGCATGTTTGGTTGAAATTGGAAATTTACATTTCTCACTTTTGTCAGACAATTGCAATATTCTCACAACAAGCTAATTAGCTCAATTGGAGCATTTCTAGCATGTTTGGTTGAAATTGGAAATTTACATTTTTCAGTTTTGTCAGACGTTTGTAGTATTCTCACAATAAGCTAATTAGCTCATTTGAAGCATTTCTAGCATGTTTGGTTGAAATTGGAAATTTACATTTCTCACTTTTGTCAGACAATTGCAATATTCTCACAACAAGCTAATTAGCTCAATTGGAGCATTTCTAGCATGTTTGGTTGAAATTGGAAATTTACATTTTTCACTTTTGTCAGACATTTGCAATATTCTCTCAATAAGCTAATTAGCTCATTTGGAGCATTTCTAGCATGTTTGGTTGAAATTAGAAATTTAAATTTTTCAGTGTTGTCAGACGTTTGTAATATTCTCACAATAAGCTAATTAGCTCAATTGGAGCATTTCTAGCATGTTTGGTTGAAATTGGAAATTTACATTTTTCAGTTTCGTCAGACGTTTGTAAAATTCTTACAGTAGGCTTATTTGCACAATTTGAGCATTTCTAGCATGTTTGGTTGAAATTGGAAATTTACATTTTTCACTTTTGTCAGACAATTGCAATATTCTCACAATAAGCTAATTAGCTCAATTGGAGCATTTCTAGCATGTTTGGTTGAAATTGGAAATTTACATTTTTCAGTGTTGTCAGACGTTTGTAATATTCTCACAATAAGCTAATTAGCTCAATTGGAGCATTTCTAGCATGTTTGGTTTAAATTGGAAATTTACATTTTTCACTTTTGTCAGACAATTGCAATATTCTCACAATAAGCTAATTAGCTCAATTGGAGCATTTCTAGCATGTTTGGTTGAAATTGGAAATTTACATTTTTCAATTTTGTTAGACGTTTGTAATATTCTCACAATAAGCTAATTAGCTCAATTGGAGCATTTTTAGCATGTTTGGTTGAAATTGGAAATTTAAATTTTTTCAGTTTTGTCAGACGTTTGTAAAATTCTTACAGTAGGCTTATTTGCGCAATTTGAGCATTTCTAGCATGTTTGGTTGAAATTGGAAATTTACTTTTTTCACTTTTGTCAGACAATTGCAATATTCTCACAATAAGCTAATTAGCTCAATTGGAGCATTTCTAGCATGTTTGGTTGAAATTGGAAATTAAGATTTTTCAGTGTTGTCAGACGTTTGTAATATTCTCAATATAAGCTAATTAGCTAAATTGGAGCATTTCTAGCATGTTTGGTTGAAATTGCAAATTTACATTTTTCACTTCTGTCAGACAATTGCAATATTCTCACAATAAGCTAATTAGCTCAATTGGAGCATTTCTAGCATGTTTGGTTGAAATTGGAAATTTACATTTTTCAGTTTTGTCAGACGTTTGTAAAATTCTTACAGTAGGCTTATTTGCGCAATTTGAGCATTTCTAGCATGTTTAATTGAAATGGGAAATTTACATTTTTCACTTTTGTCAGACAATTGCAATATTCTCATAATAAGCTAATTAGCTCAATTGGAGCATTTCTAGCATGTTTGGTTGAAAATGG
Organism: Watersipora subatra; assembly: GCF_963576615.1. NCBI lineage: Eukaryota > Metazoa > Bryozoa > Gymnolaemata > Cheilostomatida > Watersiporidae > Watersipora > Watersipora subatra. The sequence goes on along the minus strand of NC_088718.1, from coordinate 19,065,610 downwards.
AAATTTACATTTTTCAGTGTTGTCAGACGTTTGTAATATTCTCACAATAAGCTAATTAGCTCAATTGGAGCATTTCTAGCATGTTTAATTGAAATTGGAAATTTACATTTTTCACTTTTGTCAGACAATTGCAATATTCTCACAATAAGCTAATTAGCTCAATTGGAGCATTTCTAGCATGTTTGGTTGAAATTGGAAATTTACATTATTCAATTTTGTTAGACGTTTGTAATATTCTCACAATAAGCTAATTAGCTCAATTGGAGCATTTCTAGCATGTTTGGTTGAAATTGGAAATTTACATTTTTCAGTTTTATCAGACAATTGCAATATTCTCTCAATAAGCTAATTAGCTCAATTGGAGCATTTCTAGCATGTTTGGTTGAAATTGGAAATTTACATTTTTCAGTTTTGTCAGACGTTTGTAGTATTCTCACAATAAGCTAATTAGCTCAATTGGAGCATTTCTAGCATGTTTGGTTGAAATTGGAAATTTACATTTTTCACTTTTGTCAGACAATTGCAATATTCTCACAACAAGCTAATTAGCTCAATTGGAGCATTTCTAGCATGTTTGGTTGAAATTGGAAATTTACATTTTTCACTTTTGTCAGACATTTGCAATATTCTCTCAATAAGCTAATTAGCTCATTTGGAGCATTTCTAGCATGTCTGGTTGAAATTAGAAATTTACATTTTTCAGTGTTGTCAGACGTTTGTAATATTCTCACAATAAGCTAATTAGCTCAATTGGAGCATTTCTACCATGTTTTGTTGAAATTGGAAATTTACATTTTTCACTTTTGTCAGACAGTTGCAATATTCTCTCAATAAGCTAATTAGCTCAATTGGAGCATTTCTAGCATGTTTGGTTGAAATTGGAAATTTACATTTTTCAGTGTTGTCAGACGTTTGTAATATTCTCACAATAAGCTAATTAGCTCAATTGGAGCATTTCTAGCATGTTTAATTGAAATTGGAAATTTACATTTTTCACTTTTGTCAGACAATTGCAATATTCTCACAATAAGCTAATTAGCTCAATTGGAGCATTTCTAGCATGTTTGGTTGAAATTGGAAATTTACATTTTTCAGTTTTGTCAGACAATTGCAATATTCTCTCAATAAGCTAATTAGCTCAATTGGAGCATTTCTAGCATGTTTGGTTGAAATTGGAAATTTACATTTTTCAATTTTGTTAGACGTTTGTAATATTCTCACAATAAGCTAATTAGCTCAATTGGAGCATTTCTAGCATGTTTGGTTGAAATTGGAAATTTACATTTTTCAGTTTTGTCAGACAATTGCAATATTCTCTCAATAAGCTAATTAGCTCAATTGGAGCAATTCTAGCATGTTTGGTTGAAATTGGAAATTTACATTTCTCACTTTTGTCAGACAATTGCAATATTCTCAACACAAGATAATTAGCTCAATTGGAGCATTTCTAGCATGTTTGGTTGAAATTGGAAATTTATATTTTTCACTTTTGTCAGACATTTGCAATATTCTCTCAATAAGCTAATTAGCTCATTTGGAGCATTTCTAGCATGTTTGGTTGAAATTAGAAATTTACATTTTTCAGTGTTGTTAGACGTTTGTAATATTCTCACAATAAGCTAATTAGCTCAATTGGAGCATTTCTAGCATGTTTGGTTGAAATTGGAAATTTACATTTTTCACTTTTGTCAGACAATTGCAATATTCTCACAATAAGCTAATTAGCTCAATTGGAGCATTTCTAGCATGTTTGGTTGAAATTGGAAATTTACATTTCTCACTTTTGTCAGACAATTGCAATATTCTCACAACAAGCTAATTAGCTCAATTGGAGCATTTCTAGCATGTTTGGTTGAAATTGGAAATTTACATTTTTCAGTTTTGTCAGACGTTTGTAGTATTCTCACAATAAGCTAATTAGCTCATTTGAAGCATTTCTAGCATGTTTGGTTGAAATTGGAAATTTACATTTCTCACTTTTGTCAGACAATTGCAATATTCTCACAACAAGCTAATTAGCTCAATTGGAGCATTTCTAGCATGTTTGGTTGAAATTGGAAATTTACATTTTTCACTTTTGTCAGACATTTGCAATATTCTCTCAATAAGCTAATTAGCTCATTTGGAGCATTTCTAGCATGTTTGGTTGAAATTAGAAATTTACATTTTTCAGTGTTGTCAGACGTTTGTAATATTCTCACAATAAGCTAATTAGCTCAATTGGAGCATTTCTAGCATGTTTGGTTGAAATTGGAAATTTACATTTTTCAGTTTCGTCAGACGTTTGTAAAATTCTTACAGTAGGCTTATTTGCACAATTTGAGCATTTCTAGCATGTTTGGTTGAAATTGGAAATTTACATTTTTCACTTTTGTCAGACAATTGCAATATTCTCACAATAAGCTAATTAGCTCAATTGGAGCATTTCTAGCATGTTTGGTTGAAATTGGAAATTTACATTTTTCAGTGTTGTCAGACGTTTGTAATATTCTCACAATAAGCTAATTAGCTCAATTGGAGCATTTCTAGCATGTTTGGTTTAAATTGGAAATTTACATTTTTCACTTTTGTCAGACAATTGCAATATTCTCACAATAAGCTAATTAGCTCAATTGGAGCATTTCTAGCATGTTTGGTTGAAATTGGAAATTTACATTTTTCAATTTTGTTAGACGTTTGTAATATTCTCACAATAAGCTAATTAGCTCAATTGGAGCATTTTTAGCATGTTTGGTTGAAATTGGAAATTTAAATTTTTTCAGTTTTGTCAGACGTTTGTAAAATTCTTACAGTAGGCTTATTTGCGCAATTTGAGCATTTCTAGCATGTTTGGTTGAAATTGGAAATTTACTTTTTTCACTTTTGTCAGACAATTGCAATATTCTCACAATAAGCTAATTAGCTCAATTGGAGCATTTCTAGCATGTTTAATTGAAATTGGAAATTTACATTTTTCACTTTTGTCAGACAATTGCAATATTCTCACAATAAGCTAATTAGCTCAATTGGAGCATTTCTAGCATGTTTGGTTGAAATTGGAAATTTACATTATTCAATTTTGTTAGACGTTTGTAATATTCTCACAATAAGCTAATTAGCTCAATTGGAGCATTTCTAGCATGTTTGGTTGAAATTGGAAATTTACATTTTTCAGTTTTATCAGACAATTGCAATATTCTCTCAATAAGCTAATTAGCTCAATTGGAGCATTTCTAGCATGTTTGGTTGAAATTGGAAATTTACATTTTTCAGTTTTGTCAGACGTTTGTAGTATTCTCACAATAAGCTAATTAGCTCAATTGGAGCATTTCTAGCATGTTTGGTTGAAATTGGAAATTTACATTTTTCACTTTTGTCAGACAATTGCAATATTCTCACAACAAGCTAATTAGCTCAATTGGAGCATTTCTAGCATGTTTGGTTGAAATTGGAAATTTACATTTTTCACTTTTGTCAGACATTTGCAATATTCTCTCAATAAGCTAATTAGCTCATTTGGAGCATTTCTAGCATGTCTGGTTGAAATTAGAAATTTACATTTTTCAGTGTTGTCAGACGTTTGTAATATTCTCACAATAAGCTAATTAGCTCAATTGGAGCATTTCTACCATGTTTTGTTGAAATTGGAAATTTACATTTTTCACTTTTGTCAGACAGTTGCAATATTCTCTCAATAAGCTAATTAGCTCAATTGGAGCATTTCTAGCATGTTTGGTTGAAATTGGAAATTTACATTTTTCAGTGTTGTCAGACGTTTGTAATATTCTCACAATAAGCTAATTAGCTCAATTGGAGCATTTCTAGCATGTTTAATTGAAATTGGAAATTTACATTTTTCACTTTTGTCAGACAATTGCAATATTCTCACAATAAGCTAATTAGCTCAATTGGAGCATTTCTAGCATGTTTGGTTGAAATTGGAAATTTACATTTTTCAGTTTTGTCAGACAATTGCAATATTCTCTCAATAAGCTAATTAGCTCAATTGGAGCATTTCTAGCATGTTTGGTTGAAATTGGAAATTTACATTTTTCAATTTTGTTAGACGTTTGTAATATTCTCACAATAAGCTAATTAGCTCAATTGGAGCATTTCTAGCATGTTTGGTTGAAATTGGAAATTTACATTTTTCAGTTTTGTCAGACAATTGCAATATTCTCTCAATAAGCTAATTAGCTCAATTGGAGCAATTCTAGCATGTTTGGTTGAAATTGGAAATTTACATTTCTCACTTTTGTCAGACAATTGCAATATTCTCAACACAAGATAATTAGCTCAATTGGAGCATTTCTAGCATGTTTGGTTAAAATTGGAAATTTATATTTTTCACTTTTGTCAGACATTTGCAATATTCTCTCAATAAGCTAATTAGCTCATTTGGAGCATTTCTAGCATGTTTGGTTGAAATTAGAAATTTACATTTTTCAGTGTTGTTAGACGTTTGTAATATTCTCACAATAAGCTAATTAGCTCAATTGGAGCATTTCTAGCATGTTTGGTTGAAATTGGAAATTTACATTTTTCACTTTTGTCAGACAATTGCAATATTCTCACAACAAGCTAATTAGCTCAATTGGAGCATTTCTAGCATGTTTGGTTGAAATTGGAAATTTATATTTTTCACTTTTGTCAGACATTTGCAATATTCTCTCAATAAGCTAATTAGCTCATTTGGAGCATTTCTAGCATGTTTGGTTGAAATTAGAAATTTACATTTTTCAGTGTTGTTAGACGTTTGTAATATTCTCACAATAAGCTAATTAGCTCAATTGGAGCATTTCTAGCATGTTTGGTTGAAATTGGAAATTTACATTTTTCACTTTTGTCAGACAATTGCAATATTCTCACAATAAGCTAATTAGCTCAATTGGAGCATTTCTAGCATGTTTGGTTGAAATTGGAAATTTGCATTTTTCAATTTTGTTAGACGTTTGTAATATTCTCACAATAAGCTAATTAGCTCAATTGGAGCATTTCTAGCATGTTTCGTTGAAATTGGAAATTTACATTTTTCAGTTTTGTCAGACAATTGCAATATTCTCTCAATAAGCTAATTAGCTCAATTGGAGCATTTCTAGCATGTTTGGTTGAAATTGGAAATTTACATTTTTCAGTTTTGTCAGACGTTTGTAGTATTCTCACAATAAGCTAATTAGCTCAATTGGAGCATTTCTAGCATGTTTGGTTGAAATTGGAAATTTACATTTTTCAATTTTGTTAGACGTTTGTAATATTCTCACAATAAGCTAATTAGCTCAATTGGAGCATTTCTAGCATGTTTGGTTGAAATTGGAAATTTACATTTTTCAGTTTTGTCAGACAATTGCAATATTCTCACAACAAGCTAATTAGCTCAATTGGAGCATTTCTAGCATGTTTGGTTGAAATTGGAAATTTACATTTTTCACTTTTGTCAGACATTTGCAATATTCTCTCAATAAGCTAATTAGCTCATTTGGAGCATTTCTAGCATGTTTGGTTGAAATTAGAAATTTACATTTTTCAGTGTTGTCAGACGTTTGTAATATTCTCACAATAAGCTAATTAGCTCAATTGGAGCATTTCTAGCATGTTTGGTTGAAATTGGAAATTTACATTTTTCAGTTTCGTCAGACGTTTGTAAAATTCTTACAGTAGGCTTATTTGCACAATTTGAGCATTTCTAGCATGTTTGGTTGAAATTGGAAATTTACATTTTTCACTTTTGTCAGACAATTGCAATATTCTCACAATAAGCTAATTAGCTCAATTGGAGCATTTCTAGCATGTTTGGTTGAAATTGGAAATTTACATTTTTCAGTGTTGTCAGACGTTTGTAATATTCTCACAATAAGCTAATTAGCTCAATTGGAGCATTTCTAGCATGTTTGGTTTAAATTGGAAATTTACATTTTTCACTTTTGTCAGACAATTGCAATATTCTCACAATAAGCTAATTAGCTCAATTGGAGCATTTCTAGCATGTTTGGTTGAAATTGGAAATTTACATTTTTCAATTTTGTTAGACGTTTGTAATATTCTCACAATAAGCTAATTAGCTCAATTGGAGCATTTTTAGCATGTTTGGTTGAAATTGGAAATTTACATTTTTCAGTTTTGTCAGACGTTTGTAAAATTCTTACAGTAGGCTTATTTGCGCAATTTGAGCATTTCTAGCATGTTTGGTTGAAATTGGAAATTTACTTTTTTCACTTTTGTCAGACAATTGCAATATTCTCACAATAAGCGAATTAGCTCAATTGGAGCATTTCTAGCATGTTTGGTTGAAATTGGAAATTTACATTTTTCACTTTTGTCAGATATTTGCAATATTCTCTCAATAAGCTAATTAGCTCATTTGGAGCATTTCTAGCATGTCTGGTTGAAATTGGAAATTTACATTTTTCAGTGTTGTCAGACGTTTGTAATATTCTCACAATAAGCTAATTAGCTCAATTGGAGCATTTCTAGCATGTTTAATTGAAATTGGAAATTTACATTTATCACTTTTGTCAGACAATTGCAATATTCTCACAATAAGCTAATTAGCTCAATTGGAGCATTTCTAGCATGTTTGGTTGAAATTGGAAATTTACATTTTTCAGTTTTGTCAGACAATTGCAATATTCTCTCAATAAGCTAATTAGCTCAATTGGAGCATTTCTAGCATGTTTGGTTGAAATTGGAAATTTACATTTTTCAGTTTTGTCAGACAATTGCAATATTCTCTCAATAAGCTAATTAGCTCAATTGGAGCAATTCTAGCATGTTTGGTTGAAATTGGAAATTTACATTTCTCACTTTTGTCAGACAATTGCAATATTCTCACAACAAGCTAATTAGCTCAATTGGAGCATTTCTAGCATGTTTGGTTGAAATTGGAAATTTACATTTTTCACTTTTGTCAGACAATTGCAATATTCTCACAATAAGCTAATTAGCTCATTTGGAGCATTTCTAGCATGTTTGGTTGAAATTAGAAATTTACATTTTTCAGTGTTGTTAGACGTTTGTAATATTCTCACAATAAGCTAATTAGCTCAATTGGAGCATTTCTAGCATGTTTGGTTGAAATTGGAAATTTACATTTTTCACTTTTGTCAGACAATTGCAATATTCTCACAATAAGCTAATTAGCTCAATTGGAGCATTTCTAGCATGTTTGGTTGAAATTGGAAATTTACATTTTTCAATTTTGTTAGACGTTTGTAATATTCTCACAATAAGCTAATTAGCTCAATTGGAGCATTTCTAGCATGTTTGGTTGAAATTGGAAATTTACATTTTTCAGTTTTGTCAGACAATTGCAATATTCTCTCAATAAGCTAATTAGCTCAATTGGAGCAATTCTAGCATGTTTGGTTGAAATTGGAAATTTACATTTCTCACTATTGTCAGACAATTGCAATATTCTCAACACAAGATAATTAGCTCAATTGGAGCATTTCTAGCATGTTTGGTTGAAATTGGAAGTTTATATTTTTCACTTTTGTCAGACATTTGCAATATTCTCTCAATAAGCTAATTAGCTCATTTGGAGCATTTCTAGCATGTTTGGTTGAAATTAGAAATTTACATTTTTCAGTGTTGTTAGACGTTTGTAATATTCTCACAATAAGCTAATTAGCTCAATTGGAGCATTTCTAGCATGTTTGGTTGAAATTGGAAATTTACATTTTTCACTTTTGTCAGACAATTGCAATATTCTCACAATAAGCTAATTAGCTCATTCGGAGCATTTCTAGCATGTTTGGTTGAAATTGGAAATTTACATTTCTCACTTTTGTCAGACAATTGCAATATTCTCACAACAAGCTAATTAGCTCAATTGGAGCATTTCTAGCATGTTTGGTTGAAATTGGAAATTTACATTTTTCACTTTTGTCAGACAATTGCAATATTCTCACAATAAGCTAATTAGCTCAATTGGAGCATTTCTAGCATGTTTGGTTGAAACTGGAAATTTACATTTTTCAGTGTTGTCAGACGTTTGTAATATTCTCACAATAAGCTAATTAGCTAAATTGGAGCATTTCTAGCATGTTTGGTTGAAATTGCAAATTTACATTTTTCACTTCTGTCAGACAATTGCAATATTCTCACTATAAGCTAATTAGCTCAATTTGAGCATTTCTAGCATGTTTGGTTGAAATTGGAAATTTACATTTTTCAATTTTGTTAGACGTTTGTAATATTCTCACAATAAGCTAATTAGCTCAATTGGAGCATTTCTAGCATGTTTGGTTAAAATTGGAAATTTACATTTTTCACTTTTGTCAGACAGTTGCAATATTCTCTCAATAAGCTAATTAGCTCAATTGGAGCATTTCTAGCATGTTTGGTTGAAATTGGAAATTTACATTTTTCAGTGTTGTCAGACGTTTGTAATATTCTCACAATAAGCTAATTAGCTCAATTGGAGCATTTCTAGCATGTTTAATTGAAATTGGAAATTTACATTTATCACTTTTGTCAGACAATTGCAATATTCTCACAATAAGCTAATTAGCTCAATTGGAGCATTTCTAGCATGTTTGGTTGAAATTGGAAATTTACATTTTTCAGTTTTGTCAGACAATTGCAATATTCTCTCAATAAGCTAATTAGCTCAATTGGAGCATTTCTAGCATGTTTGGTTGAAATTGGAAATTTACATTTTTCAGTGTTGTCAGACGTTTGTAATATTCTCACAATAAGCTAATTAGCTCAATTGGAGCATTTCTAGCATGTTTAATTGAAATTGGAAATTTACATTTATCACTTTTGTCAGACAATTGCAATATTCTCACAATAAGCTAATTAGCTCAATTGGAGCATTTCTAGCATGTTTGGTTGAAATTGGAAATTTACATTTTTCAGTTTTGTCAGACAATTGCAATATTCTCTCAATAAGCTAATTAGCTCAATTGGAGCATTTCTAGCATGTTTGGTTGAAATTGGAAATTTACATTTTTCAGTTTTGTCAGACAATTGCAATATTCTCTCAATAAGCTAATTAGCTCAATTGGAGCAATTCTAGCATGTTTGGTTGAAATTGGAAATTTACATTTCTCACTTTTGTCAGACAATTGCAATATTCTCACAACAAGCTAATTAGCTCAATTGGAGCATTTCTAGCATGTTTGGTTAAAATTGGAAATTTACATTTTTCACTTTTGTCAGACAGTTGCAATATTCTCTCAATAAGCTAATTAGCTCAATTGGAGCATTTCTAGCATGTTTGGTTGAAATTGGAAATTTACATTTTTCAGTGTTGTCAGACGTTTGTAATATTCTCACAATAAGCTAATTAGCTCAATTGGAGCATTTCTAGCATGTTTAATTGAAATTGGAAATTTACATTTATCACTTTTGTCAGACAATTGCAATATTCTCACAATAAGCTAATTAGCTCAATTGGAGCATTTCTAGCATGTTTGGTTGAAATTGGAAATTTACATTTTTCAGTTTTGTCAGACAATTGCAATATTCTCTCAATAAGCTAATTAGCTCAATTGGAGCATTTCTAGCATGTTTGGTTGAAATTGGAAATTTACATTTTTCAGTTTTGTCAGACAATTGCAATATTCTCTCCATAAGCTAATTAGCTCATTTGGAGCATTTCTAGCATGTTTGGTTGAAATTAGAAATTTACATTTTTCAGTGTTGTTAGACGTTTGTAATATTCTCACAATAAGCTAATTAGCTCAATTGGAGCATTTCTAGCATGTTTGGTTGAAATTGGAAATTTACATTTTTCACTTTTGTCAGACAATTGCAATATTCTCACAATAAGCTAATTAGCTCAATTGGAGCATTTCTAGCATGTTTGGTTGAAATTGGAAATTTACATTTTTCAATTTTGTTAGACGTTTGTAATATTCTCACAATAAGCTAATTAGCTCAATTGGAGCATTTCTAGCATGTTTGGTTGAAATTGGAAATTTACATTTTTCACTTTTGTCAGACAATTGCAATATTCTCACAATAAGCTAATTAGCTCAATTGGAGCATTTCTAGCATGTTTGGTTGAAATTGGAAATTTACATTTTTCAGTTTTGTCAGACAATTGCAATATTCTCTCAATAAGCTAATTAGCTCAATTGGAGCATTTCTAGCATGTTTGGTTGAAATTGGAAATTTACATTTTTCAGTTTTGTCAGACAATTGCAATATTCTCTCAATAAGCTAATTAGCTCAATTGGAGCAATTCTAGCATGTTTGGTTGAAATTGGAAATTTACATTTCTCACTTTTGTCAGACAATTGCAATATTCTCACAACAAGCTAATTAGCTCAATTGGAGCATTTCTAGCATGTTTGGTTAAAATTGGAAATTTACATTTTTCACTTTTGTCAGACAGTTGCAATATTCTCTCAATAAGCTAATTAGCTCAATTGGAGCATTTCTAGCATGTTTGGTTGAAATTGGAAATTTACATTTTTCAGTGTTGTCAGACGTTTGTAATATTCTCACAATAAGCTAATTAGCTCAATTGGAGCATTTCTAGCATGTTTAATTGAAATTGGAAATTTACATTTATCACTTTTGTCAGACAATTGCAATATTCTCACAATAAGCTAATTAGCTCAATTGGAGCATTTCTAGCATGTTTGGTTGAAATTGGAAATTTACATTTTTCAGTTTTGTCAGACAATTGCAATATTCTCTCAATAAGCTAATTAGCTCAATTGGAGCATTTCTAGCATGTTTGGTTGAAATTGGAAATTTACATTTTTCAGTGTTGTCAGACGTTTGTAATATTCTCACAATAAGCTAATTAGCTCAATTGGAGCATTTCTAGCATGTTTAATTGAAATTGGAAATTTACATTTATCACTTTTGTCAGACAATTGCAATATTCTCACAATAAGCTAATTAGCTCAATTGGAGCATTTCTAGCATGTTTGGTTGAAATTGGAAATTTACATTTTTCAGTTTTGTCAGACAATTGCAATATTCTCTCAATAAGCTAATTAGCTCAATTGGAGCATTTCTAGCATGTTTGGTTGAAATTGGAAATTTACATTTTTCAGTGTTGTCAGACGTTTGTAATATTCTCACAATAAGCTAATTAGCTCAATTGGAGCATTTCTAGCATGTTTAATTGAAATTGGAAATTTACATTTATCACTTTTGTCAGACAATTGCAATATTCTCACAATAAGCTAATTAGCTCAATTGGAGCATTTCTAGCATGTTTGGTTGAAATTGGAAATTTACATTTTTCAGTTTTGTCAGACAATTGCAATATTCTCTCAATAAGCTAATTAGCTCAATTGGAGCATTTCTAGCATGTTTGGTTGAAATTGGAAATTTACATTTTTCAGTTTTGTCAGACAATTGCAATATTCTCTCAATAAGCTAATTAGCTCAATTGGAGCAATTCTAGCATGTTTGGTTGAAATTGGAAATTTACATTTCTCACTTTTGTCAGACAATTGCAATATTCTCACAACAAGCTAATTAGCTCAATTGGAGCATTTCTAGCATGTTTGGTTAAAATTGGAAATTTACATTTTTCACTTTTGTCAGACAGTTGCAATATTCTCTCAATAAGCTAATTAGCTCAATTGGAGCATTTCTAGCATGTTTGGTTGAAATTGGAAATTTACATTTTTCAGTGTTGTCAGACGTTTGTAATATTCTCACAATAAGCTAATTAGCTCAATTGGAGCATTTCTAGCATGTTTAATTGAAATTGGAAATTTACATTTATCACTTTTGTCAGACAATTGCAATATTCTCACAATAAGCTAATTAGCTCAATTGGAGCATTTCTAGCATGTTTGGTTGAAATTGGAAATTTACATTTTTCAGTTTTGTCAGACAATTGCAATATTCTCTCAATAAGCTAATTAGCTCAATTGGAGCATTTCTAGCATGTTTGGTTGAAATTGGAAATTTACATTTTTCAGTTTTGTCAGACAATTGCAATATTCTCTCCATAAGCTAATTAGCTCATTTGGAGCATTTCTAGCATGTTTGGTTGAAATTAGAAATTTACATTTTTCAGTGTTGTTAGACGTTTGTAATATTCTCACAATAAGCTAATTAGCTCAATTGGAGCATTTCTAGCATGTTTGGTTGAAATTGGAAATTTACATTTTTCACTTTTGTCAGACAATTGCAATATTCTCACAATAAGCTAATTAGCTCAATTGGAGCATTTCTAGCATGTTTGGTTGAAATTGGAAATTTACATTTTTCAATTTTGTTAGACGTTTGTAATATTCTCACAATAAGCTAATTAGCTCAATTGGAGCATTTCTAGCATGTTTGGTTGAAATTGGAAATTTACATTTTTCACTTTTGTCAGACAATTGCAATATTCTCACAATAAGCTAATTAGCTCAATTGGAGCATTTCTAGCATGTTTGGTTGAAATTGGAAATTTACATTTTTCAGTTTTGTCAGACAATTGCAATATTCTCTCAATAAGCTAATTAGCTCAATTGGAGCATTTCTAGCATGTTTGGTTGAAATTGGAAATTTACATTTTTCAGTTTTGTCAGACAATTGCAATATTCTCTCAATAAGCTAATTAGCTCAATTGGAGCAATTCTAGCATGTTTGGTTGAAATTGGAAATTTACATTTCTCACTTTTGTCAGACAATTGCAATATTCTCACAACAAGCTAATTAGCTCAATTGGAGCATTTCTAGCATGTTTGGTTAAAATTGGAAATTTACATTTTTCACTTTTGTCAGACAGTTGCAATATTCTCTCAATAAGCTAATTAGCTCAATTGGAGCATTTCTAGCATGTTTGGTTGAAATTGGAAATTTACATTTTTCAGTGTTGTCAGACGTTTGTAATATTCTCACAATAAGCTAATTAGCTCAATTGGAGCATTTCTAGCATGTTTAATTGAAATTGGAAATTTACATTTATCACTTTTGTCAGACAATTGCAATATTCTCACAATAAGCTAATTAGCTCAATTGGAGCATTTCTAGCATGTTTGGTTGAAATTGGAAATTTACATTTTTCAGTTTTGTCAGACAATTGCAATATTCTCTCAATAAGCTAATTAGCTCAATTGGAGCATTTCTAGCATGTTTGGTTGAAATTGGAAATTTACATTTTTCAGTGTTGTCAGACGTTTGTAATATTCTCACAATAAGCTAATTAGCTCAATTGGAGCATTTCTAGCATGTTTAATTGAAATTGGAAATTTACATTTATCACTTTTGTCAGACAATTGCAATATTCTCACAATAAGCTAATTAGCTCAATTGGAGCATTTCTAGCATGTTTGGTTGAAATTGGAAATTTACATTTTTCTGTTTTGTCAGACAATTGCAATATTCTCTCAATAAGCTAATTAGCTCAATTGGAGCATTTCTAGCATGTTTGGTTGAAATTGGAAATTTACATTTTTCAGTTTTGTCAGACAATTGCAATATTCTCTCAATAAGCTAATTAGCTCAATTGGAGCAATTCTAGCATGTTTGGTTGAAATTGGAAATTTACATTTCTCACTTTTGTCAGACAATTGCAATATTCTCACAACAAGCTAATTAGCTCAATTGGAGCATTTCTAGCATGTTTGGTTGAAATTGGAAATTTACATTTTTCACTTTTGTCAGACAATTGCAATATTCTCACAATAAGCTAATTAGCTCATTTGGAGCATTTCTAGCATGTTTGGTTGAAATTAGAAATTTACATTTTTCAGTGTTGTTAGACGTTTGTAATATTCTCACAATAAGCTAATTAGCTCAATTGGAGCATTTCTAGCATGTTTGGTTGAAATTGGAAATTTACATTTTTCACTTTTGTCAGAAAATTGCAATATTCTCACAATAAGCTAATTAGCTCAATTGGAGCATTTCTAGCATGTTTGGTTGAAATTGGAAATTTACATTTTTCAATTTTGTTAGACGTTTGTAATATTCTCACAATAAGCTAATTAGCTCAATTGGAGCATTTCTAGCATGTTTGGTTGAAATTGGAAATTTACATTTTTCAGTTTTGTCAGACAATTGCAATATTCTCTCAATAAGCTAATTAGCTCAATTGGAGCAATTCTAGCATGTTTGGTTGAAATTGGAAATTTACATTTCTCACTATTGTCAGACAATTGCAATATTCTCAACACAAGATAATTAGCTCAATTGGAGCATTTCTAGCATGTTTGGTTGAAATTGGAAGTTTATATTTTTCACTTTTGTCAGACATTTGCAATATTCTCTCAATAAGCTAATTAGCTCATTTGGAGCATTTCTAGCATGTTTGGTTGAAATTAGAAATTTACATTTTTCAGTGTTGTTAGACGTTTGTAATATTCTCACAATAAGCTAATTAGCTCAATTGGAGCATTTCTAGCATGTTTGGTTGAAATTGGAAATTTACATTTTTCACTTTTGTCAGACAATTGCAATATTCTCACAATAAGCTAATTAGCTCATTTGGAGCATTTCTAGCATGTTTGGTTGAAATTGGAAATTTACATTTCTCACTTTTGTCAGACAATTGCAATATTCTCACAACAAGCTAATTAGCTCAATTGGAGCATTTCTAGCATGTTTGGTTGAAATTGGAAATTTACATTTTTCACTTTTGTCAGACAATTGCAATATTCTCACAATAAGCTAATTAGCTCAATTGGAGCATTTCTAGCATGTTTGGTTGAAACTGGAAATTTACATTTTTCAGTGTTGTCAGACGTTTGTAATATTCTCACAATAAGCTAATTAGCTAAATTGGAGCATTTCTAGCATGTTTGGTTGAAATTGCAAATTTACATTTTTCACTTCTGTCAGACAATTGCAATATTCTCACTATAAGCTAATTAGCTCAATTTGAGCATTTCTAGCATGTTTGGTTGAAATTGGAAATTTACATTTTTCAATTTTGTTAGACGTTTGTAATATTCTCACATTAAGCTAATTAGCTCAATTGGAGCATTTCTAGCATGTTTGGTTAAAATTGGAAATTTACATTTTTCACTTTTGTCAGACAGTTGCAATATTCTCTCAATAAGCTAATTAGCTCAATTGGAGCATTTCTAGCATGTTTGGTTGAAATTGGAAATTTACATTTTTCAGTGTTGTCAGACGTTTGTAATATTCTCACAATAAGCTAATTAGCTCAATTGGAGCATTTCTAGCATGTTTAATTGAAATTGGAAATTTACATTTATCACTTTTGTCAGACAATTGCAATATTCTCACAATAAGCTAATTAGCTCAATTGGAGCATTTCTAGCATGTTTGGTTGAAATTGGAAATTTACATTTTTCAGTTTTGTCAGACAATTGCAATATTCTCTCAATAAGCTAATTAGCTCAATTGGAGCATTTCTAGCATGTTTGGTTGAAATTGGAAATTTACATTTTTCACTTTTGTCAGACAGTTGCAATATTCTCTCAATAAGCTAATTAGCTCAATTGGAGCATTTCTAGCATGTTTGGTTGAAATTGGAAATTTACATTTTTCAGTGTTGTCAGACGTTTGTAATATTCTCACAATAAGCTAATTAGCTCAATTGGAGCATTTCTAGCATGTTTAATTGAAATTGGAAATTTATATTTATCACTTTTGTCAGACAATTGCAATATTCTCACAATAAGCTAATTAGCTCAATTGGAGCATTTCTAGCATGTTTGGTTGAAATTGGAAATTTACATTTTTCAGTTTTGTCAGACAATTGCAATATTCTCTCAATAAGCTAATTAGCTCAATTGGAGCATTTCTAGCATGTTTGGTTGAAATTGGAAATTTACATTTTTCACTTTTGTCAGACAATTGCAATATTCTCACAATAAGCTAATTAGCTCAATTGGAGCATTTCTAGCATGTTTGGTTGAAATTGGAAATTTACATTTTTCAATTTTGTTAGATGTTTGTAATATTCTCACAATAAGCTAATTAGCTCAATTGGAGCATTTCTAGCATGTTTGGTTGAAATTGGAAATTTACATTTTTCAGTTTTGTCAGACAATTGCAATATTCTCTCAATAAGCTAATTAGCTCAATTGGAGCATTTCTAGCATGTTTGGTTGAAATTGGAAATTTACATTTTTCAGTTTTGTCAGACGTTTGTAGTATTCTCACAATAAGCTAATTAGCTCAATTGGAGCATTTCTAGCATGTTTGGTTGAAATTGGAAATTTACATTTTTCAATTTTGTTAGACGTTTGTAATATTCTCACAATAAGCTAATTAGCTCAATTGGAGCATTTCTAGCATGTTTGGTTGAAATTGGAAATTTACATTTTTCAGTTTTGTCAGACAATTGCAATATTCTCTCAATAAGCTAATTAGCTCAAATGGAGCATTTCTAGCATGTTTGGTTGAAATTGGAAATTTACATTTTTCAGTTTTGTCAGACGTTTGTAGTATTCTCACAATAAGCTAATTAGCTCATTTGGAGCATTTCTAGCATGTTTGGTTGAAATTGGAAATTTACATTTCTCACTTTTGTCAGACAATTGCAATATTCTCACAACAAGCTAATTAGCTCAATTGGAGCATTTCTAGCATGTTTGGTTGAAATTGAAAATTTACATTTTTCACTTTTGTCAGACAATTGCAATATTCTCACAATAAGCTAATTAGCTCAATTGGAGCATTTCTAGCATGTTTGGTTGATATTGGAAATTTACATTTTTCAGTGTTGTCAGACGTTTGTAATATTCTCACAATAAGCTAATTAGCTAAATTGGAGCATTTCTAGCATGTTTGGTTGAAATTGCAAATTTACATTTTTCACTTCTGTCAGACAATTGCAATATTCTCACTATAAGCTAATTAGCTCAATTTGAGCATTTCTAGCATGTTTGGTTGAAATTGGAAATTTACATTTTTCAATTTTGTTAGACGTTTGTAATATTCTCACAATAAGCTAATTAGCTCAATTGGAGCATTTCTAGCATGTTTGGTTGAAATTGGAAATTTACATTTTTCACTTTTGTCAGACAATTGCAATATTCTCACAATAAGCTAATTAGCTCAATTGGAGCATTTCTAGCATGTTTGGTTAAAATTGGAAATTTACATTTTTCACTTTTGTCAGACAGTTGCAATATTCTCTCAATAAGCTAATTAGCTCAATTGGAGCATTTCTAGCATGTTTGGTTGAAATTGGAAATTTACATTTTTCAGTTTTGTCAGACAATTGCAATATTCTCTCAATAAGCTAATTAGCTCAATTGGAGCATTTCTAGCATGTTTGGTTGAAATTGGAAGTTTACATTTTCAATTTTGTTAGACGTTTGTAATATTCTCACAATAAGCTAATTAGCTCAATTGGAGCATTTCTAGCATGTTTGGTTGAAATTGGAAATTTACATTTTTCAGTTTTGTCAGACAATTGCAATATTGTCTCAATAAGCTAATTAGCTCAATTGGAGCAATTCTAGCATGTTTGGTTGAAATTGGAAATTTACATTTCTCTATTTTGTCAGACAATTGCAATATTCTCACAACAAGCTAATTAGCTCAATTGGAGCATTTCTAGCATGTTTGGTTGAAATTGGAAATTTATATTTTTCACTTTTGTCAGACATTTGCAATATTCTCTCAATAAGCTAATTAGCTCATTTGGAGCATTTCTAGCATGTTTGGTTGAAATTAGAAATTTACATTTTTCAGTGTTGTTAGACGTTTGTAATATTCTCACAATAAGCTAATTAGCTCAATTGGAGCATTTCTAGCATGTTTGGTTGAAATTGGAAATTTACATTTTTCACTTTTGTCAGACAATTGCAATATTCTCACAATAAGCTAATTAGCTCAATTGGAGCATTTCTAGCATGTTTGGTTGAAATTGGAAATTTACATTTCTCACTTTTGTCAGACAATTGCAATATTCTCACAACAAGCTAATTAGCTCAATTGGAGCATTTCTAGCATGTTTGGTTGAAATTGGAAATTTACATTTTTCAGTTTTGTCAGACGTTTGTAGTATTCTCACAATAAGCTAATTAGCTCATTTGAAGCATTTCTAGCATGTTTGGTTGAAATTGGAAATTTACATTTCTCACTTTTGTCAGACAATTGCAATATTCTCACAACAAGCTAATTAGCTCAATTGGAGCATTTCTAGCATGTTTGGTTGAAATTGGAAATTTACATTTTTCACTTTTGTCAGACATTTGCAATATTCTCTCAATAAGCTAATTAGCTCATTTGGAGCATTTCTAGCATGTTTGGTTGAAATTAGAAATTTAAATTTTTCAGTGTTGTCAGACGTTTGTAATATTCTCACAATAAGCTAATTAGCTCAATTGGAGCATTTCTAGCATGTTTGGTTGAAATTGGAAATTTACATTTTTCAGTTTCGTCAGACGTTTGTAAAATTCTTACAGTAGGCTTATTTGCACAATTTGAGCATTTCTAGCATGTTTGGTTGAAATTGGAAATTTACATTTTTCACTTTTGTCAGACAATTGCAATATTCTCACAATAAGCTAATTAGCTCAATTGGAGCATTTCTAGCATGTTTGGTTGAAATTGGAAATTTACATTTTTCAGTGTTGTCAGACGTTTGTAATATTCTCACAATAAGCTAATTAGCTCAATTGGAGCATTTCTAGCATGTTTGGTTTAAATTGGAAATTTACATTTTTCACTTTTGTCAGACAATTGCAATATTCTCACAATAAGCTAATTAGCTCAATTGGAGCATTTCTAGCATGTTTGGTTGAAATTGGAAATTTACATTTTTCAATTTTGTTAGACGTTTGTAATATTCTCACAATAAGCTAATTAGCTCAATTGGAGCATTTTTAGCATGTTTGGTTGAAATTGGAAATTTAAATTTTTTCAGTTTTGTCAGACGTTTGTAAAATTCTTACAGTAGGCTTATTTGCGCAATTTGAGCATTTCTAGCATGTTTGGTTGAAATTGGAAATTTACTTTTTTCACTTTTGTCAGACAATTGCAATATTCTCACAATAAGCTAATTAGCTCAATTGGAGCATTTCTAGCATGTTTGGTTGAAATTGGAAATTAAGATTTTTCAGTGTTGTCAGACGTTTGTAATATTCTCAATATAAGCTAATTAGCTAAATTGGAGCATTTCTAGCATGTTTGGTTGAAATTGCAAATTTACATTTTTCACTTCTGTCAGACAATTGCAATATTCTCACAATAAGCTAATTAGCTCAATTGGAGCATTTCTAGCATGTTTGGTTGAAATTGGAAATTTACATTTTTCAGTTTTGTCAGACGTTTGTAAAATTCTTACAGTAGGCTTATTTGCGCAATTTGAGCATTTCTAGCATGTTTAATTGAAATGGGAAATTTACATTTTTCACTTTTGTCAGACAATTGCAATATTCTCATAATAAGCTAATTAGCTCAATTGGAGCATTTCTAGCATGTTTGGTTGAAAATGGAAATTTACATTTTTCAGTGTTGTCAGACGTTTGTAATATTCTCACAATAAGCTAATTAGCTCAATTGGAGCATTTCTAGCATGTTTAATTGAAATTGGAAATTTACATTTTTCACTTTTGTCAGACAATTGCAATATTCTCACAATAAGCTAATTAGCTCAATTGGAGCATTTCTAGCATGTTTGGTTGAAATTGGAAATTTACATTATTCAATTTTGTTAGACGTTTGTAATATTCTCACAATAAGCTAATTAGCTCAATTGGAGCATTTCTAGCATGTTTGGTTGAAATTGGAAATTTACATTTTTCAGTTTTATCAGACAATTGCAATATTCTCTCAATAAGCTAATTAGCTCAATTGGAGCATTTCTAGCATGTTTGGTTGAAATTGGAAATTTACATTTTTCAGTTTTGTCAGACGTTTGTAGTATTCTCACAATAAGCTAATTAGCTCAATTGGAGCATTTCTAGCATGTTTGGTTGAAATTGGAAATTTACATTTTTCACTTTTGTCAGACAATTGCAATATTCTCACAACAAGCTAATTAGCTCAATTGGAGCATTTCTAGCATGTTTGGTTGAAATTGGAAATTTACATTTTTCACTTTTGTCAGACATTTGCAATATTCTCTCAATAAGCTAATTAGCTCATTTGGAGCATTTCTAGCATGTCTGGTTGAAATTAGAAATTTACATTTTTCAGTGTTGTCAGACGTTTGTAATATTCTCACAATAAGCTAATTAGCTCAATTGGAGCATTTCTACCATGTTTTGTTGAAATTGGAAATTTACATTTTTCACTTTTGTCAGACAGTTGCAATATTCTCTCAATAAGCTAATTAGCTCAATTGGAGCATTTCTAGCATGTTTGGTTGAAATTGGAAATTTACATTTTTCAGTGTTGTCAGACGTTTGTAATATTCTCACAATAAGCTAATTAGCTCAATTGGAGCATTTCTAGCATGTTTAATTGAAATTGGAAATTTACATTTTTCACTTTTGTCAGACAATTGCAATATTCTCACAATAAGCTAATTAGCTCAATTGGAGCATTTCTAGCATGTTTGGTTGAAATTGGAAATTTACATTTTTCAGTTTTGTCAGACAATTGCAATATTCTCTCAATAAGCTAATTAGCTCAATTGGAGCATTTCTAGCATGTTTGGTTGAAATTGGAAATTTACATTTTTCAATTTTGTTAGACGTTTGTAATATTCTCACAATAAGCTAATTAGCTCAATTGGAGCATTTCTAGCATGTTTGGTTGAAATTGGAAATTTACATTTTTCAGTTTTGTCAGACAATTGCAATATTCTCTCAATAAGCTAATTAGCTCAATTGGAGCAATTCTAGCATGTTTGGTTGAAATTGGAAATTTACATTTCTCACTTTTGTCAGACAATTGCAATATTCTCAACACAAGATAATTAGCTCAATTGGAGCATTTCTAGCATGTTTGGTTAAAATTGGAAATTTATATTTTTCACTTTTGTCAGACATTTGCAATATTCTCTCAATAAGCTAATTAGCTCATTTGGAGCATTTCTAGCATGTTTGGTTGAAATTAGAAATTTACATTTTTCAGTGTTGTTAGACGTTTGTAATATTCTCACAATAAGCTAATTAGCTCAATTGGAGCATTTCTAGCATGTTTGGTTGAAATTGGAAATTTACATTTTTCACTTTTGTCAGACAATTGCAATATTCTCACAACAAGCTAATTAGCTCAATTGGAGCATTTCTAGCATGTTTGGTTGAAATTGGAAATTTATATTTTTCACTTTTGTCAGACATTTGCAATATTCTCTCAATAAGCTAATTAGCTCATTTGGAGCATTTCTAGCATGTTTGGTTGAAATTAGAAATTTACATTTTTCAGTGTTGTTAGACGTTTGTAATATTCTCACAATAAGCTAATTAGCTCAATTGGAGCATTTCTAGCATGTTTGGTTGAAATTGGAAATTTACATTTTTCACTTTTGTCAGACAATTGCAATATTCTCACAATAAGCTAATTAGCTCAATTGGAGCATTTCTAGCATGTTTGGTTGAAATTGGAAATTTACATTTTTCAATTTTGTTAGACGTTTGTAATATTCTCACAATAAGCTAATTAGCTCAATTGGAGCATTTCTAGCATGTTTCGTTGAAATTGGAAATTTACATTTTTCAGTTTTGTCAGACAATTGCAATATTCTCTCAATAAGCTAATTAGCTCAATTGGAGCATTTCTAGCATGTTTGGTTGAAATTGGAAATTTACATTTTTCAGTTTTGTCAGACGTTTGTAGTATTCTCACAATAAGCTAATTAGCTCAATTGGAGCATTTCTAGCATGTTTGGTTGAAATTGGAAATTTACATTTTTCAATTTTGTTAGACGTTTGTAATATTCTCACAATAAGCTAATTAGCTCAATTGGAGCATTTCTAGCATGTTTGGTTGAAATTGGAAATTTACATTTTTCAGTTTTGTCAGACAATTGCAATATTCTCTCAATAAGCTAATTAGCTCAATTGGAGCATTTCTAGCATGTTTGGTTGAAATTGGAAATTTACATTTTTCAGTTTTGTCAGACGTTTGTAGTATTCTCACAATAAGCTAATTAGCTCATTTGAAGCATTTCTAGCATGTTTGGTTGAAATTGGAAATTTACATTTCTCACTTTTGTCAGACAATTGCAATATTCTCACAACAAGCTAATTAGCTCAATTGGAGCATTTCTAGCATGTTTGGTTGAAATTGGAAATTTACATTTTTCACTTTTGTCAGACATTTGCAATATTCTCTCAATAAGCTAATTAGCTCATTTGGAGCATTTCTAGCATGTTTGGTTGAAATTAGAAATTTACATTTTTCAGTGTTGTCAGACGTTTGTAATATTCTCACAATAAGCTAATTAGCTCAATTGGAGCATTTCTAGCATGTTTGGTTGAAATTGGAAATTTACATTTTTCAGTTTCGTCAGACGTTTGTAAAATTCTTACAGTAGGCTTATTTGCACAATTTGAGCATTTCTAGCATGTTTGGTTGAAATTGGAAATTTACATTTTTCACTTTTGTCAGACAATTGCAATATTCTCACAATAAGCTAATTAGCTCAATTGGAGCATTTCTAGCATGTTTGGTTGAAATTGGAAATTTACATTTTTCAGTGTTGTCAGACGTTTGTAATATTCTCACAATAAGCTAATTAGCTCAATTGGAGCATTTCTAGCATGTTTGGTTTAAATTGGAAATTTACATTTTTCACTTTTGTCAGACAATTGCAATATTCTCACAATAAGCTAATTAGCTCAATTGGAGCATTTCTAGCATGTTTGGTTGAAATTGGAAATTTACATTTTTCAATTTTGTTAGACGTTTGTAATATTCTCACAATAAGCTAATTAGCTCAATTGGAGCATTTTTAGCATGTTTGGTTGAAATTGGAAATTTACATTTTTCAGTTTTGTCAGACGTTTGTAAAATTCTTACAGTAGGCTTATTTGCGCAATTTGAGCATTTCTAGCATGTTTGGTTGAAATTGGAAATTTACTTTTTTCACTTTTGTCAGACATTTGCAATATTCTCACAATAAGCGAATTAGCTCAATTGGAGCATTTCTAGCATGTTTGGTTGAAATTGGAAATTAAGATTTTTCAGTGTTGTCAGACGTTTGTAATATTCTCACAATAAGCTAATTAGCTAAATTGGAGCATTTCTAGCATGTTTGGTTGAAATTGCAAATTTACATTTTTCAGTTTTATCAGACAATTGCAATATTCTCTCAATAAGCTAATTAGCTCAATTGGAGCATTTCTAGCATGTTTGGTTGAAATTGGAAATTTACATTTTTCAGTTTTGTCAGACGTTTGTAGTATTCTCACAATAAGCTAATTAGCTCAATTGGAGCATTTCTAGCATGTTTGGTTGAAATTGGAAATTTACATTTTTCACTTTTGTCAGACAATTGCAATATTCTCACAACAAGCTAATTAGCTCAATTGGAGCATTTCTAGCATGTTTGGTTGAAATTGGAAATTTACATTTTTCACTTTTGTCAGATATTTGCAATATTCTCACAATAAGCTAATTAGCTCAATTGGAGCATTTCTAGCATGTTTAATTGAAATTGGAAATTTACATTTATCACTTTTGTCAGACAATTGCAATATTCTCACAATAAGCTAATTAGCTCAATTGGAGCATTTCTAGCATGTTTGGTTGAAATTGGAAATTTACATTTTTCAGTTTTGTCAGACAATTGCAATATTCTCTCAATAAGCTAATTAGCTCAATTGGAGCATTTCTAGCATGTTTGGTTGAAATTGGAAATTTACATTTTTCAGTGTTGTCAGACGTTTGTAATATTCTCACAATAAGCTAATTAGCTCAATTGGAGCATTTCTAGCATGTTTAATTGAAATTGGAAATTTACATTTATCACTTTTGTCAGACAATTGCAATATTCTCACAATAAGCTAATTAGCTCAATTGGAGCATTTCTAGCATGTTTGGTTGAAATTGGAAATTTACATTTTTCTGTTTTGTCAGACAATTGCAATATTCTCTCAATAAGCTAATTAGCTCAATTGGAGCATTTCTAGCATGTTTGGTTGAAATTGGAAATTTACATTTTTCAGTTTTGTCAGACAATTGCAATATTCTCTCAATAAGCTAATTAGCTCAATTGGAGCAATTCTAGCATGTTTGGTTGAAATTGGAAATTTACATTTCTCACTTTTGTCAGACAATTGCAATATTCTCACAACAAGCTAATTAGCTCAATTGGAGCATTTCTAGCATGTTTGGTTGAAATTGGAAATTTACATTTTTCACTTTTGTCAGACAATTGCAATATTCTCACAATAAGCTAATTAGCTCATTTGGAGCATTTCTAGCATGTTTGGTTGAAATTAGAAATTTACATTTTTCAGTGTTGTTAGACGTTTGTAATATTCTCACAATAAGCTAATTAGCTCAATTGGAGCATTTCTAGCATGTTTGGTTGAAATTGGAAATTTACATTTTTCACTTTTGTCAGACAATTGCAATATTCTCACAATAAGCTAATTAGCTCAATTGGAGCATTTCTAGCATGTTTGGTTGAAATTGGAAATTTACATTTTTCAATTTTGTTAGACGTTTGTAATATTCTCACAATAAGCTAATTAGCTCAATTGGAGCATTTCTAGCATGTTTGGTTGAAATTGGAAATTTACATTTTTCAGTTTTGTCAGACAATTGCAATATTCTCTCAATAAGCTAATTAGCTCAATTGGAGCAATTCTAGCATGTTTGGTTGAAATTGGAAATTTACATTTCTCACTATTGTCAGACAATTGCAATATTCTCAACACAAGATAATTAGCTCAATTGGAGCATTTCTAGCATGTTTGGTTGAAATTGGAAGTTTATATTTTTCACTTTTGTCAGACATTTGCAATATTCTCTCAATAAGCTAATTAGCTCATTTGGAGCATTTCTAGCATGTTTGGTTGAAATTAGAAATTTACATTTTTCAGTGTTGTTAGACGTTTGTAATATTCTCACAATAAGCTAATTAGCTCAATTGGAGCATTTCTAGCATGTTTGGTTGAAATTGGAAATTTACATTTTTCACTTTTGTCAGACAATTGCAATATTCTCACAATAAGCTAATTAGCTCATTTGGAGCATTTCTAGCATGTTTGGTTGAAATTGGAAATTTACATTTCTCACTTTTGTCAGACAATTGCAATATTCTCACAACAAGCTAATTAGCTCAATTGGAGCATTTCTAGCATGTTTGGTTGAAATTGGAAATTTACATTTTTCACTTTTGTCAGACAATTGCAATATTCTCACAATAAGCTAATTAGCTCAATTGGAGCATTTCTAGCATGTTTGGTTGAAACTGGAAATTTACATTTTTCAGTGTTGTCAGACGTTTGTAATATTCTCACAATAAGCTAATTAGCTAAATTGGAGCATTTCTAGCATGTTTGGTTGAAATTGCAAATTTACATTTTTCACTTCTGTCAGACAATTGCAATATTCTCACTATAAGCTAATTAGCTCAATTTGAGCATTTCTAGCATGTTTGGTTGAAATTGGAAATTTACATTTTTCAATTTTGTTAGACGTTTGTAATATTCTCACATTAAGCTAATTAGCTCAATTGGAGCATTTCTAGCATGTTTGGTTAAAATTGGAAATTTACATTTTTCACTTTTGTCAGACAGTTGCAATATTCTCTCAATAAGCTAATTAGCTCAATTGGAGCATTTCTAGCATGTTTGGTTGAAATTGGAAATTTACATTTTTCAGTGTTGTCAGACGTTTGTAATATTCTCACAATAAGCTAATTAGCTCAATTGGAGCATTTCTAGCATGTTTAATTGAAATTGGAAATTTACATTTATCACTTTTGTCAGACAATTGCAATATTCTCACAATAAGCTAATTAGCTCAATTGGAGCATTTCTAGCATGTTTGGTTGAAATTGGAAATTTACATTTTTCAGTTTTGTCAGACAATTGCAATATTCTCTCAATAAGCTAATTAGCTCAATTGGAGCATTTCTAGCATGTTTGGTTGAAATTGGAAATTTACATTTTTCACTTTTGTCAGACAGTTGCAATATTCTCTCAATAAGCTAATTAGCTCAATTGGAGCATTTCTAGCATGTTTGGTTGAAATTGGAAATTTACATTTTTCAGTGTTGTCAGACGTTTGTAATATTCTCACAATAAGCTAATTAGCTCAATTGGAGCATTTCTAGCATGTTTAATTGAAATTGGAAATTTATATTTATCACTTTTGTCAGACAATTGCAATATTCTCACAATAAGCTAATTAGCTCAATTGGAGCATTTCTAGCATGTTTGGTTGAAATTGGAAATTTACATTTTTCAGTTTTGTCAGACAATTGCAATATTCTCTCAATAAGCTAATTAGCTCAATTGGAGCATTTCTAGCATGTTTGGTTGAAATTGGAAATTTACATTTTTCACTTTTGTCAGACAATTGCAATATTCTCACAATAAGCTAATTAGCTCAATTGGAGCATTTCTAGCATGTTTGGTTGAAATTGGAAATTTACATTTTTCAATTTTGTTAGATGTTTGTAATATTCTCACAATAAGCTAATTAGCTCAATTGGAGCATTTCTAGCATGTTTGGTTGAAATTGGAAATTTACATTTTTCAGTTTTGTCAGACAATTGCAATATTCTCTCAATAAGCTAATTAGCTCAATTGGAGCATTTCTAGCATGTTTGGTTGAAATTGGAAATTTACATTTTTCAGTTTTGTCAGACGTTTGTAGTATTCTCACAATAAGCTAATTAGCTCAATTGGAGCATTTCTAGCATGTTTGGTT
This sequence comes from Watersipora subatra, assembly GCF_963576615.1. Classification (NCBI taxonomy): domain Eukaryota; kingdom Metazoa; phylum Bryozoa; class Gymnolaemata; order Cheilostomatida; family Watersiporidae; genus Watersipora; species Watersipora subatra. Next base: position 19,038,961 of record NC_088718.1, on the reverse strand, counting down.
GAAATTGGAAATTTACATTTTTCAATTTTGTTAGACGTTTGTAATATTCTCACAATAAGCTAATTAGCTCAATTGGAGCATTTCTAGCATGTTTGGTTGAAATTGGAAATTTACATTTTTCAGTTTTGTCAGACAATTGCAATATTCTCTCAATAAGCTAATTAGCTCAAATGGAGCATTTCTAGCATGTTTGGTTGAAATTGGAAATTTACATTTTTCAGTTTTGTCAGACGTTTGTAGTATTCTCACAATAAGCTAATTAGCTCATTTGGAGCATTTCTAGCATGTTTGGTTGAAATTGGAAATTTACATTTCTCACTTTTGTCAGACAATTGCAATATTCTCACAACAAGCTAATTAGCTCAATTGGAGCATTTCTAGCATGTTTGGTTGAAATTGAAAATTTACATTTTTCACTTTTGTCAGACAATTGCAATATTCTCACAATAAGCTAATTAGCTCAATTGGAGCATTTCTAGCATGTTTGGTTGATATTGGAAATTTACATTTTTCAGTGTTGTCAGACGTTTGTAATATTCTCACAATAAGCTAATTAGCTAAATTGGAGCATTTCTAGCATGTTTGGTTGAAATTGCAAATTTACATTTTTCACTTCTGTCAGACAATTGCAATATTCTCACTATAAGCTAATTAGCTCAATTTGAGCATTTCTAGCATGTTTGGTTGAAATTGGAAATTTACATTTTTCAATTTTGTTAGACGTTTGTAATATTCTCACAATAAGCTAATTAGCTCAATTGGAGCATTTCTAGCATGTTTGGTTGAAATTGGAAATTTACATTTTTCACTTTTGTCAGACAATTGCAATATTCTCACAATAAGCTAATTAGCTCAATTGGAGCATTTCTAGCATGTTTGGTTAAAATTGGAAATTTACATTTTTCACTTTTGTCAGACAGTTGCAATATTCTCTCAATAAGCTAATTAGCTCAATTGGAGCATTTCTAGCATGTTTGGTTGAAATTGGAAATTTACATTTTTCAGTTTTGTCAGACAATTGCAATATTCTCTCAATAAGCTAATTAGCTCAATTGGAGCATTTCTAGCATGTTTGGTTGAAATTGGAAGTTTACATTTTCAATTTTGTTAGACGTTTGTAATATTCTCACAATAAGCTAATTAGCTCAATTGGAGCATTTCTAGCATGTTTGGTTGAAATTGGAAATTTACATTTTTCAGTTTTGTCAGACAATTGCAATATTGTCTCAATAAGCTAATTAGCTCAATTGGAGCAATTCTAGCATGTTTGGTTGAAATTGGAAATTTACATTTCTCTATTTTGTCAGACAATTGCAATATTCTCACAACAAGCTAATTAGCTCAATTGGAGCATTTCTAGCATGTTTGGTTGAAATTGGAAATTTATATTTTTCACTTTTGTCAGACATTTGCAATATTCTCTCAATAAGCTAATTAGCTCATTTGGAGCATTTCTAGCATGTTTGGTTGAAATTAGAAATTTACATTTTTCAGTGTTGTTAGACGTTTGTAATATTCTCACAATAAGCTAATTAGCTCAATTGGAGCATTTCTAGCATGTTTGGTTGAAATTGGAAATTTACATTTTTCACTTTTGTCAGACAATTGCAATATTCTCACAATAAGCTAATTAGCTCAATTGGAGCATTTCTAGCATGTTTGGTTGAAATTGGAAATTTACATTTCTCACTTTTGTCAGACAATTGCAATATTCTCACAACAAGCTAATTAGCTCAATTGGAGCATTTCTAGCATGTTTGGTTGAAATTGGAAATTTACATTTTTCAGTTTTGTCAGACGTTTGTAGTATTCTCACAATAAGCTAATTAGCTCATTTGAAGCATTTCTAGCATGTTTGGTTGAAATTGGAAATTTACATTTCTCACTTTTGTCAGACAATTGCAATATTCTCACAACAAGCTAATTAGCTCAATTGGAGCATTTCTAGCATGTTTGGTTGAAATTGGAAATTTACATTTTTCACTTTTGTCAGACATTTGCAATATTCTCTCAATAAGCTAATTAGCTCATTTGGAGCATTTCTAGCATGTTTGGTTGAAATTAGAAATTTAAATTTTTCAGTGTTGTCAGACGTTTGTAATATTCTCACAATAAGCTAATTAGCTCAATTGGAGCATTTCTAGCATGTTTTGTTGAAATTGGAAATTTACATTTTTCACTTTTGTCAGACAGTTGCAATATTCTCTCAATAAGCTAATTAGCTCAATTGGAGCATTTCTAGCATGTTTGGTTGAAATTGGAAATTTACATTTTTCAGTGTTGTCAGACGTTTGTAATATTCTCACAATAAGCTAATTAGCTCAATTGGAGCATTTCTAGCATGTTTAATTGAAATTGGAAATTTACATTTTTCACTTTTGTCAGACAATTGCAATATTCTCACAATAAGCTAATTAGCTCAATTGGAGCATTTCTAGCATGTTTGGTTGAAATTGGAAATTTACATTTTTCAGTTTTGTCAGACAATTGCAATATTCTCTCAATAAGCTAATTAGCTCAATTGGAGCATTTCTAGCATGTTTGGTTGAAATTGGAAATTTACATTTTTCAATTTTGTTAGACGTTTGTAATATTCTCACAATAAGCTAATTAGCTCAATTGGAGCATTTCTAGCATGTTTGGTTGAAATTGGAAATTTACATTTTTCAGTTTTGTCAGACAATTGCAATATTCTCTCAATAAGCTAATTAGCTCAATTGGAGCAATTCTAGCATGTTTGGTTGAAATTGGAAATTTACATTTCTCACTTTTGTCAGACAATTGCAATATTCTCAACACAAGATAATTAGCTCAATTGGAGCATTTCTAGCATGTTTGGTTAAAATTGGAAATTTATATTTTTCACTTTTGTCAGACATTTGCAATATTCTCTCAATAAGCTAATTAGCTCATTTGGAGCATTTCTAGCATGTTTGGTTGAAATTAGAAATTTACATTTTTCAGTGTTGTTAGACGTTTGTAATATTCTCACAATAAGCTAATTAGCTCAATTGGAGCATTTCTAGCATGTTTGGTTGAAATTGGAAATTTACATTTTTCACTTTTGTCAGACAATTGCAATATTCTCACAACAAGCTAATTAGCTCAATTGGAGCATTTCTAGCATGTTTGGTTGAAATTGGAAATTTATATTTTTCACTTTTGTCAGACATTTGCAATATTCTCTCAATAAGCTAATTAGCTCATTTGGAGCATTTCTAGCATGTTTGGTTGAAATTAGAAATTTACATTTTTCAGTGTTGTTAGACGTTTGTAATATTCTCACAATAAGCTAATTAGCTCAATTGGAGCATTTCTAGCATGTTTGGTTGAAATTGGAAATTTACATTTTTCACTTTTGTCAGACAATTGCAATATTCTCACAATAAGCTAATTAGCTCAATTGGAGCATTTCTAGCATGTTTGGTTGAAATTGGAAATTTACATTTTTCAATTTTGTTAGACGTTTGTAATATTCTCACAATAAGCTAATTAGCTCAATTGGAGCATTTCTAGCATGTTTCGTTGAAATTGGAAATTTACATTTTTCAGTTTTGTCAGACAATTGCAATATTCTCTCAATAAGCTAATTAGCTCAATTGGAGCATTTCTAGCATGTTTGGTTGAAATTGGAAATTTACATTTTTCAGTTTTGTCAGACGTTTGTAGTATTCTCACAATAAGCTAATTAGCTCAATTGGAGCATTTCTAGCATGTTTGGTTGAAATTGGAAATTTACATTTTTCAATTTTGTTAGACGTTTGTAATATTCTCACAATAAGCTAATTAGCTCAATTGGAGCATTTCTAGCATGTTTGGTTGAAATTGGAAATTTACATTTTTCAGTTTTGTCAGACAATTGCAATATTCTCTCAATAAGCTAATTAGCTCAATTGGAGCATTTCTAGCATGTTTGGTTGAAATTGGAAATTTACATTTTTCAGTTTTGTCAGACGTTTGTAGTATTCTCACAATAAGCTAATTAGCTCATTTGAAGCATTTCTAGCATGTTTGGTTGAAATTGGAAATTTACATTTCTCACTTTTGTCAGACAATTGCAATATTCTCACAACAAGCTAATTAGCTCAATTGGAGCATTTCTAGCATGTTTGGTTGAAATTGGAAATTTACATTTTTCACTTTTGTCAGACATTTGCAATATTCTCTCAATAAGCTAATTAGCTCATTTGGAGCATTTCTAGCATGTTTGGTTGAAATTAGAAATTTACATTTTTCAGTGTTGTCAGACGTTTGTAATATTCTCACAATAAGCTAATTAGCTCAATTGGAGCATTTCTAGCATGTTTGGTTGAAATTGGAAATTTACATTTTTCAGTTTCGTCAGACGTTTGTAAAATTCTTACAGTAGGCTTATTTGCACAATTTGAGCATTTCTAGCATGTTTGGTTGAAATTGGAAATTTACATTTTTCACTTTTGTCAGACAATTGCAATATTCTCACAATAAGCTAATTAGCTCAATTGGAGCATTTCTAGCATGTTTGGTTGAAATTGGAAATTTACATTTTTCAGTGTTGTCAGACGTTTGTAATATTCTCACAATAAGCTAATTAGCTCAATTGGAGCATTTCTAGCATGTTTGGTTTAAATTGGAAATTTACATTTTTCACTTTTGTCAGACAATTGCAATATTCTCACAATAAGCTAATTAGCTCAATTGGAGCATTTCTAGCATGTTTGGTTGAAATTGGAAATTTACATTTTTCAATTTTGTTAGACGTTTGTAATATTCTCACAATAAGCTAATTAGCTCAATTGGAGCATTTTTAGCATGTTTGGTTGAAATTGGAAATTTACATTTTTCAGTTTTGTCAGACGTTTGTAAAATTCTTACAGTAGGCTTATTTGCGCAATTTGAGCATTTCTAGCATGTTTGGTTGAAATTGGAAATTTACTTTTTTCACTTTTGTCAGACATTTGCAATATTCTCACAATAAGCGAATTAGCTCAATTGGAGCATTTCTAGCATGTTTGGTTGAAATTGGAAATTAAGATTTTTCAGTGTTGTCAGACGTTTGTAATATTCTCACAATAAGCTAATTAGCTAAATTGGAGCATTTCTAGCATGTTTGGTTGAAATTGCAAATTTACATTTTTCAGTTTTATCAGACAATTGCAATATTCTCTCAATAAGCTAATTAGCTCAATTGGAGCATTTCTAGCATGTTTGGTTGAAATTGGAAATTTACATTTTTCAGTTTTGTCAGACGTTTGTAGTATTCTCACAATAAGCTAATTAGCTCAATTGGAGCATTTCTAGCATGTTTGGTTGAAATTGGAAATTTACATTTTTCACTTTTGTCAGACAATTGCAATATTCTCACAACAAGCTAATTAGCTCAATTGGAGCATTTCTAGCATGTTTGGTTGAAATTGGAAATTTACATTTTTCACTTTTGTCAGATATTTGCAATATTCTCTCAATAAGCTAATTAGCTCATTTGGAGCATTTCTAGCATGTCTGGTTGAAATTAGAAATTTACATTTTTCAGTGTTGTCAGACGTTTGTAATATTCTCACAATAAGCTAATTAGCTCAATTGGAGCATTTCTACCATGTTTTGTTGAAATTGGAAATTTACATTTTTCACTTTTGTCAGACAGTTGCAATATTCTCTCAATAAGCTAATTAGCTCAATTGGAGCATTTCTAGCATGTTTGGTTGAAATTGGAAATTTACATTTTTCAGTGTTGTCAGACGTTTGTAATATTCTCACAATAAGCTAATTAGCTCAATTGGAGCATTTCTAGCATGTTTAATTGAAATTGGAAATTTACATTTTTCACTTTTGTCAGACAATTGCAATATTCTCACAATAAGCTAATTAGCTCAATTGGAGCATTTCTAGCATGTTTGGTTGAAATTGGAAATTTACATTTTTCAGTTTTGTCAGACAATTGCAATATTCTCTCAATAAGCTAATTAGCTCAATTGGAGCATTTCTAGCATGTTTGGTTGAAATTGGAAATTTACATTTCTCACTTTTGTCAGACAATTGCAATATTCTCAACACAAGATAATTAGCTCAATTGGAGCATTTCTAGCATGTTTGGTTGAAATTGGAAATTTATATTTTTCACTTTTGTCAGACATTTGCAATATTCTCTCAATAAGCTAATTAGCTCATTTGGAGCATTTCTAGCATGTTTGGTTGAAATTAGAAATTTACATTTTTCAGTGTTGTTAGACGTTTGTAATATTCTCACAATAAGCTAATTAGCTCAATTGGAGCATTTCTAGCATGTTTGGTTGAAATTGGAAATTTACATTTCTCACTTTTGTCAGACAATTGCAATATTCTCTCAATAAGCTAATTAGCTCATTTGGAGCATTTCTAGCATGTTTGGTTGAAATTAGAAATTTACATTTTTCAGTTTTGTCAGACGTTTGTAAAATTCTTACAGTAGGCTTTTTTGCGCAATTTGAGCATTTCTAGCATGTTTAATTGAAATGGGAAATTTACATTTTTCACTTTTGTCAGACAATTGCAATATTCTCACACTAAGCTAATTAGCTCAATTGGAGCATTTCTAGCATGTTTGGTTGAAATTGGAAATTTACATTTCTCACTTTTGTCAGACAATTGCAATATTCTCTCAATAAGCTAATTAGCTCATTTGGAGCATTTCTAGCATGTTTGGTTGAAATTAGAAATTTACATTTTTCAGTGTTGTTAGACGTTTGTAATATTCTCACAATAAGCTAATTAGCTCAATTGGAGCATTTCTAGCATGTTTGGTTGAAATTGGAAATTTACATTTTTCACTTTTGTCAGACAATTGCAATATTCTCACAATAAGCTAATTAGCTCAATTGGAGCATTTCTAGCATGTTTGGTTGAAATTGGAAATTTACATTTTTCACTTTTGTGAGACAATTGCAATATTCTCACAATAAGCTAATTAGCTCAATTGGAGCATTTCTAGCATGTTTGGTTGAAATTGGAAATTTACATTTTTCAGTTTTGTCAGACAATTGCAATATTCTCTCAATAAGCTAATTAGCTCAATTGGAGCATTTCTAGCATGTTTGGTTGAAATTGGAAATTTACATTTTTCAGTGTTGTCAGACGTTTGTAGTATTCTCACAATAAGCTAATTAGCTCAATTGGAGCATTTCTAGCATGTTTGGTTGAAATTGGAAATTTACATTTTTCAGTTTTGTCAGACGTTTGTAGTATTCTCACAATAAGCTAATTAGCTCATTTGGAGCATTTCTAGCATGTTTGGTTGAAATTGGAAATTTACATTTCTCACCTTTGTCAGACAATTGCAATATTCTCACAACAAGCTAATTAGCTCAATTGGAGCATTTCTAGCATGTTTGGTTGAAATTGGAAATTTACATTTTTCACTTTTGTCAGACAATTGCAATATTATCACAATAAGCTAATTAGCTCAATTGGAGCATTTCTAGCATGTTTGGTTGAAATTGGAAATTTACATTTTTCAGTGTTGTCAGACGTTTGTAATATTCTCACAATAAGCTAATTAGCTCAATTGGAGCATTTCTAGCATGTTTGGTTGAAATTGCAAATTTACATTTTTCACTTCTGTCAGACAATTGCAATATTCTCACTATAAGCTAATTAGCTCAATTTGAGCATTTCTAGCATGTTTGGTTGAAATTGGAAATTTACATTTTTCAATTTTGTTAGACGTTTGTAATATTCTCACAATAAGCTAATTAGCTCAATTGGAGCATTTCTAGCATGTTTGGTTGAAATTGGAAATTTACATTTTTCACTTTTGTCAGACAATTGCAATATTCTCACAATAAGCTAATTAGCTCAATTGGAGCATTTCTAGCATGTTTGGTTAAAATTGGAAATTTACATTTTTCACTTTTGTCAGACAGTTGCAATATTCTCTCAATAAGCTAATTAGCTCAATTGGAGCATTTCTAGCATGTTTGGTTGAAATTGGAAATTTACATTTTTCAGTGTTGTCAGACGTTTGTAATATTCTCACAATAAGCTAATTAGCTCAATTGGAGCATTTCTAGCATGTTTAATTGAAATTGGAAATTTACATTTATCACTTTTGTCAGACAATTGCAATATTCTCACAATAAGCTAATTAGCTCAATTGGAGCATTTCTAGCATGTTTGGTTGAAATTGGAAATTTACATTTTTCAGTTTTGTCAGACAATTGCAATATTCTCTCAATAAGCTAATTAGCTCAATTGGAGCATTTCTAGCATGTTTGGTTGAAATTGGAAGTTTACATTTTCAATTTTGTTAGACGTTTGTAATATTCTCACAATAAGCTAATTAGCTCAATTGGAGCATTTCTAGCATGTTTGGTTGAAATTGGAAATTTACATTTTTCAGTTTTGTCAGACAATTGCAATATTCTCTCAATAAGCTAATTAGCTCAATTGGAGCAATTCTAGCATGTTTGGTTGAAATTGGAAATTTACATTTCTCACTTTTGTCAGACAATTGCAATATTCTCACAACAAGCTAATTAGCTCAATTGGAGCATTTCTAGCATGTTTGGTTGAAATTGGAAATTTATATTTTTCACTTTTGTCAGACATTTGCAATATTCTCTCCATAAGCTAATTAGCTCATTTGGAGCATTTCTAGCATGTTTGGTTGAAATTAGAAATTTACATTTTTCAGTGTTGTTAGACGTTTGTAATATTCTCACAATAAGCTAATTAGCTCAATTGGAGCATTTCTAGCATGTTTGGTTGAAATTGGAAATTTACATTTTTCACTTTTGTCAGACAATTGCAATATTCTCACAATAAGCTAATTAGCTCAATTGGAGCATTTCTAGCATGTTTGGTTGAAATTGGAAATTTACATTTTTCAATTTTGTTAGACGTTTGTAATATTCTCACAATAAGCTAATTAGCTCAATTGGAGCATTTCTAGCATGTTTGGTTGAAATTGGAAATTTACATTTTTCAGTTTTGTCAGACAATTGCAATATTCTCTCAATAAGCTAATTAGCTCAATTGGAGCATTTCTAGCATGTTTGGTTGAAATTGGAAATTTACATTTTCCAGTTTTGTCAGACGTTTGTAGTATTCTCACAATAAGCTAATTAGCTCATTTGAAACATTTCTAGCATGTTTGGTTGAAATTGGAAATTTACATTTCTCACTTTTGTCAGACAATTGCAATATTCTCACAACAAGCTAATTAGCTCAATTGGAGCATTTCTAGCATGTTTGGTTGAAATTGGAAATTTACATTTTTCACTTTTGTCAGACATTTGCAATATTCTCTCAATAAGCTAATTAGCTCATTTGGAGCATTTCTAGCATGTTTGGTTGAAATTAGAAATTTACATTTTTCAGTGTTGTCAGGCGTTTGTAATATTCTGACAATAAGCTAATTAGCTCAATTGGAGCATTTCTAGCATGTTTGGTTGAAATTGGAAATTTACATTTTTCAGTTTCGTCAGACGTTTGTAAAATTCTTACAGTAGGCTTATTTGCACAATTTGAGCATTTCTAGCATGTTTGGTTGAAATTGGAAATTTACATTTTTCACTTTTGTCAGACAATTGCAATATTCTCACAATAAGCTAATTAGCTCAATTGGAGCATTTCTAGCATGTTTGGTTGAAATTGGAAATTTACATTTTTCAGTGTTGTCAGACGTTTGTAATATTCTCACAATAAGCTAATTAGCTCAATTGGAGCATTTCTAGCATGTTTGGTTTAAATTGGAAATTTACATTTTTCACTTTTGTCAGACAATTGCAATATTCTCACAATAAGCTAATTAGCTCAATTGGAGCATTTCTAGCATGTTTGGTTGAAATTGGAAATTTACATTTTTCAATTTTGTTAGACGTTTGTAATATTCTCACAATAAGCTAATTAGCTCAATTGGAGCATTTCTAGCATGTTTGGTTGAAATTGGAAATTTACATTTTTCAGTTTTGTCAGACGTTTGTAAAATTCTTACAGTAGGCTTATTTGCGCAATTTGAGCATTTCTAGCATGTTTGGTTGAAATTGGAAATTTACTTTTTTCACTTTTGTCAGACAATTGCAATATTCTCACAATAAGCTAATTAGCTCAATTGGAGCATTTCTAGCATGTTTGGTTGAAATTGGAAATTAAGATTTTTCAGTGTTGTCAGACGTTTGTAATATTCTCACAATAAGCTAATTAGCTAAATTGGAGCATTTCTAGCATGTTTGGTTGAAATTGGAAATTTAAATTTTTTCAGTTTTGTCAGACGTTTGTAAAATTCTTACAGTAGGCTTATTTGCGCAATTTGAGCATTTCTAGCATGTTTGGTTGAAATTGGAAATTTACTTTTTTCACTTTTGTCAGACAATTGCAATATTCTCACAATAAGCTAATTAGCTCAATTGGAGCATTTCTAGCATGTTTGGTTGAAATTGGAAATTAAGATTTTTCAGTGTTGTCAGACGTTTGTAATATTCTCAATATAAGCTAATTAGCTAAATTGGAGCATTTCTAGCATGTTTGGTTGAAATTGCAAATTTACATTTTTCACTTCTGTCAGACAATTGCAATATTCTCACAATAAGCTAATTAGCTCAATTGGAGCATTTCTAGCATGTTTGGTTGAAATTGGAAATTTACATTTTTCAGTTTTGTCAGACGTTTGTAAAATTCTTACAGTAGGCTTATTTGCGCAATTTGAGCATTTCTAGCATGTTTAATTGAAATGGGAAATTTACATTTTTCACTTTTGTCAGACAATTGCAATATTCTCATAATAAGCTAATTAGCTCAATTGGAGCATTTCTAGCATGTTTGGTTGAAAATGGAAATTTACATTTTTCAGTGTTGTCAGACGTTTGTAATATTCTCACAATAAGCTAATTAGCTCAATTGGAGCATTTCTAGCATGTTTAATTGAAATTGGAAATTTACATTTTTCACTTTTGTCAGACAATTGCAATATTCTCACAATAAGCTAATTAGCTCAATTGGAGCATTTCTAGCATGTTTGGTTGAAATTGGAAATTTACATTATTCAATTTTGTTAGACGTTTGTAATATTCTCACAATAAGCTAATTAGCTCAATTGGAGCATTTCTAGCATGTTTGGTTGAAATTGGAAATTTACATTTTTCAGTTTTATCAGACAATTGCAATATTCTCTCAATAAGCTAATTAGCTCAATTGGAGCATTTCTAGCATGTTTGGTTGAAATTGGAAATTTACATTTTTCAGTTTTGTCAGACGTTTGTAGTATTCTCACAATAAGCTAATTAGCTCAATTGGAGCATTTCTAGCATGTTTGGTTGAAATTGGAAATTTACATTTTTCACTTTTGTCAGACAATTGCAATATTCTCACAACAAGCTAATTAGCTCAATTGGAGCATTTCTAGCATGTTTGGTTGAAATTGGAAATTTACATTTTTCACTTTTGTCAGACATTTGCAATATTCTCTCAATAAGCTAATTAGCTCATTTGGAGCATTTCTAGCATGTCTGGTTGAAATTAGAAATTTACATTTTTCAGTGTTGTCAGACGTTTGTAATATTCTCACAATAAGCTAATTAGCTCAATTGGAGCATTTCTACCATGTTTTGTTGAAATTGGAAATTTACATTTTTCACTTTTGTCAGACAGTTGCAATATTCTCTCAATAAGCTAATTAGCTCAATTGGAGCATTTCTAGCATGTTTGGTTGAAATTGGAAATTTACATTTTTCAGTGTTGTCAGACGTTTGTAATATTCTCACAATAAGCTAATTAGCTCAATTGGAGCATTTCTAGCATGTTTAATTGAAATTGGAAATTTACATTTTTCACTTTTGTCAGACAATTGCAATATTCTCACAATAAGCTAATTAGCTCAATTGGAGCATTTCTAGCATGTTTGGTTGAAATTGGAAATTTACATTTTTCAGTTTTGTCAGACAATTGCAATATTCTCTCAATAAGCTAATTAGCTCAATTGGAGCATTTCTAGCATGTTTGGTTGAAATTGGAAATTTACATTTTTCAATTTTGTTAGACGTTTGTAATATTCTCACAATAAGCTAATTAGCTCAATTGGAGCATTTCTAGCATGTTTGGTTGAAATTGGAAATTTACATTTTTCAGTTTTGTCAGACAATTGCAATATTCTCTCAATAAGCTAATTAGCTCAATTGGAGCAATTCTAGCATGTTTGGTTGAAATTGGAAATTTACATTTCTCACTTTTGTCAGACAATTGCAATATTCTCAACACAAGATAATTAGCTCAATTGGAGCATTTCTAGCATGTTTGGTTAAAATTGGAAATTTATATTTTTCACTTTTGTCAGACATTTGCAATATTCTCTCAATAAGCTAATTAGCTCATTTGGAGCATTTCTAGCATGTTTGGTTGAAATTAGAAATTTACATTTTTCAGTGTTGTTAGACGTTTGTAATATTCTCACAATAAGCTAATTAGCTCAATTGGAGCATTTCTAGCATGTTTGGTTGAAATTGGAAATTTACATTTTTCACTTTTGTCAGACAATTGCAATATTCTCACAACAAGCTAATTAGCTCAATTGGAGCATTTCTAGCATGTTTGGTTGAAATTGGAAATTTATATTTTTCACTTTTGTCAGACATTTGCAATATTCTCTCAATAAGCTAATTAGCTCATTTGGAGCATTTCTAGCATGTTTGGTTGAAATTAGAAATTTACATTTTTCAGTGTTGTTAGACGTTTGTAATATTCTCACAATAAGCTAATTAGCTCAATTGGAGCATTTCTAGCATGTTTGGTTGAAATTGGAAATTTACATTTTTCACTTTTGTCAGACAATTGCAATATTCTCACAATAAGCTAATTAGCTCAATTGGAGCATTTCTAGCATGTTTGGTTGAAATTGGAAATTTACATTTTTCAATTTTGTTAGACGTTTGTAATATTCTCACAATAAGCTAATTAGCTCAATTGGAGCATTTCTAGCATGTTTCGTTGAAATTGGAAATTTACATTTTTCAGTTTTGTCAGACAATTGCAATATTCTCTCAATAAGCTAATTAGCTCAATTGGAGCATTTCTAGCATGTTTGGTTGAAATTGGAAATTTACATTTTTCAGTTTTGTCAGACGTTTGTAGTATTCTCACAATAAGCTAATTAGCTCAATTGGAGCATTTCTAGCATGTTTGGTTGAAATTGGAAATTTACATTTTTCAATTTTGTTAGACGTTTGTAATATTCTCACAATAAGCTAATTAGCTCAATTGGAGCATTTCTAGCATGTTTGGTTGAAATTGGAAATTTACATTTTTCAGTTTTGTCAGACAATTGCAATATTCTCTCAATAAGCTAATTAGCTCAATTGGAGCATTTCTAGCATGTTTGGTTGAAATTGGAAATTTACATTTTTCAGTTTTGTCAGACGTTTGTAGTATTCTCACAATAAGCTAATTAGCTCATTTGAAGCATTTCTAGCATGTTTGGTTGAAATTGGAAATTTACATTTCTCACTTTTGTCAGACAATTGCAATATTCTCACAACAAGCTAATTAGCTCAATTGGAGCATTTCTAGCATGTTTGGTTGAAATTGGAAATTTACATTTTTCACTTTTGTCAGACATTTGCAATATTCTCTCAATAAGCTAATTAGCTCATTTGGAGCATTTCTAGCATGTTTGGTTGAAATTAGAAATTTACATTTTTCAGTGTTGTCAGACGTTTGTAATATTCTCACAATAAGCTAATTAGCTCAATTGGAGCATTTCTAGCATGTTTGGTTGAAATTGGAAATTTACATTTTTCAGTTTCGTCAGACGTTTGTAAAATTCTTACAGTAGGCTTATTTGCACAATTTGAGCATTTCTAGCATGTTTGGTTGAAATTGGAAATTTACATTTTTCACTTTTGTCAGACAATTGCAATATTCTCACAATAAGCTAATTAGCTCAATTGGAGCATTTCTAGCATGTTTGGTTGAAATTGGAAATTTACATTTTTCAGTGTTGTCAGACGTTTGTAATATTCTCACAATAAGCTAATTAGCTCAATTGGAGCATTTCTAGCATGTTTGGTTTAAATTGGAAATTTACATTTTTCACTTTTGTCAGACAATTGCAATATTCTCACAATAAGCTAATTAGCTCAATTGGAGCATTTCTAGCATGTTTGGTTGAAATTGGAAATTTACATTTTTCAATTTTGTTAGACGTTTGTAATATTCTCACAATAAGCTAATTAGCTCAATTGGAGCATTTTTAGCATGTTTGGTTGAAATTGGAAATTTACATTTTTCACTTTTGTCAGACGTTTGTAAAATTCTTACAGTAGGCTTATTTGCGCAATTTGAGCATTTCTAGCATGTTTGGTTGAAATTGGAAATTTACTTTTTTCACTTTTGTCAGACAATTGCAATATTCTCACAATAAGCGAATTAGCTCAATTGGAGCATTTCTAGCATGTTTGGTTGAAATTGGAAATTAAGATTTTTCAGTGTTGTCAGACGTTTGTAATATTCTCACAATAAGCTAATTAGCTAAATTGGAGCATTTCTAGCATGTTTGGTTGAAATTGCAAATTTACATTTTTCAGTTTTATCAGACAATTGCAATATTCTCTCAATAAGCTAATTAGCTCAATTGGAGCATTTCTAGCATGTTTGGTTGAAATTGGAAATTTACATTTTTCAGTTTTGTCAGACGTTTGTAGTATTCTCACAATAAGCTAATTAGCTCAATTGGAGCATTTCTAGCATGTTTGGTTGAAATTGGAAATTTACATTTTTCACTTTTGTCAGACAATTGCAATATTCTCACAACAAGCTAATTAGCTCAATTGGAGCATTTCTAGCATGTTTGGTTGAAATTGGAAATTTACATTTTTCACTTTTGTCAGATATTTGCAATATTCTCTCAATAAGCTAATTAGCTCATTTGGAGCATTTCTAGCATGTCTGGTTGAAATTAGAAATTTACATTTTTCAGTGTTGTCAGACGTTTGTAATATTCTCACAATAAGCTAATTAGCTCAATTGGAGCATTTCTACCATGTTTTGTTGAAATTGGAAATTTACATTTTTCACTTTTGTCAGACAGTTGCAATATTCTCTCAATAAGCTAATTAGCTCAATTGGAGCATTTCTAGCATGTTTGGTTGAAATTGGAAATTTACATTTTTCAGTGTTGTCAGACGTTTGTAATATTCTCACAATAAGCTAATTAGCTCAATTGGAGCATTTCTAGCATGTTTAATTGAAATTGGAAATTTACATTTTTCACTTTTGTCAGACAATTGCAATATTCTCACAATAAGCTAATTAGCTCAATTGGAGCATTTCTAGCATGTTTGGTTGAAATTGGAAATTTACATTTTTCAGTTTTGTCAGACAATTGCAATATTCTCTCAATAAGCTAATTAGCTCAATTGGAGCATTTCTAGCATGTTTGGTTGAAATTGGAAATTTACATTTCTCACTTTTGTCAGACAATTGCAATATTCTCAACACAAGATAATTAGCTCAATTGGAGCATTTCTAGCATGTTTGGTTGAAATTGGAAATTTATATTTTTCACTTTTGTCAGACATTTGCAATATTCTCTCAATAAGCTAATTAGCTCATTTGGAGCATTTCTAGCATGTTTGGTTGAAATTAGAAATTTACATTTTTCAGTGTTGTTAGACGTTTGTAATATTCTCACAATAAGCTAATTAGCTCAATTGGAGCATTTCTAGCATGTTTGGTTGAAATTGGAAATTTACATTTCTCACTTTTGTCAGACAATTGCAATATTCTCTCAATAAGCTAATTAGCTCATTTGGAGCATTTCTAGCATGTTTGGTTGAAATTAGAAATTTACATTTTTCAGTTTTGTCAGACGTTTGTAAAATTCTTACAGTAGGCTTTTTTGCGCAATTTGAGCATTTCTAGCATGTTTAATTGAAATGGGAAATTTACATTTTTCACTTTTGTCAGACAATTGCAATATTCTCACACTAAGCTAATTAGCTCAATTGGAGCATTTCTAGCATGTTTGGTTGAAATTGGAAATTTACATTTCTCACTTTTGTCAGACAATTGCAATATTCTCTCAATAAGCTAATTAGCTCATTTGGAGCATTTCTAGCATGTTTGGTTGAAATTAGAAATTTACATTTTTCAGTGTTGTTAGACGTTTGTAATATTCTCACAATAAGCTAATTAGCTCAATTGGAGCATTTCTAGCATGTTTGGTTGAAATTGGAAATTTACATTTTTCACTTTTGTCAGACAATTGCAATATTCTCACAATAAGCTAATTAGCTCAATTGGAGCATTTCTAGCATGTTTGGTTGAAATTGGAAATTTACATTTTTCACTTTTGTGAGACAATTGCAATATTCTCACAATAAGCTAATTAGCTCAATTGGAGCATTTCTAGCATGTTTGGTTGAAATTGGAAATTTACATTTTTCAGTTTTGTCAGACAATTGCAATATTCTCTCAATAAGCTAATTAGCTCAATTGGAGCATTTCTAGCATGTTTGGTTGAAATTGGAAATTTACATTTTTCAGTGTTGTCAGACGTTTGTAGTATTCTCACAATAAGCTAATTAGCTCAATTGGAGCATTTCTAGCATGTTTGGTTGAAATTGGAAATTTACATTTTTCAGTTTTGTCAGACGTTTGTAGTATTCTCACAATAAGCTAATTAGCTCATTTGGAGCATTTCTAGCATGTTTGGTTGAAATTGGAAATTTACATTTCTCACCTTTGTCAGACAATTGCAATATTCTCACAACAAGCTAATTAGCTCAATTGAAGCATTTCTAGCATGTTTGGTTGAAATTGGAAATTTACATTTTTCACTTTTGTCAGACAATTGCAATATTATCACAATAAGCTAATTAGCTCAATTGGAGCATTTCTAGCATGTTTGGTTGAAATTGGAAATTTACATTTTTCAGTTTTGTCAGACGTTTGTAAAATTCTTACAGTAGGCTTATTTGCGCAATTTGAGCATTTCTAGCATGTTTAATTGAAATGGGAAATTTACATTTTTCACTTTTGTCAGACAATTGCAATATTCTCATAATAAGCTAATTAGCTCAATTGGAGCATTTCTAGCATGTTTGGTTGAAAATGGAAATTTACATTTTTCAGTGTTGTCAGACGTTTGTAATATTCTCACAATAAGCTAATTAGCTCAATTGGAGCATTTCTAGCATGTTTAATTGAAATTGGAAATTTACATTTTTCACTTTTGTCAGACAATTGCAATATTCTCACAATAAGCTAATTAGCTCAATTGGAGCATTTCTAGCATGTTTGGTTGAAATTGGAAATTTACATTATTCAATTTTGTTAGACGTTTGTAATATTCTCACAATAAGCTAATTAGCTCAATTGGAGCATTTCTAGCATGTTTGGTTGAAATTGGAAATTTACATTTTTCAGTTTTATCAGACAATTGCAATATTCTCTCAATAAGCTAATTAGCTCAATTGGAGCATTTCTAGCATGTTTGGTTGAAATTGGAAATTTACATTTTTCAGTTTTGTCAGACGTTTGTAGTATTCTCACAATAAGCTAATTAGCTCAATTGGAGCATTTCTAGCATGTTTGGTTGAAATTGGAAATTTACATTTTTCACTTTTGTCAGACAATTGCAATATTCTCACAACAAGCTAATTAGCTCAATTGGAGCATTTCTAGCATGTTTGGTTGAAATTGGAAATTTACATTTTTCACTTTTGTCAGACATTTGCAATATTCTCTCAATAAGCTAATTAGCTCATTTGGAGCATTTCTAGCATGTCTGGTTGAAATTAGAAATTTACATTTTTCAGTGTTGTCAGACGTTTGTAATATTCTCACAATAAGCTAATTAGCTCAATTGGAGCATTTCTACCATGTTTTGTTGAAATTGGAAATTTACATTTTTCACTTTTGTCAGACAGTTGCAATATTCTCACAATAAGCTAATTAGCTCAATTGGAGCATTTCTAGCATGTTTGGTTGAAATTGGAAATTTACATTTTTCAGTGTTGTCAGACGTTTGTAATATTCTCACAATAAGCTAATTAGCTCAATTGGAGCATTTCTAGCATGTTTAATTGAAATTGGAAATTTACATTTTTCACTTTTGTCAGACAATTGCAATATTCTCACAATAAGCTAATTAGCTCAATTGGAGCATTTCTAGCATGTTTGGTTGAAATTGGAAATTTACATTTTTCAGTTTTGTCAGACAATTGCAATATTCTCTCAATAAGCTAATTAGCTCAATTGGAGCATTTCTAGCATGTTTGGTTGAAATTGGAAATTTACATTTTTCAATTTTGTTAGACGTTTGTAATATTCTCACAATAAGCTAATTAGCTCAATTGGAGCATTTCTAGCATGTTTGGTTGAAATTGGAAATTTACATTTTTCAGTTTTGTCAGACAATTGCAATATTCTCTCAATAAGCTAATTAGCTCAATTGGAGCAATTCTAGCATGTTTGGTTGAAATTGGAAATTTACATTTCTCACTTTTGTCAGACAATTGCAATATTCTCAACACAAGATAATTAGCTCAATTGGAGCATTTCTAGCATGTTTGGTTAAAATTGGAAATTTATATTTTTCACTTTTGTCAGACATTTGCAATATTCTCTCAATAAGCTAATTAGCTCATTTGGAGCATTTCTAGCATGTTTGGTTGAAATTAGAAATTTACATTTTTCAGTGTTGTTAGACGTTTGTAATATTCTCACAATAAGCTAATTAGCTCAATTGGAGCATTTCTAGCATGTTTGGTTGAAATTGGAAATTTACATTTTTCACTTTTGTCAGACAATTGCAATATTCTCACAACAAGCTAATTAGCTCAATTGGAGCATTTCTAGCATGTTTGGTTGAAATTGGAAATTTATATTTTTCACTTTTGTCAGACATTTGCAATATTCTCTCAATAAGCTAATTAGCTCATTTGGAGCATTTCTAGCATGTTTGGTTGAAATTAGAAATTTACATTTTTCAGTGTTGTTAGACGTTTGTAATATTCTCACAATAAGCTAATTAGCTCAATTGGAGCATTTCTAGCATGTTTGGTTGAAATTGGAAATTTACATTTTTCACTTTTGTCAGACAATTGCAATATTCTCACAATAAGCTAATTAGCTCAATTGGAGCATTTCTAGCATGTTTGGTTGAAATTGGAAATTTACATTTTTCAATTTTGTTAGACGTTTGTAATATTCTCACAATAAGCTAATTAGCTCAATTGGAGCATTTCTAGCATGTTTCGTTGAAATTGGAAATTTACATTTTTCAGTTTTGTCAGACAATTGCAATATTCTCTCAATAAGCTAATTAGCTCAATTGGAGCATTTCTAGCATGTTTGGTTGAAATTGGAAATTTACATTTTTCAGTTTTGTCAGACGTTTGTAGTATTCTCACAATAAGCTAATTAGCTCAATTGGAGCATTTCTAGCATGTTTGGTTGAAATTGGAAATTTACATTTTTCAATTTTGTTAGACGTTTGTAATATTCTCACAATAAGCTAATTAGCTCAATTGGAGCATTTCTAGCATGTTTGGTTGAAATTGGAAATTTACATTTTTCAGTTTTGTCAGACAATTGCAATATTCTCTCAATAAGCTAATTAGCTCAATTGGAGCATTTCTAGCATGTTTGGTTGAAATTGGAAATTTACATTTTTCAGTTTTGTCAGACGTTTGTAGTATTCTCACAATAAGCTAATTAGCTCATTTGAAGCATTTCTAGCATGTTTGGTTGAAATTGGAAATTTACATTTCTCACTTTTGTCAGACAATTGCAATATTCTCACAACAAGCTAATTAGCTCAATTGGAGCATTTCTAGCATGTTTGGTTGAAATTGGAAATTTACATTTTTCACTTTTGTCAGACATTTGCAATATTCTCTCAATAAGCTAATTAGCTCATTTGGAGCATTTCTAGCATGTTTGGTTGAAATTAGAAATTTACATTTTTCAGTGTTGTCAGACGTTTGTAATATTCTCACAATAAGCTAATTAGCTCAATTGGAGCATTTCTAGCATGTTTGGTTGAAATTGGAAATTTACATTTTTCAGTTTCGTCAGACGTTTGTAAAATTCTTACAGTAGGCTTATTTGCACAATTTGAGCATTTCTAGCATGTTTGGTTGAAATTGGAAATTTACATTTTTCACTTTTGTCAGACAATTGCAATATTCTCACAATAAGCTAATTAGCTCAATTGGAGCATTTCTAGCATGTTTGGTTGAAATTGGAAATTTACATTTTTCAGTGTTGTCAGACGTTTGTAATATTCTCACAATAAGCTAATTAGCTCAATTGGAGCATTTCTAGCATGTTTGGTTTAAATTGGAAATTTACATTTTTCACTTTTGTCAGACAATTGCAATATTCTCACAATAAGCTAATTAGCTCAATTGGAGCATTTCTAGCATGTTTGGTTGAAATTGGAAATTTACATTTTTCAATTTTGTTAGACGTTTGTAATATTCTCACAATAAGCTAATTAGCTCAATTGGAGCATTTTTAGCATGTTTGGTTGAAATTGGAAATTTACATTTTTCACTTTTGTCAGACGTTTGTAAAATTCTTACAGTAGGCTTATTTGCGCAATTTGAGCATTTCTAGCATGTTTGGTTGAAATTGGAAATTTACTTTTTTCACTTTTGTCAGACAATTGCAATATTCTCACAATAAGCGAATTAGCTCAATTGGAGCATTTCTAGCATGTTTGGTTGAAATTGGAAATTAAGATTTTTCAGTGTTGTCAGACGTTTGTAATATTCTCACAATAAGCTAATTAGCTAAATTGGAGCATTTCTAGCATGTTTGGTTGAAATTGCAAATTTACATTTTTCAGTTTTATCAGACAATTGCAATATTCTCTCAATAAGCTAATTAGCTCAATTGGAGCATTTCTAGCATGTTTGGTTGAAATTGGAAATTTACATTTTTCAGTTTTGTCAGACGTTTGTAGTATTCTCACAATAAGCTAATTAGCTCAATTGGAGCATTTCTAGCATGTTTGGTTGAAATTGGAAATTTACATTTTTCACTTTTGTCAGACAATTGCAATATTCTCACAACAAGCTAATTAGCTCAATTGGAGCATTTCTAGCATGTTTGGTTGAAATTGGAAATTTACATTTTTCACTTTTGTCAGATATTTGCAATATTCTCTCAATAAGCTAATTAGCTCATTTGGAGCATTTCTAGCATGTCTGGTTGAAATTAGAAATTTACATTTTTCAGTGTTGTCAGACGTTTGTAATATTCTCACAATAAGCTAATTAGCTCAATTGGAGCATTTCTACCATGTTTTGTTGAAATTGGAAATTTACATTTTTCACTTTTGTCAGACAGTTGCAATATTCTCTCAATAAGCTAATTAGCTCAATTGGAGCATTTCTAGCATGTTTGGTTGAAATTGGAAATTTACATTTTTCAGTGTTGTCAGACGTTTGTAATATTCTCACAATAAGCTAATTAGCTCAATTGGAGCATTTCTAGCATGTTTAATTGAAATTGGAAATTTACATTTTTCACTTTTGTCAGACAATTGCAATATTCTCACAATAAGCTAATTAGCTCAATTGGAGCATTTCTAGCATGTTTGGTTGAAATTGGAAATTTACATTTTTCAGTTTTGTCAGACAATTGCAATATTCTCTCAATAAGCTAATTAGCTCAATTGGAGCATTTCTAGCATGTTTGGTTGAAATTGGAAATTTACATTTCTCACTTTTGTCAGACAATTGCAATATTCTCAACACAAGATAATTAGCTCAATTGGAGCATTTCTAGCATGTTTGGTTGAAATTGGAAATTTATATTTTTCACTTTTGTCAGACATTTGCAATATTCTCTCAATAAGCTAATTAGCTCATTTGGAGCATTTCTAGCATGTTTGGTTGAAATTAGAAATTTACATTTTTCAGTGTTGTTAGACGTTTGTAATATTCTCACAATAAGCTAATTAGCTCAATTGGAGCATTTCTAGCATGTTTGGTTGAAATTGGAAATTTACATTTCTCACTTTTGTCAGACAATTGCAATATTCTCTCAATAAGCTAATTAGCTCATTTGGAGCATTTCTAGCATGTTTGGTTGAAATTAGAAATTTACATTTTTCAGTTTTGTCAGACGTTTGTAAAATTCTTACAGTAGGCTTTTTTGCGCAATTTGAGCATTTCTAGCATGTTTAATTGAAATGGGAAATTTACATTTTTCACTTTTGTCAGACAATTGCAATATTCTCACACTAAGCTAATTAGCTCAATTGGAGCATTTCTAGCATGTTTGGTTGAAATTGGAAATTTACATTTCTCACTTTTGTCAGACAATTGCAATATTCTCTCAATAAGCTAATTAGCTCATTTGGAGCATTTCTAGCATGTTTGGTTGAAATTAGAAATTTACATTTTTCAGTGTTGTTAGACGTTTGTAATATTCTCACAATAAGCTAATTAGCTCAATTGGAGCATTTCTAGCATGTTTGGTTGAAATTGGAAATTTACATTTTTCACTTTTGTCAGACAATTGCAATATTCTCACAATAAGCTAATTAGCTCAATTGGAGCATTTCTAGCATGTTTGGTTGAAATTGGAAATTTACATTTTTCACTTTTGTGAGACAATTGCAATATTCTCACAATAAGCTAATTAGCTCAATTGGAGCATTTCTAGCATGTTTGGTTGAAATTGGAAATTTACATTTTTCAGTTTTGTCAGACAATTGCAATATTCTCTCAATAAGCTAATTAGCTCAATTGGAGCATTTCTAGCATGTTTGGTTGAAATTGCAAATTTACATTTTTCAGTGTTGTCAGACGTTTGTAGTATTCTCACAATAAGCTAATTAGCTCAATTGGAGCATTTCTAGCATGTTTGGTTGAAATTGGAAATTTACATTTTTCAGTTTTGTCAGACGTTTGTAGTATTCTCACAATAAGCTAATTAGCTCATTTGGAGCATTTCTAGCATGTTTGGTTGAAATTGGAAATTTACATTTCTCACCTTTGTCAGACAATTGCAATATTCTCACAACAAGCTAATTAGCTCAATTGGAGCATTTCTAGCATGTTTGGTTGAAATTGGAAATTTACATTTTTCACTTTTGTCAGACAATTGCAATATTATCACAATAAGCTAATTAGCTCAATTGGAGCATTTCTAGCATGTTTGGTTGAAATTGGAAATTTACATTTTTCAGTGTTGTCAGACGTTTGTAATATTCTCACAATAAGCTAATTAGCTAAATTGGAGCATTTCTAGCATGTTTGGTTGAAATTGCAAATTTACATTTTTCACTTCTGTCAGACAATTGCAATATTCTCACTATAAGCTAATTAGCTCAATTTGAGCATTTCTAGCATGTTTGGTTGAAATTGGAAATTTACATTTTTCAATTTTGTTAGACGTTTGTAATATTCTCACAATAAGCTAATTAGCTCAATTGGAGCATTTCTAGCATGTTTGGTTGAAATTGGAAATTTACATTTTTCACTTTTGTCAGACAATTGCAATATTCTCACAATAAGCTAATTAGCTCAATTGGAGCATTTCTAGCATGTTTGGTTAAAATTGGAAATTTACATTTTTCACTTTTGTCAGACAGTTGCAATATTCTCTCAATAAGCTAATTAGCTCAATTGGAGCATTTCTAGCATGTTTGGTTGAAATTGGAAATTTACATTTTTCAGTGTTGTCAGACGTTTGTAATATTCTCACAATAAGCTAATTAGCTCAATTGGAGCATTTCTAGCATGTTTAATTGAAATTGGAAATTTACATTTATCACTTTTGTCAGACAATTGCAATATTCTCACAATAAGCTAATTAGCTCAATTGGAGCATTTCTAGCATGTTTGGTTGAAATTGGAAATTTACATTTTTCAGTTTTGTCAGACAATTGCAATATTCTCTCAATAAGCTAATTAGCTCAATTGGAGCATTTCTAGCATGTTTGGTTGAAATTGGAAGTTTACATTTTCAATTTTGTTAGACGTTTGTAATATTCTCACAATAAGCTAATTAGCTCAATTGGAGCATTTCTAGCATGTTTGGTTGAAATTGGAAATTTACATTTTTCAGTTTTGTCAGACAATTGCAATATTCTCTCAATAAGCTAATTAGCTCAATTGGAGCAATTCTAGCATGTTTGGTTGAAATTGGAAATTTACATTTCTCACTTTTGTCAGACAATTGCAATATTCTCACAACAAGCTAATTAGCTCAATTGGAGCATTTCTAGCATGTTTGGTTGAAATTGGAAATTTATATTTTTCACTTTTGTCAGACATTTGCAATATTCTCTCCATAAGCTAATTAGCTCATTTGGAGCATTTCTAGCATGTTTGGTTGAAATTAGAAATTTACATTTTTCAGTGTTGTTAGACGTTTGTAATATTCTCACAATAAGCTAATTAGCTCAATTGGAGCATTTCTAGCATGTTTGGTTGAAATTGGAAATTTACATTTTTCACTTTTGTCAGACAATTGCAATATTCTCACAATAAGCTAATTAGCTCAATTGGAGCATTTCTAGCATGTTTGGTTGAAATTGGAAATTTACATTTTTCAATTTTGTTAGACGTTTGTAATATTCTCACAATAAGCTAATTAGCTCAATTGGAGCATTTCTAGCATGTTTGGTTGAAATTGGAAATTTACATTTTTCAGTTTTGTCAGACAATTGCAATATTCTCTCAATAAGCTAATTAGCTCAATTGGAGCATTTCTAGCATGTTTGGTTGAAATTGGAAATTTACATTTTCCAGTTTTGTCAGACGTTTGTAGTATTCTCACAATAAGCTAATTAGCTCATTTGAAACATTTCTAGCATGTTTGGTTGAAATTGGAAATTTACATTTCTCACTTTTGTCAGACAATTGCAATATTCTCACAACAAGCTAATTAGCTCAATTGGAGCATTTCTAGCATGTTTGGTTGAAATTGGAAATTTACATTTTTCACTTTTGTCAGACATTTGCAATATTCTCTCAATAAGCTAATTAGCTCATTTGGAGCATTTCTAGCATGTTTGGTTGAAATTAGAAATTTACATTTTTCAGTGTTGTCAGGCGTTTGTAATATTCTGACAATAAGCTAATTAGCTCAATTGGAGCATTTCTAGCATGTTTGGTTGAAATTGGAAATTTACATTTTTCAGTTTCGTCAGACGTTTGTAAAATTCTTACAGTAGGCTTATTTGCACAATTTGAGCATTTCTAGCATGTTTGGTTGAAATTGGAAATTTACATTTTTCACTTTTGTCAGACAATTGCAATATTCTCACAATAAGCTAATTAGCTCAATTGGAGCATTTCTAGCATGTTTGGTTGAAATTGGAAATTTACATTTTTCAGTGTTGTCAGACGTTTGTAATATTCTCACAATAAGCTAATTAGCTCAATTGGAGCATTTCTAGCATGTTTGGTTTAAATTGGAAATTTACATTTTTCACTTTTGTCAGACAATTGCAATATTCTCACAATAAGCTAATTAGCTCAATTGGAGCATTTCTAGCATGTTTGGTTGAAATTGGAAATTTACATTTTTCAATTTTGTTAGACGTTTGTAATATTCTCACAATAAGCTAATTAGCTCAATTGGAGCATTTCTAGCATGTTTGGTTGAAATTGGAAATTTACATTTTTCAGTTTTGTCAGACGTTTGTAAAATTCTTACAGTAGGCTTATTTGCGCAATTTGAGCATTTCTAGCATGTTTGGTTGAAATTGGAAATTTACTTTTTTCACTTTTGTCAGACAATTGCAATATTCTCACAATAAGCTAATTAGCTCAATTGGAGCATTTCTAGCATGTTTGGTTGAAATTGGAAATTAAGATTTTTCAGTGTTGTCAGACGTTTGTAATATTCTCACAATAAGCTAATTAGCTAAATTGGAGCATTTCTAGCATGTTTGGTTGAAATTGCAAATTTACATTTTTCACTTCTGTCAGACAATTGCAATATTCTCTCAATAAGCTAATTAGCTCAATTGGAGCATTTCTAGCATGTTTGGTTGAAATTGGAAATTTACATTTTTCAGTTTTGTCAGACGTTTGTAAAATTCTTACAGTAGGCTTATTTGCGCAATTTGAGCATTTCTAGCATGTTTAATTGAAATGGGAAATTTACATTTTTCACTTTTGTCAGACAATTGCAATATTCTCTCAATAAGCTAATTAGCTCAATTGGAGCATTTCTAGCATGTTTGGTTGAAAATGGAAATTTACATTTTTCAGTGTTGTCAGACGTTTGTAATATTCTCACAATAAGCTAATTAGCTCAATTGGAGCATTTCTAGCATGTTTAATTGAAATTGGAAATTTACATTTTTCACTTTTGTCAGACAATTGCAATATTCTCACAATAAGCTAATTAGCTCAATTGGAGCATTTCTAGCATGTTTGGTTGAAATTGGAAATTTACATTATTCAATTTTGTTAGACGTTTGTAATATTCTCACAATAAGCTAATTAGCTCAATTGGAGCATTTCTAGCATGTTTGGTTGAAATTGGAAATTTACATTTTTCAGTTTTATCAGACAATTGCAATATTCTCTCAATAAGCTAATTAGCTCAATTGGAGCATTTCTAGCATGTTTGGTTGAAATTGGAAATTTACATTTTTCAGTTTTGTCAGACGTTTGTAGTATTCTCACAATAAGCTAATTAGCTCAATTGGAGCATTTCTAGCATGTTTGGTTGAAATTGGAAATTTAAATTTTTCACTTTTGTCAGACAATTGCAATATTCTCACAACAAGCTAATTAGCTCAATTGGAGCATTTCTAGCATGTTTGGTTGAAATTGGAAATTTACATTTTTCACTTTTGTCAGACATTTGCAATATTCTCTCAATAAGCTAATTAGCTCATTTGGAGCATTTCTAGCATGTCTGGTTGAAATTAGAAATTTACATTTTTCAGTGTTGTCAGACGTTTGTAATATTCTCACAATAAGCTAATTAGCTCAATTGGAGCATTTCTACCATGTTTTGTTGAAATTGGAAATTTACATTTTTCAGTTTCGTCAGACGTTTGTAAAATTCTTACAGTAGGCTTATTTGCGCAATTTGAGCATTTCTAGCATGTTTGGTTGAAATTGGAAATTTACA
This sequence comes from Watersipora subatra, assembly GCF_963576615.1. Classification (NCBI taxonomy): domain Eukaryota; kingdom Metazoa; phylum Bryozoa; class Gymnolaemata; order Cheilostomatida; family Watersiporidae; genus Watersipora; species Watersipora subatra. Next base: position 19,011,898 of record NC_088718.1, on the reverse strand, counting down.
TTTTTCACTTTTGTCAGACAATTGCAATATTCTCACAATAAGCTAATTAGCTCAATTGGAGCATTTCTAGCATGTTTGGTTGAAGTTGGAAATTTACATTTTTCACTTTTGTCAGACATTTGCAATATTCTCTCAATAAGCTAATTAGCTCATTTGGAGCATTTCTAGCATGTTTGGTTGAAATTAGAAATTTACATTTTTCAGTGTTGTCAGACGTTTGTAATATTCTCACAATAAGCTAATTAGCTCAATTGGAGCATTTTTAGCATGTTTGGTTGAAATTGGAAATTTACATTTTTCAGTTTTGTCAGACGTTTGTAAAATTCTTACAGTAGGCTTATTTGCGCAATTTGAGCATTTCTAGCATGTTTGGTTGAAATTGGAAACTTACTTTTTTCACTTTTGTCAGACGTTTGTAATATTCTCACAATAAGCTAATTAGCTCAATTGGAGCATTTCTAGCATGTTTGGTTGAAATTGCAAATTTACATTTTTCACTTCTGTCAGACAATTGCAATATTCTCACAATAAGCTAATTAGCTCAATTGGAGCATTTCTAGCATGTTTGGTTGAAATTGCAAATTTACATTTTTCAGTTTTGTCAGACGTTTGTAAAATTCTTACAGTAGGCTTATTTGCGCAATTTGAGCATTTCTAGCATGTTTAATTGAAATTGGAAATTTACATTTTTCACTTTTGTCAGACAATTGCAATATTCTCACAATAAGCTAATTAGCTCAATTGGAGCATTTCTAGCATGTTTCGTTGAAATTGGAAATTTACATTTTTCAGTGTTGTCAGACGTTTGTAATATTCTCACAATAAGCTAATTAGCTCAATTGGAGCATTTCTAGCATGTTTAATTGAAATTGGAAATTTACATTTTTCACTTTTGTCAGACAATTGCAATATTCTCACAATAAGCTAATTAGCTCAATTGGAGCATTTCTAGCATGTTTGGTTGAAATTGGAAATTTACATTTTTCAGTTTTGTCAGACAATTGCAATATTCTCTCAATAAGCTAATTAGCTCAATTAAAGCATTTCTAGCATGTTTGGGTGAAATTGGAAATTTACATTTTTCAGTTTTGTCAGACGTTTGTAGTATTCTCACAATAAGTTAATTAGCTCAATTGGAGCATTTCTAGCATGTTTGGTTGAAATTGGAAATTTACATTTCTCACTTTTGTCAGACAATTGCAATATTCTCACAACAAGCTAATTAGCTCAATTGGAGCATTTCTAGCATGTTTGGTTGAAATTGGAAATTTACATTTTTCACTTTTGTCAGACATTTGCAACATTCTCTCAATAAGCTAATTAGCTCATTTGGAGCATTTCTAGCATGTTTGGTTGAAATTAGAAGTTTACATTTTTCAGTGTTGTCAGACGTTTGTAATATTCTCACAATAAGCTAATTAGCTCAATTGGAGCATTTCTAGCATGTTTTGTTGAAATTGGAAATTTACATTTTTCACTTTCGTCAGACGTTTGTAAAATTCTTACAGTAGGCTTATTTGCGCAATTTGAGCATTTCTAGCATGTTTGGTTGAAATTGGAAATTTACATTTTTCACTTTTGTCAGACGATTGCAATATTCTCACAATAAGCTAATTAGCTCAATTGGAGCATTTCTAGCATGTTTGGTTGAAATTGGAAATTTACATTTTTCAGTGTTGTCAGACGTTTGTAATATTCTCACAGTAAGCTAATTAGCTCAATTGGAGCATTTCTAGCATGTTTGGTTTAAATTGGAAATTTACATTTTTCACTTTTGTGAGACAATTGCAATATTCTCACAATAAGCTAATTAGCTCAATTGGAGCATTTCTAGCATGTTTGATTGAAATTGGAAATTTACATTTTTCAATTTTGTTAGACGTTTGTAATATTCTCACAATAAGCTAATTAGCTCAATTGGAGCATTTCTAGCATGTTTGGTTGAAATTGGAAATTTACATTTTTCAGTTTTGTCAGACGTCTGTAAAAATCTTACAGTAGGCTTATTTGCGCAAGTTGAGCATTTCTAGCATGTTTGGTTGAAATTGCAAATTTACATTTTTCACTTTTGTCAGACAATTGCAATATTCTCACAATAAGCTAATTAGCTCAATTGGAGCATTTCTAGCATCTTCGGTTGAAATTGGAAATTTACATTTTTCAGTGTTGTCAGACGTTTGTAATATTCTCACAATAAGCTAATTAGCTCAATTGGAGCATTTCTAGCATGTTTGGTTGAAATTGGAAATTTACATTTTTCACTTTTGTCAGACAATTGCAATAATCTCACAGTAAGCTAATTAGCTCAATTGGAGCAATTCTAGCATGTTTGGTTGAAATTGGAAATTTACATTTTTCACTTTTGTCAGACAATTGCAATATTCTCACAATAAGCTAATTAGCTCAATTGGAGCATTTCTAGCATGTTTGGTTGAAATTGGAAATTTACATTTTTCACTTTTGTCAGACAATTGCAATATTCTCTCAATAAGCTAATTAGCTCATTTGGAGCATTTCTAGCATGTTTGGTTGAAATTAGAAATTTACATTTTTCAGTGTTGTCAGACGTTTGTAATATTCTCACAATAAGCTAATTAGCTAAATTGGAGCATTTCTAGCATGTTTGGTTGAAATTGCAAATTTACATTTTTCACTTCTGTCAGACAATTGCAATATTCTCACAATAAGCTAATTAGCTCAATTGGAGCATTTCTAGCATGTTTGGTTGAAATTGGAAATTTACATTTTTCAGTTTTGTCAGACGTTTGTAAAATTCTTACATTAGGCTTATTTGCGCAATTTGAGCATTTCTAGCATGTTTGGTTGAAATTGGAAACTTACATTTTTCACTTTTGTCAGACAATTGCAATATTCTCACAATAAGCTAATTAGCTCAATTGGAGCATTTCTAGCATGTTTGGTTGAAATTGGAAATTTACATTTTTCAGTTTTGTCAGACGTTTGTAAAATTCTTACAGTAGGCTTATTTGCGCAATTTGAGCATTTCTAGCATGTTTGGTTGAAATTGCAAATTTACATTTTTCACTTCTGTCAGACAGTTGCAATATTCTCACAATAAGCTAATTAGCTCAATTGGAGCATTTCTAGCATGTTTGGTTGAAATTGCAAATTTACATTTTTCAGTTTTGTCAGACGTTTGTAAAATTCTTACAGTAGGCTTATTTGCGCAATTTGAGCATTTCTAGCATGTTTAATTGAAATTGGAAATTTACATTTTTCACTTTTGTCAGACAATTGCAATATTCTCACAATAAGCTAATTAGCTCAATTGGAGCATTTCTAGCATGTTTCGTTGAAATTGGAAATTTACATTTTTCAGTGTTGTCAGACGTTTGTAATATTCTCACAATAAGCTAATTAGCTCAATTGGAGCATTTCTAGCATGTTTAATTGAAATTGGAAATTTACATTTTTCACTTTTGTCAGACAATTGCAATATTCTCACAATAAGCTAATTAGCTCAATTGGAGCATTTCTAGCATGTTTGGTTGAAATTGGAAATTTACATTTTTCAGTTTTGTCAGACAATTGCAATATTCTCTCAATAAGCTAATTAGCTCAATTAAAGCATTTCTAGCATGTTTGGTTGAAATTGGAAATTTACATTTTTCAGTTTTGTCAGACGTTTGTAGTATTCTCACAATAAGTTAATTAACTCAATTGGAGCATTTCTAGCATGTTTGGTTGAAATTGGAAATTTACATTTCTCACTTTTGTCAGACAAATGCAATATTCTCACAACAAGCTAATTAGCTCAATTGGAGCATTTCTAGCATGTTTGGTTGAAATTGGAAATTTACATTTTTCACTTTTGTCAGACATTTGCAACATTCTCTCAATAAGCTAATTAGCTCATTTGGAGCATTTCTAGCATGTTTGGTTGAAATTAGAAGTTTACATTTTTCAGTGTTGTCAGACGTTTGTAATATTCTCACAATAAGCTAATTAGCTCAATTGGAGCATTTCTAGCATGTTTTGTTGAAATTGGAAATTTACATTTTTCACTTTCGTCAGACGTTTGTAAAATTCTTACAGTAGGCTTATTTGCGCAATTTGAGCATTTCTAGCATGTTTGGTTGAAATTGGAAATTTACAATTTTCACTTTTGTCAGACGATTGCAATATTCTCACAATAAGCTAATTAGCTCAATTGGAGCATTTCTAGCATGTTTGGTTGAAATTGGAAATTTACATTTTTCAGTGTTGTCAGACGTTTGTAATATTCTCACAGTAAGCTAATTAGCTCAATTGGAGCATTTCTAGCATGTTTGGTTTAAATTGGAAATTTACATTTTTCACTTTTGTGAGACAATTGCAATATTCTCACAATAAGCTAATTAGCTCAATTGGAGCATTTCTAGCATGTTTGATTGAAATTGGAAATTTACATTTTTCAATTTTGTTAGACGTTTGTAATATTCTCACAATAAGCTAATTAGCTCAATTGGAGCATTTCTAGCATGTTTGGTTGAAATTGGAAATTTACATTTTTCAGTTTTGTCAGACGTTTGTAAAAATCTTACAGTAGGCTTATTTGCGCAAGTTGAGCATTTCTAGCATGTTTGGTTGAAATTGGAAATTTACATTTTTCACTTTTGTCAGACAATTGCAATATTCTCACAATAAGCTAATTAGCTCAATTGGAGCATTTCTAGCATATTCGGTTGAAATTGGAAATTTACATTTTTCAGTGTTGTCAGACGTTTGTAATATTCTCACAATAAGCTAATTAGCTCAATTGGAGCATTTCTAGCATGTTTGGTTGAAATTGGAAATTAACATTTTTCACTTTTGTCAGACAATTGCAATAATCTCACAGTAAGCTAATTAGCTCAATTGGAGCAATTCTAGCATGTTTGGTTGAAATTGGAAATTTACATTTTTCACTTTTGTCAGACAATTGCAATATTCTCACAATAAGCTAATTAGCTCAATTGGAGCATTTCTAGCATGTTTGGTTGAAATTGGAAATTTACATTTTTCACTTTTGTCAGACAATTGCAATATTCTCTCAATAAGCTAATTAGCTCATTTGGAGCATTTCTAGCATGTTTGGTTGAAATTAGAAATTTACATTTTTCAGTGTTGTCAGACGTTTGTAATATTCTCACAATAAGCTAATTAGCTAAATTGGAGCATTTCTAGCATGTTTGGTTGAAATTGCAAATTTACATTTTTCACTTCTGTCAGACAATTGCAATATTCTCACAATAAGCTAATTAGCTCAATTTGAGCATTTCTAGCATGTTTAATTGAAATTGGAAATTTACATTTTTCACTTTTGTCAGACAATTGCAATATTCTCACAATAAGCTAATTAGCTCAATTGGAGCATTTCTAGCATGTTTCGTTGAAATTGGAAATTTACATTTTTCAGTGTTGTCAGACGTTTGTAATATTCTCACAATAAGCTAATTAGCTCAATTGGAGCATTTCTAGCATGTTTAATTGAAATTGGAAATTTACATTTTTCACTTTTGTCAGACAATTGCAATATTCTCACAATAAGCTAATTAGCTCAATTGGAGCATTTCTAGCATGTTTGGTTGAAATTGGAAATTTACATTTTTCAGTTTTGTCAGACAATTGCAATATTCTCTCAATAAGCTAATTAGCTCAATTAAAGCATTTCTAGCATGTTTGGTTGAAATTGGAAATTTACATTTTTCAGTTTTGTCAGACGTTTGTAGTATTCTCACAATAAGTTAATTAGCTCAATTGGAGCATTTCTAGCATGTTTGGTTGAAATTGGAAATTTACATTTCTCACTTTTGTCACACAATTGCAATATTCTCACAACAAGCTAATTAGCTCAATTGGAGCATTTCTAGCATGTTTGGTTGAAATTGGAAATTTACATTTTTCACTTTTGTCAGACATTTGCAACATTCTCTCAATAAGCTAATTAGCTCATTTGGAGCATTTCTAGCATGTTTGGTTGAAATTAGAAGTTTACATTTTTCAGTGTTGTCAGACGTTTGTAATATTCTCACAATAAGCTAATTAGCTCAATTGGAGCATTTCTAGCATGTTTTGTTGAAATTGGAAATTTACATTTTTCACTTTCGTCAGACGTTTGTAAAATTCTTACAGTAGGCTTATTTGCGCAATTTGAGCATTTCTAGCATGTTTGGTTGAAATTGGAAATTTACATTTTTCACTTTTGTCAGACGATTGCAATATTCTCACAATAAGCTAATTAGCTCAATTGGAGCATTTCTAGCATGTTTGGTTGAAATTGGAAATTTACATTTTTCAGTGTTGTCAGACGTTTGTAATATTCTCACAATAAGCTAATTAGCTCAATTGGAGCATTTCTAGCATGTTTGGTTGAAATTGGAAATTTACATTTTTCACTTTTGTCAGACAATTGCAATAATCTCACAGTAAGCTAATTAGCTCAATTGGAGCAATTCTAGCATGTTTGGTTGAAATTGGAAATTTACATTTTTCACTTTTGTCAGACAATTGCAATATTCTCACAATAAGCTAATTAGCTCAATTGGAGCATTTCTAGCATGTTTGGTTGAAATTGGAAATTTACATTTTTCACTTTTGTCAGACAATTGCAATATTCTCTCAATAAGCTAATTAGCTCATTTGGAGCATTTCTAGCATGTTTGGTTGAAATTAGAAATTTACATTTTTCAGCGTTGTCAGACGTTTGTAATATTCTCACAATAAGCTAATTAGCTAAATTGGAGCATTTCTAGCATGTTTGGTTAAAATTGCAAATTTACATTTTTCACTTCTGTCAGACAATTGCAATATTCTCACAATAAGCTAATTAGCTCAATTGGAGCATTTCTAGCATGTTTGGTTGAAATTGGAAATTTACATTTTTCAGTTTTGTCAGACGTTTGTAAAATTCTTACATTAGGCTTATTTGCGCAATTTGAGCATTTCTAGCATGTTTGGTTGAAATTGGAAACTTACATTTTTCACTTTTGTCAGACAATTGCAATATTCTCACAATAAGCTAATTAGCTCAATTGGAGCATTTCTAGCATGTTTGGTTGAAATTGGAAATTTACATTTTTCAGTTTTGTCAGACGTTTGTAAAATTCTTACAGTAGGCTTATTTGCGCAATTTGAGCATTTCTAGCATGTTTGGTTGAAATTAGAAATTTACATTTTTCACTTTTGTCAGACAATTGCAATATTCTCACAATAAGCTAATTAGCTCAATTGGAGCATTTCTAGCATGTTTGGTTGAAATTGGAAATTTACATTTTTCAGTTTTGTCAGACGTTTGTAAAATTCTTACATTAGGCTTATTTGCGCAATTGGAGCATTTCTAGCATGTTTGGTTGAAATTGGAAATTTACATTTTTCAGTGTTGTCAGACGTTTGTAATATTCTCACAATAAGCTAATTAGCTCAATTGGAGCATTTTTAGCATGTTTGGTTGAAATTGGAAATTTACATTTTTCAGTTTTGTCAGACGTTTGTAAAATTCTTACAGTAGGCTTATTTGCGCAATTTGAGCATTTCTAGCATGTTTGGTTGAAATTGGAAATTTACATTTTTCAGTTTCGTCAGACGTTTGTAAAATTCTTACAGTAGGCTCAATTGCGCAATTTGAGCATTTCTAGCATGTTTAATTGAAATTGGAAAATTACATTTTTCACTTTTGTCAGACAATTGCAATATTCGCACACTAAGCTAATTAGCTCAATTGGAGCATTTCTAGCATGTTTGGTTGAAATTGGAAATTTACATTTTTCAATTTTGTTAGACGTTTGTAATATTCTCACAATAAGCTAATTAGCTCAATTGGAGCATTTCTAGCATGTTTGGTTGAAATTTGAAATTTACATTTTTCAGTTTTGTCAGACGTTTGTAGTATTCTCACAATAAGCTAATTAGCTCAATTGGAGCATTTCTAGCATGTTTGGTTGAAATTGGAAATTTACATTTCTCACTTTTGTCAGACAATTGCAATATTCTCACAACAAGCTAATTAGCTCAATTGGAGCATTTCTAGCATGTTTGGTTGAAATTGGAAATTTACATTTTTCAGTTTTGTCAGACGTTTGTAGTATTCTCACAATAAGCTAATTAGCTCAATTGGAGCATTTCTAGCATGTTTGGTTGAAATTGGAAATTTACATTTTTCAGTTTTGTCAGACGTTTGTAAAAATCTTACAGTAGGCTTATTTGCGCAAGTTGAGCATTTCTAGCATGTTTGGTTGAAATTGGAAATTTACATTTTTCACTTTTGTCAGACAATTGCAATATTCTCACAATAAGCTAATTAGCTCAATTGGAGCATTTCTAGCATATTCGGTTGAAATTGGAAATTTACATTTTTCAGTGTTGTCAGACGTTTGTAATATTCTCACAATAAGCTAATTAGCTCAATTGGAGCATTTCTAGCATGTTTGGTTGAAATTGGAAATTTACATTTTTCACTTTTGTCAGACAATTGCAATAATCTCACAGTAAGCTAATTAGCTCAATTGGAGCAATTCTAGCATGTTTGGTTGAAATTGGAAATTTACATTTTTCACTTTTGTCAGACAATTGCAATATTCTCACAATAAGCTAATTAGCTCAATTGGAGCATTTCTAGCATGTTTGGTTGAAATTGGAAATTTACATTTTTCACTTTTGTCAGACAATTGCAATATTCTCTCAATAAGCTAATTAGCTCATTTGGAGCATTTCTAGCATGTTTGGTTGAAATTAGAAATTTACATTTTTCAGTGTTGTCAGACGTTTGTAATATTCTCACAATAAGCTAATTAGCTAAATTGGAGCATTTCTAGCATGTTTGGTTGAAATTGCAAATTTACATTTTTCACTTCTGTCAGACAATTGCAATATTCTCACAATAAGCTAATTAGCTCAATTTGAGCATTTCTAGCATGTTTAATTGAAATTGGAAATTTACATTTTTCACTTTTGTCAGACAATTGCAATATTCTCACAATAAGCTAATTAGCTCAATTGGAGCATTTCTAGCATGTTTCGTTGAAATTGGAAATTTACATTTTTCAGTGTTGTCAGACGTTTGTAATATTCTCACAATAAGCTAATTAGCTCAATTGGAGCATTTCTAGCATGTTTAATTGAAATTGGAAATTTACATTTTTCACTTTTGTCAGACAATTGCAATATTCTCACAATAAGCTAATTAGCTCAATTGGAGCATTTCTAGCATGTTTGGTTGAAATTGGAAATTTACATTTTTCAGTTTTGTCAGACAATTGCAATATTCTCTCAATAAGCTAATTAGCTCAATTAAAGCATTTCTAGCATGTTTGGTTGAAATTGGAAATTTACATTTTTCAGTTTTGTCAGACGTTTGTAGTATTCTCACAATAAGTTAATTAGCTCAATTGGAGCATTTCTAGCATGTTTGGTTGAAATTGGAAATTTACATTTCTCACTTTTGTCACACAATTGCAATATTCTCACAACAAGCTAATTAGCTCAATTGGAGCATTTCTAGCATGTTTGGTTGAAATTGGAAATTTACATTTTTCACTTTTGTCAGACATTTGCAACATTCTCTCAATAAGCTAATTAGCTCATTTGGAGCATTTCTAGCATGTTTGGTTGAAATTAGAAGTTTACATTTTTCAGTGTTGTCAGACGTTTGTAATATTCTCACAATAAGCTAATTAGCTCAATTGGAGCATTTCTAGCATGTTTTGTTGAAATTGGAAATTTACATTTTTCACTTTCGTCAGACGTTTGTAAAATTCTTACAGTAGGCTTATTTGCGCAATTTGAGCATTTCTAGCATGTTTGGTTGAAATTGGAAATTTACATTTTTCACTTTTGTCAGACGATTGCAATATTCTCACAATAAGCTAATTAGCTCAATTGGAGCATTTCTAGCATGTTTGGTTGAAATTGGAAATTTACATTTTTCAGTGTTGTCAGACGTTTGTAATATTCTCACAATAAGCTAATTAGCTCAATTGGAGCATTTCTAGCATGTTTGGTTGAAATTGGAAATTTACATTTTTCACTTTTGTCAGACAATTGCAATAATCTCACAGTAAGCTAATTAGCTCAATTGGAGCAATTCTAGCATGTTTGGTTGAAATTGGAAATTTACATTTTTCACTTTTGTCAGACAATTGCAATATTCTCACAATAAGCTAATTAGCTCAATTGGAGCATTTCTAGCATGTTTGGTTGAAATTGGAAATTTACATTTTTCACTTTTGTCAGACAATTGCAATATTCTCTCAATAAGCTAATTAGCTCATTTGGAGCATTTCTAGCATGTTTGGTTGAAATTAGAAATTTACATTTTTCAGCGTTGTCAGACGTTTGTAATATTCTCACAATAAGCTAATTAGCTAAATTGGAGCATTTCTCGCATGTTTGGTTAAAATTGCAAATTTACATTTTTCACTTCTGTCAGACAATTGCAATATTCTCACAATAAGCTAATTAGCTCAATTGGAGCATTTCTAGCATGTTTGGTTGAAATTGGAAATTTACATTTTTCAGTTTTGTCAGACGTTTGTAAAATTCTTACATTAGGCTTATTTGCGCAATTTGAGCATTTCTAGCATGTTTGGTTGAAATTGGAAACTTACATTTTTCACTTTTGTCAGACAATTGCAATATTCACACAATAAGCTAATTAGCTCAATTGGAGCATTTCTAGCATGTTTGGTTGAAATTGGAAATTTACATTTTTCAGTTTTGTCAGACGTTTGTAAAATTCTTACAGTAGGCTTATTTGCGCAATTTGAGCATTTCTAGCATGTTTGGTTGAAATTAGAAATTTACATTTTTCACTTTTGTCAGACAATTGCAATATTCTCACAATAAGCTAATTAGCTCAATTGGAGCATTTCTAGCATGTTTGGTTGAAATTGGAAATTTACATTTTTCAGTGTTGTCAGACGTTTGTAATATTCTCACAATAAGCTAATTAGCTCAATTGGAGCATTTTTAGCATGTTTGGTTGAAATTGGAAATTTACATTTTTCAGTTTTGTCAGACGTTTGTAAAATTCTTACAGTAGGCTTATTTGCGCAATTTGAGCATTTCTAGCATGTTTGGTTGAAATTGGAAATTTACATTTTTCAGTTTCGTCAGACGTTTGTAAAATTCTTACAGTAGGCTCAATTGCGCAATTTGAGCATTTCTAGCATGTTTAATTGAAATTGGAAAATTACATTTTTCACTTTTGTCAGACAATTGCAATATTCGCACACTAAGCTAATTAGCTCAATTGGAGCATTTCTAGCATGTTTGGTTGAAATTGGAAATTTACATTTTTCAATTTTGTTAGACGTTTGTAATATTCTCACAATAAGCTAATTAGCTCAATTGGAGCATTTCTAGCATGTTTGGTTGAAATTTGAAATTTACATTTTTCAGTTTTGTCAGACGTTTGTAGTATTCTCACAATAAGCTAATTAGCTCAATTGGAGCATTTCTAGCATGTTTGGTTGAAATTGGAAATTTACATTTCTCACTTTTGTCAGACAATTGCAATATTCTCACAACAAGCTAATTAGCTCAATTGGAGCATTTCTAGCATGTTTGGTTGAAATTGGAAATTTACATTTTTCAGTTTTGTCAGACGTTTGTAGTATTTTCACAATAAGCTAATTAGCTCAATTGGAGCATTTCTAGCATGTTTGGTTGAAATTGGAAATTTACATTTCTCACTTTTGTCAGACAATTGCAATATTCTCACAATAAGCTAATTAGCTCAATTGGAGCATTTCTAGCATGTTTGGTTGAAATTGGAAATTTACATTTTTCAGTGTTGTCAGACGTTTGTAATATTCTCACAATAAGCTAATTAGCTCAATTGGAGCATTTCTAGCATGTTTGGTTGAAATTGGAAATTTACATTTTTCAGTTTTGTCAGACGTTTGTAGTATTCTCACAATAAGCTAATTAGCTCAATTGGAGCATTTCTAGCATGTTTGGTTGAAATTGGAAATTTACATTTTTCACTTTTGTCAGACAATTGCAATATTCTCACAACAAGCTAATTAGCTCAATTGGAGCATTTCTAGCATGTTTGGTTGAAATTGGAAATTTACATTTTTCAGTGTTGTCAGACGTTTGTAATATTCTCACAATAAGCTAATTAGCTCAATTGGAGCATTTCTAGCATGTTTGGTTTAGATTGGAAATTTACATTTTTCACTTTTGTGAGACAATTGCAATATTCTCACAATAAGCTAATTAGCTCAATTGGAGCATTTCTAGCATGTTTGGTTGAAATTGGAAATTTACATTTTTCACTTTTGTCAGACAATTGCAATATTCTCACAATAAGCTAATTAGCTCAATTGGAGCATTTCTAGCATGTTTGGTTGAAATTGGAAATTTACATTTTTCAGTGTTGTCAGACGTTTGTAATATTCTCACAATAAGCTAATTAGCTCAATTGGAGCATTTCTAGCATGTTTGGTTTAAATTGGAAATTTACATTTTTCAGTTTCGTCAGACGTTTTTAAAATTCTTACAGTAGGCTTATTTGCGCAATTTGAGCATTTCTAGCATGTTTGGTTGAAATTGGAAATTTACATTTTTCACTTTTGTCAGACAATTGCAATATTCTCACAATAAGCTAATTAGCTCAATTGGAGCATTTCTAGCATGTTTGGTTGAAATTGGAAATTTACATTTTTCAGTGTTGTCAGACGTTTGTAATATTCTCACAATAAGCTAATTAGCTCAATTGGAGCATTTCTAGCATGTTTGGTTGAAATTGGAAATTTACATTTTTCAATTTTGTTAGACGTTTGTAATATTCTCACAATAAGCTAATTAGCTCAATTGGAGCATTTCTAGCATGTTTGGTTGAAATTGGAAATTTACATTTTTCAGTTTTGTCAGACGTTTGTAAAAATCTTACAGTAGGCTTATTTGCGCAAGTTGAGCATTTCTAGCATGTTTGGTTGAAATTGGAAATTTACATTTTTCACTTTTGTCAGACAATTGCAATATTCTCACAATAAGCTAATTAGCTCAATTGGAGCATTTCTAGCATGTTTGGTTGAAATTGGAAATTTACATTTTTCAGTGTTGTCAGACGTTTGTAATATTCTCACAATAAGCTAATTAGCTCAATTGGAGCATTTCTAGCATGTTTGGTTGAAATTGGAAATTTACATTTTTCAGTGTTGTCAGACGTTTGTAATATTCTCACAATAAGCTAATTAGCTCAATTGGAGCATTTCTAGCATGTTTTGTTGAAATTGGAAATTTACATTTTTCAGTTTTGTCAGATGTTTGTAAAAATCTTACAGTAGGCTTATTTGCGCAAGTTGAGCATTTCTAGCATGTTTGGTTGAAATTGGAAATTTACATTTTTCACTTTTGTGAGACAATTGCAATATTCTCACAATAAGCTAATTAGCTCAATTGGAGCATTTCTAGCATCTTCGGTTGAAATTGGAAATTTACATTTTTCAGTGTTGTCAGACGTTTGTAATATTCTCACAATAAGCTAATTAGCTCAATTGGAGCATTTCTAGCATGTTTGGTTGAAATTGGAAATTTACATTTTTCAGTGTTGTCAGACGTTTGTAATATTCTCACAATAAGCTAATTAGCTCAATTGGAGCATTTCTAGCATGTTTGGTTGAAATTGGAAATTTACATTTTTCAGTTTCGTCAGACGTTTGTAATATTCTCACAATAAGCTAATTAGCTCAATTGGAGCATTTCTAGCATGTTTGGTTGAAATTGGAAATTTACATTTCTCACTTTTGTCAGAGAATTGCAATATTCTCACAATAAGCTAATTAGCTCAATTGGAGCATTTCTAGCATGTTTGGTTGAAATTGGAAATTTACATTTTTCAGTGTTGTCAGACGTTTGTAATATTCTCACAATAAGCTAATTAGCTCAATTGGAGCATTTCTAGCATGTTTGGTTTAAATTGGAAATTTACATTTTTCAGTTTCGTCAGACGTTTGTAAAATTCTTACAGTAGGCTTATTTGCGCAATTTGAGCATTTCTAGCATGTTTGGTTGAAATTGGAAATTTACATTTTTCACTTTTGTCAGACAATTGCAATATTCTCACAATAAGCTAATTAGCTCAATTGGAGCATTTCTAGCATGTTTGGTTGAAATTGGAAATTTACATTTTTCACTTTTGTGAGACAATTGCAATATTCTCACAATAAGCTAATTAGCTCAATTGGAGCATTTCTAGCATGTTTGGTTGAAATTGGAAATTTACATTTTTCAGTTTTGTCAGACGTTTGTAAAAATCTTACAGTAGGCTTATTTGCGCAAGTTGAGCATTTCTAGCATGTTTGGTTGAAATTGGAAATTTACATTTTTCACTTTTGTGAGACAATTGCAATATTCTCACAATAAGCTAATTAGCTCAATTGGAGCATTTCTAGCATCTTCGGTTGAAATTGGAAATTTACATTTTTCAGTGTTGTCAGACGTTTGTAATATTCTCACAATAAGCTAATTAGCTCAATTGGAGCATTTCTAGCATGTTTGGTTGAAATTGGAAATTTACATTTTTCACTTTTGTCAGACAATTGCAATAATCTCACAGTAAGCTAATTAGCTCAATTGGAGCAATTCTAGCATGTTTGGTTGAAATTGGAAATTTACATTTTTCAGTGTTGTCAGACGTTTGTAATATTCTCACAATAAGCTAATTAGCTCAATTGGAGCATTTCTTGCATGTTTGGTTTAGATTGGAAATTTACATTTTTCACTTTTGTGAGACAATTGCAATATTCTCACAATAAGCTAATTAGCTCAATTGGAGCATTTCTAGCATGTTTGGTTGAAATTGGAAATTTACATTTTTCACTTTTGTCAGACACTTGCAATAATCTCACAGTAAGCTAATTAGCTCAATTGGAGCAATTCTAGCATGTTTGGTTGAAATTGGAAATTTACATTTTTCAGTGTTGTCAGACGTTTGTAATATTCTCACAATAAGCTAATTAGCTCAATTGGAGCATTTCTAGCATGTTTGGTTGAAATTGGAAATTTACATTTTTCAGTTTCGTCAGACGTTTGTAAAATTCTTACGGTAGGCTTATTTGCGCAATTTGAGCATTTCTAGCATGTTTGGTTGAAATTGGAAATTTACATTTTTCACTTTTGTCAGACAATTGCAATATTCTCACAATAAGCTAATTAGCTCAATTGGAGCATTTCTAGCATGTTTGGTTGAAATTGGAAATTTACATTTTTCAGTGTTGTCAGACGTTTGTAATATTCTCACAATAAGCTAATTAGCTCAATTGGAGCATTTCTAGCATGTTTGGTTGAAATTGGAAATTTACATTTTTCACTTTTGTGAGACAATTGCAATATTCTCACAATAAGCTAATTAGCTCAATTGGAGCATTTCTAGCATCTTCGGTTGAAATTGGAAATTTACATTTTTCAGTGTTGTCAGACGTTTGTAATATTCTCACAATAAGCTAATTAGCTCAATTGGAGCATTTCTAGCATGTTTGGTTGAAATTGGAAATTTACATTTTTCAGTGTTGTCAGACGTTTGTAATATTCTCACAATAAGCTAATTAGCTCAATTGGAGCATTTCTAGCATGTTTGGTTGAAATTGGAAATTTACATTTTTCAGTTTCGTCATACGTTTGTAATATTCTCACAATAAGCTAATTAGCTCAATTGGAGCATTTCTAGCATGTTTGGTTGAAATTGGAAATTTACATTTTTCAGTTTTGTCAGACGTTTGTAATATTCTCACAATAAGCTAATTAGCTCAATTGGAGCATTTCTAGCATGTTTGGTTGAAATTGGAAATTTACATTTTTCAGTTTTGTCAGACGTTTGTAGTATTCTCACAATAAGCTAATTAGCTCAATTGGAGCATTTCTAGCATGTTTGGTTGAAATTGGAAATTTACATTTTTCACTTTTGTGAGACAATTGCAATATTCTCACAATAAGCTAATTAGCTCAATTGGAGCATTTCTAGCATGTTTGGTTGAAATTGGAAATTTACATTTTTCAGTTTTGTCAGACGTTTGTAATATTCTCACAATAAGCTAATTAGCTCAATTGGAGCATTTCTAGCATGTTTGGTTGAAATTGGAAATTTACATTTTTCAATTTTGTTAGACGTTTGTAATATTCTCACAATAAGCTAATTAGCTCAATTGGAGCATTTCTAGCATGTTTGGTTGAAATTGGAAATTTACATTTTTCAGTTTTGTCAGACGTTTGTAAAAATCTTACAGTAGGCTTATTTGCGCAAGTTGAGCATTTCTAGCATGTTTGGTTGAAATTGGAAATTTACATTTTTCACTTTTGTCAGACAATTGCAATATTCTCACAATAAGCTAATTAGCTCAATTGGAGCATTTCTAGCATCTTCGGTTGAAATTGGAAATTTACATTTTTCAGTGTTGTCAGACGTTTGTAATATTCTCACAATAAGCTAATTAGCTCAATTGGAGCATTTCTAGCATGTTTGGTTGAAATTGGAAATTTACATTTTTCAGTGTTGTCAGACGTTTGTAATATTCTCACAATAAGCTAATTAGCTCAATTGGAGCATTTCTAGCATGTTTGGTTGAAATTGGAAATTTACATTTTTCAGTTTCGTCAGACGTTTGTAATATTCTCACAATAAGCTAATTAGCTCAATTGGAGCATTTCTAGCATGTTTGGTTGAAATTGGAAATTTACATTTTTCAGTTTTGTCAGACGTTTGTAGTATTCTCACAATAAGCTAATTAGCTCAATTGGAGCATTTCTAGCATGTTTTGTTGAAATTGGAAATTTACATTTTTCAGTTTCGTCAGACGTTTGTAATATTCTCACAATAAGCTAATTAGCTCAATTGGAGCATTTCTAGCATGTTTGGTTGAAATTGGAAATTTACATTTTTCAGTTTTGTCAGACGTTTGTAGTATTCTCACAATAAGCTAATTAGCTCAATTGGAGCATTTCTAGCATGTTTGGTTGAAATTGGAAATTTACATTTCTCACTTTTGTCAGAGAATTGCAATATTCTCACAACAAGCTAATTAGCCCAATTGGAGCATTTCTAGCATGTTTGGTTGAAATTGGAAATTTACATTTTTCAGTTTTGTCAGACGTTTGTAGTATTCTCACAATAAGCTAATTAGCTCAATTGGAGCATTTCTAGCATGTTTGGTTGAAATTGGAAATTTACATTTCTCACTTTTGTCAGACAATTGCAATATTCTCACAATAAGCTAATTAGCTCAATTGGAGCATTTCTAGCATGTTTGGTTGAAATTGGAAATTTACATTTTTCAGTGTTGTCAGACGTTTGTAATATTCTCACAATAAGCTAATTAGCTCAATTGGAGCATTTCTAGCATGTTTGGTTTAGATTGGAAATTTACATTTTTCACTTTTGTGAGACAATTGAAATATTCTCACAATAAGCTAATTAGCTCAATTGGAGCATTTCTAGCATGTTTAGTTGAAATTGGAAATTTACATTTTTCACTTTTGTCAGACAATTGCAATATTTTCACAATAAGCTAATTAGCTCAATTGGAGCATTTCTAGCATGTTTGGTTGAAATTGGAAATTTACATTTTTCAGTGTTGTCAGACGTTTGTAATATTCTCACAATAAGCTAATTAGCTCAATTGGAGCATTTCTAGCATGTTTGGTTTAAATTGGAAATTTACATTTTTCAGTTTCGTCAGACGTTTGTAAAATTCTTACAGTAGGCTTATTTGCGCAATTTGAGCATTTCTAGCATGTTTGGTTGAAATTGGAAGTTTACATTTTTCACTTTTGTCAGACAATTGCAATATTCTCACAATAAGCTAATTAGCTCAATTGGAGCATTTCTAGCATGTTCGGTTGAAATTGGAAATTTACATTTTTCAGTGTTGTCAGACGTTTGTAATATTCTCACAATAAGCTAATTAGCTCAATTGGAGCATTTCTAGCATGTTTGGTTTAAATTGGAAATTTACATTTTTCACTTTTGTGAGACAATTGCAATATTCTCACAATGAGCTAATTAGCTCAATTGGAGCATTTCTAGCATGTTTGGTTGAAATTGGAAATTTACATTTTTCAATTTTGTTAGACGTTTGTAATATTCTCACAATAAGCTAATTAGCTCAATTGGAGCATTTCTAGCATGTTTGGTTGAAATTGGAAATTTACATTTTTCAGTTTTGTCAGACGTTTGTAGTATTCTCACAATAAGCTAATTAGCTCAATTGGAGCATTTCTAGCATGTTTGGTTGAAATTGGAAATTTACATTTCTCACTTTTGTCAGACAATTGCAATATTCTCACAACAAGCTAATTAGCTCAATTGGAGCATTTCTAGCATGTTTGGTTGAAATTGGAAATTTACATTTTTCAGTTTTGTCAGACGTTTGTAGTATTCTCACAATAAGCTAATTAGCTCAATTGGAGCATTTCTAGCATGTTTGGTTGAAATTGGAAATTTACATTTCTCACTTTTGTCAGACAATTGCAATATTCTCACAATAAGCTAATTAGCTCAATTGGAGCATTTCTAGCATGTTTGGTTGAATTTGGAAATTTACATTTTTCAGTGTTGTCAGACGTTTGTAATATTCTCACAATAAGCTAATTAGCTCAATTGGAGCATTTCTAGCATGTTTGGTTTAGATTGGAAATTTACATTTTTCACTTTTGTCAGACAATTGCAATATTCTCACAATAAGCTAATTAGCTCAATTAGAGCATTTCTAGCATGTTTCGTTGAAATTGGAAATTTACATTTTTCAGTTTCGTCAGACGTTTGTAATATTCTCACAATAAGCTAATTAGCTCAATTGGAGCATTTCTAGCATGTTTGGTTGAAATTGGAAATTTACATTTTTCAGTTTTGTCAGACGTTTGTAGTATTCTCACAATAAGCTAATTAGCTCAATTGGAGCATTTCTAGCATGTTTTGTTGAAATTGGAAATTTACATTTTTCAGTTTCGTCAGACGTTTGTAATATTCTCACAATAAGCTAATTAGCTCAATTGGAGCATTTCTAGCATGTTTGGTTGAAATTGGAAATTTACATTTTTCAGTTTTGTCAGACGTTTGTAGTATTCTCACAATAAGCTAATTAGCTCAATTGGAGCATTTCTAGCATGTTTGGTTGAAATTGGAAATTTACATTTCTCACTTTTGTCAGAGAATTGCAATATTCTCACAACAAGCTAATTAGCCCAATTGGAGCATTTCTAGCATGTTTGGTTGAAATTGGAAATTTACATTTTTCAGTTTTGTCAGACGTTTGTAGTATTCTCACAATAAGCTAATTAGCTCAATTGGAGCATTTCTAGCATGTTTGGTTGAAATTGGAAATTTACATTTCTCACTTTTGTCAGACAATTGCAATATTCTCACAATAAGCTAATTAGCTCAATTGGAGCATTTCTAGCATGTTTGGTTGAAATTGGAAATTTACATTTTTCAGTGTTGTCAGACGTTTGTAATATTCTCACAATAAGCTAATTAGCTCAATTGGAGCATTTCTAGCATGTTTGGTTTAGATTGGAAATTTACATTTTTCACTTTTGTGAGACAATTGAAATATTCTCACAATAAGCTAATTAGCTCAATTGGAGCATTTCTAGCATGTTTGGTTGAAATTGGAAATTTACATTTTTCACTTTTGTCAGACAATTGCAATATTTTCACAATAAGCCAATTAGCTCAATTGGAGCATTTCTAGCATGTTTGGTTGAAATTGGAAATTTACATTTTTCAGTGTTGTCAGACGTTTGTAATATTCTCACAATAAGCTAATTAGCTCAATTGGAGCATTTCTAGCATGTTTGGTTTAAATTGGAAATTTACATTTTTCAGTTTCGTCAGACGTTTGTAAAATTCTTACAGTAGGCTTATTTGCGCAATTTGAGCATTTCTAGCATGTTTGGTTGAAATTGGAAATTTACATTTTTCACTTTTGTCAGACAATTGCAATATTCTCACAATAAGCTAATTAGCTCAATTGGAGCATTTCTAGCATGTTCGGTTGAAATTGGAAATTTACATTTTTCAGTGTTGTCAGACGTTTGTAATATTCTCACAATAAGCTAATTAGCTCAATTGGAGCATTTCTAGCATGTTTGGTTTAAATTGGAAATTTACATTTTTCACTTTTGTGAGACAATTGCAATATTCTCACAATGAGCTAATTAGCTCAATTGGAGCATTTCTAGCATGTTTGGTTGAAATTGGAAATTTACATTTTTCAATTTTGTTAGACGTTTGTAATATTCTCACAATAAGCTAATTAGCTCAATTGGAGCATTTCTAGCATGTTTGGTTGAAATTGGAAATTTACATTTTTCAGTTTTGTCAGACGTTTGTAGTATTCTCACAATAAGCTAATTAGCTCAATTGGAGCATTTCTAGCATGTTTGGTTGAAATTGGAAATTTACATTTCTCACTTTTGTCAGACAATTGCAATATTCTCACAACAAGCTAATTAGCTCAATTGGAGCATTTCTAGCATGTTTGGTTGAAATTGGAAATTTACATTTTTCAGTTTTGTCAGACGTTTGTAGTATTCTCACAATAAGCTAATTAGCTCAATTGGAGCATTTCTAGCATGTTTGGTTGAAATTGGAAATTTACATTTCTCACTTTTGTCAGACAATTGCAATATTCTCACAATAAGCTAATTAGCTCAATTGGAGCATTTCTAGCATGTTTGGTTGAATTTGGAAATTTACATTTTTCAGTGTTGTCAGACGTTTGTAATATTCTCACAATAAGCTAATTAGCTCAATTGGAGCATTTCTAGCATGTTTGGTTGAAATTGGACATTTACATTTTTCAGTTTTGTCAGACGTTTGTAGTATTCTCACAATAAGCTAATTAGCTCAATTGGAGCATTTCTAGCATGTTTGGTTGAAATTGGAAATTTACATTTCTCACTTTTGTCAGACAATTGCAATATTTTCACAATAAGCTAATTAGCTCAATTGGAGCATTTCTAGCATGTTTGGTTGAAATTGGAAATTTACATTTTTCAGTGTTGTCAGACGTTTGTAATATTCTCACAATAAGCTAATTAGCTCAATTGGAGCATTTCTAGCATGTTTGGTTTAAATTGGAAATTTACATTTTTCAGTTTCGTCAGACGTTTGTAAAATTCTTACAGTAGGCTTATTTGCGCAATTTGAGCATTTCTAGCATGTTTGGTTGAAATTGGAAGTTTACATTTTTCACTTTTGTCAGACAATTGCAATATTCTCACAATAAGCTAATTAGCTCAATTGGAGCATTTCTAGCATGTTCGGTTGAAATTGGAAATTTACATTTTTCAGTGTTGTCAGACGTTTGTAATATTCTCACAATAAGCTAATTAGCTCAATTGGAGCATTTCTAGCATGTTTGGTTTAAATTGGAAATTTACATTTTTCACTTTTGTGAGACAATTGCAATATTCTCACAATGAGCTAATTAGCTCAATTGGAGCATTTCTAGCATGTTTGGTTGAAATTGGAAATTTACATTTTTCAATTTTGTTAGACGTTTGTAATATTCTCACAATAAGCTAATTAGCTCAATTGGAGCATTTCTAGCATGTTTGGTTGAAATTGGAAATTTACATTTTTCAGTTTTGTCAGACGTTTGTAGTATTCTCACAATAAGCTAATTAGCTCAATTGGAGCATTTCTAGCATGTTTGGTTGAAATTGGAAATTTACATTTCTCACTTTTGTCAGACAATTGCAATATTCTCACAACAAGCTAATTAGCTCAATTGGAGCATTTCTAGCATGTTTGGTTGAAATTGGAAATTTACATTTTTCAGTTTTGTCAGACGTTTGTAGTATTCTCACAATAAGCTAATTAGCTCAATTGGAGCATTTCTAGCATGTTTGGTTGAAATTGGAAATTTACATTTCTCACTTTTGTCAGACAATTGCAATATTCTCACAATAAGCTAATTAGCTCAATTGGAGCATTTCTAGCATGTTTGGTTGAATTTGGAAATTTACATTTTTCAGTGTTGTCAGACGTTTGTAATATTCTCACAATAAGCTAATTAGCTCAATTGGAGCAATTCTAGCATGTTTGGTTTAGATTGGAAATTTACATTTTTCACTTTTGTCAGACAATTGCAATATTCTCACAATAAGCTAATTAGCTCAATTGGAGCATTTCTAGCATGTTTCGTTGAAATTGGAAATTTACATTTTTCAGTTTCGTCAGACGTTTGTAATATTCTCACAATAAGCTAATTAGCTCAATTGGAGCATTTCTAGCATGTTTGGTTGAAATTGGAAATTTACATTTTTCAGTTTTGTCAGACGTTTGTAGTATTCTCACAATAAGCTAATTAGCTCAATTGGAGCATTTCTAGCATGTTTTGTTGAAATTGGAAATTTACATTTTTCAGTTTCGTCAGACGTTTGTAATATTCTCACAATAAGCTAATTAGCTCAATTGGAGCATTTCTAGCATGTTTGGTTGAAATTGGAAATTTACATTTTTCAGTTTTGTCAGACGTTTGTAGTATTCTCACAATAAGCTAATTAGCTCAATTGGAGCATTTCTAGCATGTTTGGTTGAAATTGGAAATTTACATTTCTCACTTTTGTCAGAGAATTGCAATATTCTCACAACAAGCTAATTAGCCCAATTGGAGCATTTCTAGCATGTTTGGTTGAAATTGGAAATTTACATTTTTCAGTTTTGTCAGACGTTTGTAGTATTCTCACAATAAGCTAATTAGCTCAATTGGAGCATTTCTAGCATGTTTGGTTGAAATTGGAAATTTACATTTCTCACTTTTGTCAGACAATTGCAATATTCTCACAATAAGCTAATTAGCTCAATTGGAGCATTTCTAGCATGTTTGGTTGAAATTGGAAATTTACATTTTTCAGTGTTGTCAGACGTTTGTAATATTCTCACAATAAGCTAATTAGCTCAATTGGAGCATTTCTAGCATGTTTGGTTTAGATTGGAAATTTACATTTTTCACTTTTGTGAGACAATTGAAATATTCTCACAATAAGCTAATTAGCTCAATTGGAGCATTTCTAGCATGTTTGGTTGAAATTGGAAATTTACATTTTTCACTTTTGTCAGACAATTGCAATATTTTCACAATAAGCCAATTAGCTCAATTGGAGCATTTCTAGCATGTTTGGTTGAAATTGGAAATTTACATTTTTCAGTGTTGTCAGACGTTTGTAATATTCTCACAATAAGCTAATTAGCTCAATTGGAGCATTTCTAGCATGTTTGGTTTAAATTGGAAATTTACATTTTTCAGTTTCGTCAGACGTTTGTAAAATTCTTACAGTAGGCTTATTTGCGCAATTTGAGCATTTCTAGCATGTTTGGTTGAAATTGGAAATTTACATTTTTCACTTTTGTCAGACAATTGCAATATTCTCACAATAAGCTAATTAGCTCAATTGGAGCATTTCTAGCATGTTCGGTTGAAATTGGAAATTTACATTTTTCAGTGTTGTCAGACGTTTGTAATATTCTCACAATAAGCTAATTAGCTCAATTGGAGCATTTCTAGCATGTTTGGTTTAAATTGGAAATTTACATTTTTCACTTTTGTGAGACAATTGCAATATTCTCACAATGAGCTAATTAGCTCAATTGGAGCATTTCTAGCATGTTTGGTTGAAATTGGAAATTTACATTTTTCAATTTTGTTAGACGTTTGTAATATTCTCACAATAAGCTAATTAGCTCAATTGGAGCATTTCTAGCATGTTTGGTTGAAATTGGAAATTTACATTTTTCAGTTTTGTCAGACGTTTGTAGTATTCTCACAATAAGCTAATTAGCTCAATTGGAGCATTTCTAGCATGTTTGGTTGAAATTGGAAATTTACATTTCTCACTTTTGTCAGACAATTGCAATATTCTCACAACAAGCTAATTAGCTCAATTGGAGCATTTCTAGCATGTTTGGTTGAAATTGGAAATTTACATTTTTCAGTTTTGTCAGACGTTTGTAGTATTCTCACAATAAGCTAATTAGCTCAATTGGAGCATTTCTAGCATGTTTGGTTGAAATTGGAAATTTACATTTCTCACTTTTGTCAGACAATTGCAATATTCTCACAATAAGCTAATTAGCTCAATTGGAGCATTTCTAGCATGTTTGGTTGAATTTGGAAATTTACATTTTTCAGTGTTGTCAGACGTTTGTAATATTCTCACAATAAGCTAATTAGCTCAATTGGAGCATTTCTAGCATGTTTGGTTGAAATTGGACATTTACATTTTTCAGTTTTGTCAGACGTTTGTAGTATTCTCACAATAAGCTAATTAGCTCAATTGGAGCATTTCTAGCATGTTTGGTTGAAATTGGAAATTTACATTTCTCACTTTTGTCAGACAATTGCAATATTCTCACAACAAGCTAATTAGCTCAATTGGAGCATTTCTAGCATGTTTGGTTGAAATTAGAAATTTACATTTTTCAGTGTTGTCAGACGTTTGTAATATTCTCACAATAAGCTAATTAGCTCAATTGGAGCATTTCTAGCATGTTTGGTTTAGATTGGAAATTTACATTTTTCACTTTTGTCAGACAATTGCAATATTCTCACAATAAGCTAATTAGCTCAATTGGAGCATTTCTAGCATGTTTGGTTGAAATTGGAAATTTACATTTTTCACTTTTGTCAGACAATTGCAATATTCTCACAATGAGCTAATTAGCTCAATTGGAGCATTTCTAGCATGTTTGGTTGAAATTGGAAATTTACATTTTTCAGTGTTGTCAGACGTTTGTAATATTCTCACAATAAGCTAATTAGCTCAATTGGAGCATTTCTAGCATGTTTGGTTTAAATTGGAAATTTACATTTTTCAGTTTCGTCAGACGTTTGTAAAATTCTTACAGTAGGCTTATTTGCGCAATTTGAGCATTTCTAGCATGTTTGGTTGAAATTGGAAATTTACATTTTTCACTTTTGTCAGACAATTGCAATATTCTCACAATAAGCTAATTAGCTCAATTGGAGCATTTCTAGCATGTTTGGTTGAAATTGGAAATTTACATTTTTCAGTGTTGTCAGACGTTTGTAATATTCTCACAATAAGCTAATTAGCTCAATTGGAGCATTTCTAGCATGTTTAGTTTAAATTGGAAATTTACATTTTTCACTTTTGTGAGACAATTGCAATATTCTCACAATAAGCTAATTAGCTCAATTGGAGCATTTCTAGCATGTTTGGTTGAAATTGGAAATTTACATTTTTCAATTTTGTTAGACGTTTGTAATATTCTCACAATAAGCTAATTAGCTCAATTGGAGCATTTCTAGCATGTTTGGTTGAAATTGGAAATTTACATTTTTCAGTTTTGTCAGACGTTTGTAAAAATCTTACAGTAGGCTTATTTGCGCAAGTTTAGCATTTCTAGCATGTTTGGTTGAAATTGGAAATTTACATTTTTCACTTTTGTCAGACAATTGCAATATTCTCACAATAAGCTAATTAGCTCAATTGGAGCATTTCTAGCATCTTCGGTTGAAGTTGGAAATTTACATTTTTCAGTGTTGTCAGACGTTTGTAATATTCTCACAATAAGCTAATTAGCTCAATTGGAGCATTTCTAGCATGTTTGGTTGAAATTGGAAATTTACATTTTTCACTTTTGTGAGACAATTGCAATATTCTCACAATAAGCTAATTAGCTCAATTGGAGCATTTCTAGCATCTTCGGTTGAAATTGGAAATTTACATTTTTCAGTGTTGTCAGACGTTTGTAATATTCTCACAATAAGCTAATTAGCTCAATTGGAGCATTTCTAGCATGTTTGGTTGAAATTGGAAATTTACATTTTTCAGTGTTGTCAGACGTTTGTAATATTCTCACAATAAGCTAATTAGCTCAATTGGAGCATTTCTAGCATGTTTGGTTGAAATTGGAAATTTACATTTTTCAGTTTCGTCAGACGTTTGTAATATTCTCACAATAAGCTAATTAGCTCAATTGGAGCATTTCTAGCATGTTTGGTTGAAATTGGAAATTTACATTTTTCAGTTTTGTCAGACGTTTGTAGTATTCTCACAATAAGCTAATTAGCTCAATTGGAGCATTTCTAGCATGTTTTGTTGAAATTGGAATTTTACATTTTTCAGTTTCGTCAGACGTTTGTAATATTCTCACAATAAGCTAATTAGCTCAATTGGAGCATTTCTAGCATGTTTGGTTGAAATTGGAAATTTACATTTTTCAGTTTTGTCAGACGTTTGTAGTATTCTCACAATAAGCTAATTAGCTCAATTGGAGCATTTCTAGCATGTTTGGTTGAAATTGGAAATTTACATTTCTCACTTTTGTCAGAGAATTGCAATATTCTCACAACAAGCTAATTAGCTCAATTGGAGCATTTCTAGCATGTTTGGTTGAAATTGGAAATTTACATTTTTCAGTTTTGTCAGACGTTTGTAGCATTCTCACAATAAGCTAATTAGCTCAATTGGAGCATTTCTAGCATGTTTGGTTGAAATTGGAAATTTACATTTCTCACTTTTGTCAGACAATTGTAATATTCTCACAATAAGCTAATTAGCTCAATTGGAGCATTTCTAGCATGTTTGGTTGAAATTGGAAATTTACATTTTTCAGTTTTGTCAGACGTTTGTAGTATTCTCACAATAAGCTAATTAGCTCAATTGGAGCATTTCTAGCATGTTTGGTTGAAATTGGAAATTTACATTTCTCACTTTTGTCAGACAATTGCAATATTCTCACAACAAGCTAATTAGCTCAATTGGAGCATTTCTAGCATGTTTGGTTGAAATTGGAAATTTACATTTTTCAGTGTTGTCAGACAATTGCAATATTCTCACAACAAGCTAATTAGCTCAATTGGAGCATTTCTAGCATGTTTGGTTTAGATTGGAAATTTACATTTTTCACTTTTGTGAGACAATTGCAATATTCTCACAATAAGCTAATTAGCTCAATTGGAGCATTTCTAGCATGTTTGGTTGAAATTGGAAATTTACATTTTTCACTTTTGTCAGACAATTGCAATATTCTCACAATAAGCTAATTAGCTCAATTGGAGCATTTCTAGCATGTTTGGTTGAAATTGGAAATTTACATTTTTCAGTGTTGTCAGACGTTTGTAATATTCTCACAATAAGCTAATTAGCTCAATTGGAGCATTTCTAGCATGTTTGGTTTAAATTGGAAATTTACATTTTTCAGTTTCGTCAGACGTTTGTAAAATTCTTACAGTAGGCTTATTTGCGCAATTTGAGCATTTCTAGCATGTTTGGTTGAAATTGGAAATTTACATTTTTCACTTTTGTCAGACAATTGCAATATTCTCACAATAAGCTAATTAGCTCAATTGGAGCATTTCTAGCATGTTTGGTTGAAATTGGAAATTTACATTTTTCAGTGTTGTCAGACGTTTGTAATATTCTCACAATAAGCTAATTAGCTCAATTGGAGCATTTCTAGCATGTTTGGTTTAAATTTGAAATTTACATTTTTCACTTTTGTGAGACAATTGCAATATTCTCACAATAAGCTAATTAGCTCAATTGGAGCATTTCTAGCATGTTTGGTTGAAATTGGAAATTTACATTTTCAATTTTGTTAGACGTTTGTAATATTTTCACAATAAGCTAATTAGCTCAATTGGAGCATTTCTAGCATGTTTGGTTGAAATTGGAAATTTACATTTTTCAGTTTTGTCAGACGTTTGTAGTATTCTCACAATAAGCTAATTAGCTCAATTGGAGCATTTCTAGCATGTTTGGTTGAAATTGGAAATTTACATGTCTCACTTTTGTCAGACAATTGCAATATTCTCACAACAAGCTAATTAGCTCAATTGGAGCATTTCTAGCATGTTTGGTTGAAATTGGAAATTTACATTTTTCAGTTTTGTCAGACGTTTGTAGTATTCTCACAATAAGCTAATTAGCTCAATTGGAGCATTTCTAGCATGTTTGGTTGAAATTGGAAATTTACATTTCTCACTTTTGTCAGACAATTGCAATATTCTCACAATAAGCTAATTAGCTCAATTGGAGCATTTCTAGCATGTTTGGTTGAAATTGGAAATTTACATTTTTCAGTGTTGTCAGACGTTTGTAATATTCTCACAATAAGCTAATTAGCTCAATTGGAGCATTTCTAGCATGTTTGGTTGAAATTGGAAATTTACATTTTTCAGTTTTGTCAGACGTTTGTAGTATTCTCACAATAAGCTAAGTAGCTCAATTGGAGCATTTCTAGCATGTTTGGTTGAAATTGGAAATTTACATTTCTCACTTTTGTCAGACAATTGCAATATTCTCACAACAAGCTAATTAGCTCAATTGGAGCATTTCTAGCATGTTTGGTTGAAATTAGAAATTTACATTTTTCAGTGTTGTCAGACGTTTGTAATATTCTCACAATAAGCTAATTAGCTCAATTGGAGCATTTCTAGCATGTTTGGTTTAGATTGGAAATTTACATTTTTCACTTTTGTCAGACAATTGCAATATTCTCACAATAAGCTAATTAGCTCAATTGGAGCATTTCTAGCATGTTTGGTTGAAATTGGAAATTTACATTTTTCACTTTTGTCAGACAATTGCAATATTCTCACAATAAGCTAATTAGCTCAATTGGAGCATTTCTAGCATGTTTGGTTGAAATTGGAAATTTACATTTTTCAGTTTCGTCAGACGTTTGTAAAATTCTTACAGTAGGCTTATTTGCGCAATTTGAGCATTTCTAGCATGTTTGGTTGAAATTGGAAATTTATATTTTTCACTTTTGTCAGACAATTGCAATATTCTCACAATAAGCTAATTAGCTCAATTGGAGCATTTCTAGCATGTTTGGTTGAAATTGGAAATTTACATTTTTCAGTGTTGTCAGACGTTTGTAATATTCTCACAATAAGCTAATTAGCTCAATTGGAGCATTTCTAGCATGTTTGGTTTAAATTGGAAATTTACATTTTTCACTTTTGTGAGACAATTGCAATATTCTCACAATAAGCTAATTAGCTCAATTGGAGCATTTCTAGCATGTTTGGTTGAAATTGGAAATTTACATTTTTCAATTTTGTTAGACGTTTGTAATATTCTCACAATAAGCTAATTAGCTCAATTGGAGCATTTCTAGCATGTTTGGTTGAAATTGGAAATTTACATTTTTCAGTTTTGTCAGACGTTTGTAAAAATCTTACAGTAGGCTTATTTGCGCAAGTTGAGCATTTCTAGCATGTTTGGTTGAAATTGGAAATTTACATTTTTCACTTTTGTCAGACAATTGCAATATTCTCACAATAAGCTAATTAGCTCAATTGGAGCATTTCTAGCATCTTCGGTTGAAGTTGGAAATTTACATTTTTCAGTGTTGTCAGACGTTTGTAATATTCTCACAATAAGCTAATTAGCTCAATTGGAGCATTTCTAGCATGTTTGGTTGAAATTGGAAGTTTACATTTTTCACTTTTGTCAGACAATTGCAATAATCTCACAGTAAGCTAATTAGCTCAATTGGAGCAATCCTAGCATGTTTGGTTGAAATTGGAAATTTACATTTTTCAGTGTTGTCAGACGTTTGTAATATTCTCACAATAAACTAATTAGCTCAATTGGAGCATTTCTAGCATGTTTGGTTTAGATTGGAAATTTACATTTTTCACTTTTGTGAGACAATTGCAATATTCTCACAATAAGCTAATTAGCTCAATTGGAGCATTTCTAGCATGTTTGGTTGAAATTGGAAATTTACATTTTTCAGTTTTGTCAGACAATTGCAATATTCTCACAATAAGCTAATTAGCTCAATTGGAGCATTTCTAGCATCTTCGGTTGAAATTGGAAATTTACATTTTTCAGTGTTGTCAGACGTTTGTAATATTCTCACATTAAGCTAATTAGCTCAATTGGAGCATTTCTAGCATGTTTGGTTGAAATTGGAAATTTACATTTTTCACTTTTGTCAGACAATTGCAATATTCTCACAATAAGCTAATTAGCTCAATTGGAGCATTTCTAGCATGTTTGGTTGAAATTGGAAATTTACATTTTTCAGTGTTGTCAGACGTTTGTAATATTCTCACAATAAGCTAATTAGCTCAATTGGAGCATTTCTAGCATGTTTGGTTTAGATTGGAAATTTACATTTTTCACTTTTGTGAGACAATTGCAATATTCTCACAATAAGCTAATTAGCTCAATTGGAGCATTTCTAGCATGTTTGGTTGAAATTGGAAATTTACATTTTTCACTTTTGTCAGACAATTGCAATATTCTCACAATAAGCTAATTAGCTCAATTGGAGCATTTCTAGCATGTTTGGTTGAAATTGGAAATTTACATTTTTCAGTGTTGTCAGACGTTTGTAATATTCTCACAATAAGCTAATTAGCTCAATTGGAGCATTTCTAGCATGTTTGGTTTAAATTGGAAATTTACATTTTTCACTTTTGTGAGACAATTGCAATATTCTCACAATAAGCTAATTAGCTCAATTGGAGCATTTCTAGCATGTTTGGTTGAAATTGGAAATTTACATTTTCAATTTTGTTAGACGTTTGTAATATTTTCACAATAAGCTAATTAGCTCAATTGGAGCATTTCTAGCATGTTTGGTTGAAATTGGAAATTTACATTTTTCAGTTTTGTCAGACGTTTGTAGTATTCTCACAATAAGCTAATTAGCTCAATTGGAGCATTTCTAGCATGTTTGGTTGAAATTGGAAATTTACATGTCTCACTTTTGTCAGACAATTGCAATATTCTCACAACAAGCTAATTAGCTCAATTGGAGCATTTCTAGCATGTTTGGTTGAAATTGGAAATTTACATTTTTCAGTTTTGTCAGACGTTTGTAGTATTCTCACAATAAGCTAATTAGCTCAATTGGAGCATTTCTAGCATGTTTGGTTGAAATTGGAAATTTACATTTCTCACTTTTGTCAGACAATTGCAATATTCTCACAATAAGCTAATTAGCTCAATTGGAGCATTTCTAGCATGTTTGGTTGAAATTGGAAATTTACATTTTTCAGTGTTGTCAGACGTTTGTAATATTCTCACAATAAGCTAATTAGCTCAATTGGAGCATTTCTAGCATGTTTGGTTGAAATTGGAAATTTACATTTTTCAGTTTTGTCAGACGTTTGTAGTATTCTCACAATAAGCTAAGTAGCTCAATTGGAGCATTTCTAGCATGTTTGGTTGAAATTGGAAATTTACATTTCTCACTTTTGTCAGACAATTGCAATATTCTCACAACAAGCTAATTAGCTCAATTGGAGCATTTCTAGCATGTTTGGTTGAAATTAGAAATTTACATTTTTCAGTGTTGTCAGACGTTTGTAATATTCTCACAATAAGCTAATTAGCTCAATTGGAGCATTTCTAGCATGTTTGGTTTAGATTGGAAATTTACATTTTTCACTTTTGTCAGACAATTGCAATATTCTCACAATAAGCTAATTAGCTCAATTGGAGCATTTCTAGCATGTTTGGTTGAAATTGGAAATTTACATTTTTCACTTTTGTCAGACAATTGCAATATTCTCACAATAAGCTAATTAGCTCAATTGGAGCATTTCTAGCATGTTTGGTTGAAATTGGAAATTTACATTTTTCAGTTTCGTCAGACGTTTGTAAAATTCTTACAGTAGGCTTATTTGCGCAATTTGAGCATTTCTAGCATGTTTGGTTGAAATTGGAAATTTATATTTTTCACTTTTGTCAGACAATTGCAATATTCTCACAATAAGCTAATTAGCTCAATTGGAGCATTTCTAGCATGTTTGGTTGAAATTGGAAATTTACATTTTTCAGTGTTGTCAGACGTTTGTAATATTCTCACAATAAGCTAATTAGCTCAATTGGAGCATTTCTAGCATGTTTGGTTTAAATTGGAAATTTACATTTTTCACTTTTGTGAGACAATTGCAATATTCTCACAATAAGCTAATTAGCTCAATTGGAGCATTTCTAGCATGTTTGGTTGAAATTGGAAATTTACATTTTTCAATTTTGTTAGACGTTTGTAATATTCTCACAATAAGCTAATTAGCTCAATTGGAGCATTTCTAGCATGTTTGGTTGAAATTGGAAATTTACATTTTTCAGTTTTGTCAGACGTTTGTAAAAATCTTACAGTAGGCTTATTTGCGCAAGTTGAGCATTTCTAGCATGTTTGGTTGAAATTGGAAATTTACATTTTTCACTTTTGTCAGACAATTGCAATATTCTCACAATAAGCTAATTAGCTCAATTGGAGCATTTCTAGCATCTTCGGTTGAAGTTGGAAATTTACATTTTTCAGTGTTGTCAGACGTTTGTAATATTCTCACAATAAGCTAATTAGCTCAATTGGAGCATTTCTAGCATGTTTGGTTGAAATTGGAAGTTTACATTTTTCACTTTTGTCAGACAATTGCAATAATCTCACAGTAAGCTAATTAGCTCAATTGGAGCAATCCTAGCATGTTTGGTTGAAATTGGAAATTTACATTTTTCAGTGTTGTCAGACGTTTGTAATATTCTCACAATAAACTAATTAGCTCAATTGGAGCATTTCTAGCATGTTTGGTTTAGATTGGAAATTTACATTTTTCACTTTTGTGAGACAATTGCAATATTCTCACAATAAGCTAATTAGCTCAATTGGAGCATTTCTAGCATGTTTGGTTGAAATTGGAAATTTACATTTTTCACTTTTGTCAGACAATTGCAATATTCTCACAATAAGCTAATTAGCTCAATTGGAGCATTTCTAGCATGTTTGGTTGAAATTGGAAATTTACATTTTTCAGTGTTGTCAGACGTTTGTAATATTCTCACAATAAGCTAATTAGCTCAATTGGAGCATTTCTAGCATGTTTGGTTTAAATTGGAAATTTACATTTTTCAGTTTTGTCAGACGTTTGTAAAATTCTTACAGTAGGCTTATTTGCGCAATTTGAGCATTTCTAGCATGTTTGGTTGAAATTGGAAATTTACATTTTTCACTTTTGTCAGACAATTGCAATATTCTCACAATAAGCTAATTAGCTCAATTGGAGCATTTCTAGCATGTTTGGTTGAAATTGGAAATTTACATTTTTCAGTGTTGTCAGACGTTTGTAATATTCTCACAATAAGCTAATTAGCTCAATTGGAGCATTTCTAGCATGTTTGGTTTAAATTGGAAACTTACATTTTTCACTTTTGTGAGACAATTGCAATATTCTCACAATAAGCTAATTAGCTCAATTGGAGCATTTCTAGCATGTTTGGTTGAAATTGGAAATTTACATTTTTCAATTTTGTTAGACGTTTGTAATATTCTCACAATAAGCTAATTAGCTCAATTGGAGCATTTCTAGCATGTTTTGTTGAAATTGGAAATTTACATTTTTCAGTTTCGTCAGACGTTTGTAAAATTCTTACAGTAGGCTTATTTGCGCAATTTGAGCATTTCTAGCATGTTTGGTTGAAATTGGAAATTTACATTTCTCACTTTTGTCAGACATTTGCAATATTCTCACAATAAGCTAATTAGCTCAATTGGAGCATTTCTAGCATGTTTGGTTGAAATTGGAAATTTACATTTTTCAGTGTTGTCAGACGTTTGTAATATTCTCACAATAAGCCAATTAGCTCAATTGGAGCATTTCTAGCATGTTTGGTTTAAATTGGAAATTTACATTTTTCACTTTTGTGAGACAATTGCAATATTCTCGCAATAAGCTAATTAGCTCAATTGGAGCATTTCTAGCATGTTTGGTTGAAATTGCAAATTTACATTTTTCAATTTTGTTAGACGTTTGTAATATTCTCACAATAAGCTAATTAGCTCAATTGGAGCATTTCTAGCATGTTTGGTTGAAATTGGAAATTTACATTTTTCAGTTTTGTCAGACGTTTGTAGTATTCTCACAATAAGCTAATTAGCTCAATTGGAGCATTTCTAGCATGTTTGGTTGAAATTGGAAATTTACATGTCTCACTTTTGTCAGACAATTGCAATATTCTCACAACAAGCTAATTAGCTCAATTGGAGCATTTCTAGCATGTTTGGTTGAAATTGGAAATTTACATTTTTCAGTTTTGTCAGACGTTTGTAGTATTCTCACAATAAGCTAATTAGCTCAATTGGAGCATTTCTAGCATGTTTGGTTGAAATTGGAAATTTACATTTCTCACTTTTGTCAGACAATTGCAATATTCTCACAATAAGCTAATTAGCTCAATTGGAGCATTTCTAGCATGTTTGGTTGAAATTGGAAATTTACATTTTTCAGTGTTGTCAGACGTTTGTAATATTCTCACAATAAGCTAATTAGCTCAATTGGAGCATTTCTAGCATGTTTGGTTGAAATTGGAAATTTACATTTTTCAGTTTTGTCAGACGTTTGTAGTATTCTCACAATAAGCTAATTAGCTCAATTGGAGCATTTCTAGCATGTTTGGTTGAAATTGGAAATTTACATTTCTCACTTTTGTCAGACAATTGCAATATTCTCACAACAAGCTAATTAGCTCAATTGGAGCATTTCTAGCATGTTTGGTTGAAATTAGAAATTTACATTTTTCAGTGTTGTCAGACGTTTGTAATATTCTCACAATAAGCTAATTAGCTCAATTGGAGCATTTCTAGCATGTTTGGTTTAGATTGGAAATTTACATTTTTCACTTTTGTCAGACAATTGCAATATTCTCACAATAAGCTAATTAGCTCAATTGGAGCATTTCTAGCATGTTTGGTTGAAATTGGAAATTTACATTTTTCACTTTTGTCAGACAATTGCAATATTCTCACAATAAGCTAATTAGCTCAATTGGAGCATTTCTAGCATGTTTGGTTGAAATTGGAAATTTACATTTTTCAGTTTCGTCAGACGTTTGTAAAATTCTTACAGTAGGCTTATTTGCGCAATTTGAGCATTTCTAGCATGTTTGGTTGAAATTGGAAATTTACATTTTTCACTTTTGTCAGACAATTG
The DNA here is from genome assembly GCF_963576615.1 of Watersipora subatra. NCBI lineage: Eukaryota > Metazoa > Bryozoa > Gymnolaemata > Cheilostomatida > Watersiporidae > Watersipora > Watersipora subatra. The sequence continues at coordinate 18,976,988 of NC_088718.1, read as the reverse complement.
CAATATTCTCACAATAAGCTAATTAGCTCAATTGGAGCATTTCTAGCATGTTTGGTTGAAATTGGAAATTTACATTTTTCAGTTTTGTCAGACGTTTGTAGTATTCTCACAATAAGCTAATTAGCTCAATTGGAGCATTTCTAGCATGTTTGGTTGAAATTGGAAGTTTACATTTTTCACTTTTGTCAGACAATTGCAATAATCTCACAGTAAGCTAATTAGCTCAATTGGAGCAATTCTAGCATGTTTGGTTGAAATTGGAAATTTACATTTTTCAGTGTTGTCAGACGTTTGTAATATTCTCACAACAAACTAATTAGCTCAATTGGAGCATTTCTAGCATGTTTGGTTTAGATTGGAAATTTACATTTTTCACTTTTGTGAGACAATTGCAATATTCTCACAATAAGCTAATTAGCTCAATTGGAGCATTTCTAGCATGTTTGGTTGAAATTGGAAATTTACATTTTTCAGTTTTGTCAGACAATTGCAATATTCTCACAATAAGCTAATTAGCTCAATTGGAGCATTTCTAGCATCTTCGGTTGAAATTGGAAATTTACATTTTTCAGTGTTGTCAGATGTTTGTAATATTCTCACAATAAGCTAATTAGCTCAATTGGAGCATTTCTAGGATGTTTGGTTGAAATTGGAAATTTACATTTTTCACTTTTGTCAGACAATTGCAATATTCTCACAATAAGCTAATTAGCTCAATTGGAGCATTTCTAGCATGTTTGGTTGAAATTGGAAATTTACATTTTTCAGTGTTGTCAGACGTTTGTAATATTCTCACAATAAGCTAATTAGCTCAATTGGAGCATTTCTAGCATGTTTGGTTTAGATTGGAAATTTACATTTTTCACTTTTGTGAGACAATTGCAATATTCTCACAATAAGCTAATTAGCTCAATTGGAGCATTTCTAGCATGTTTGGTTGAAATTGGAAATTTACATTTTTCACTTTTGTCAGACAATTGCAATATTCTCACAATAAGCTAATTAGCTCAATTGGAGCATTTCTAGCATGTTTGGTTGAAATTGGAAATTTACATTTTTCAGTGTTGTCAGACGTTTGTAATATTCTCACAATAAGCTAATTAGCTCAATTGGAGCATTTCTAGCATGTTTGGTTTAAATTGGAAATTTACATTTTTCAGTTTCGTCAGATGTTTGTAAAATTCTTACAGTAGGCTTATTTGCGCAATTTGAGCATTTCTAGCATGTTTGGTTGAAATTGGAAATTTACATTTTTCACTTTTGTCAGACAATTGCAATATTCTCACAATAAGCTAATTAGCTCAATTGGAGCATTTCTAGCATGTTTGGTTGAAATTGGAAGTTTACATTTTTCAGTGTTGTCAGACGTTTGTAATATTCTCACAATAAGCTAATTAGCTCAATTGGAGCATTTCTAGCATGTTTGGTTTAAATTGGAAATTTACATTTTTCACTTTTGTGAGACAATTGCAATATTCTCACAATAAGCTAATTAGCTCAATTGGAGCATTTCTAGCATGTTTGGTTGAAATTGGAAATTTACATTTTTCAATTTTGTTAGACATTTGTAATATTCTCACAATAAGCTAATTAGCTCAATTGGAGCATTTCTAGCATGTTTTGTTGAAATTGGAAATTTACATTTTTCAGTTTCGTCAGACGTTTGTAAAATTCTTACAGTAGGCTTATTTGCGCAATTTGAGCATTTCTAGCATGTTTGGTTGAAATTGGAAATTTACATTTCTCACTTTTGTCAGACATTTGCAATATTCTCACAATAAGCTAATTAGCTCAATTGGAGCATTTCTAGCATGTTTGGTTGAAATTGGAAATTTACATTTTTCAGTGTTGTCAGACGTTTGTAATATTCTCACAATAAGCCAATTAGCTCAATTGGAGCATTTCTAGCATGTTTGGTTTAAATTGGAAATTTACATTTTTCACTTTTGTGAGACAATTGCAATATTCTCACAATAAGCTAATTAGCTCAATTGGAGCATTTCTAGCATGTTTGATTGAAATTGGAAATTTACATTTTTCAATTTTGTTAGACGTTTGTAATATTCTCGCAATCAGCTAATTAGCTCAATTAGAGCATTTCTAGCATGTTTGGTTGAAATTGGAAATTTACATTTTTCAGTTTTGTCAGACATTTGCAATATTCTCGCAATAAGCTAATTAGCTCATTTGGAGCATTTCTAGCATGTTTGGTTGAAATTAGAAATTTACATTTTTCAGTGTTGTCAGACGTTTGTAATATTCTCACAATAAGCTAATTAGCTCAATTGGAGCATTTCTAGCATGTTTGGTTGAAATTGGAAATTTACATTTTTCAGTTTCGTCAGACGTTTGTAAAATTCTTACAGTAGGCTTATTTGCGCAATTTGAGCATTTCTAGCATGTTTAATTGAAATTGGAAATTTACATTTTTCACTTTTGTCAGACAATTGCAATATTCTCACAATAAGCTAATTAGCTCAATTGGAGCATTTCTAGCATGTTTGGTTGAAATTGGAAATTTACATTTTTCAGTTTTGTCAGACGTTTGTAGTATTCTCACAATAAGCTAATTAGCTCAATTGGAGCATTTCTAGCATGTTTGGTTGAAATTGGAAATTTACATTTCTCACTTTTGTCAGAGAATTGCAATATTCTCACAACAAGCTAATTAGCTCAATTGGAGCATTTCTAGCATGTTTGGTTGAAATTGGAAATTTACATTTTTCACTTTTGTCAGACAATTGCAATATTCTCACAATAAGCTAATTAGCTCAATTGGAGCATTTCTAGCATGTTTGGTTGAAATTGGAAATTTACATTTTTCAGTTTTGTCAGACGTTTGTAGTATTCTCACAATAAGCTAATTAGCTCAATTGGAGCATTTCTAGCATGTTTGGTTGAAATTGGAATTTTACATTTCTCACTTTTGTCAGACAATTGCAATATTCTCACAACAAGCTAATTAGCTCAATTGGAGCATTTCTAGCATGTTTGGTTGAAATTGGAAATTTACATTTTTCAGTTTTGTCAGACGTTTGTAGTATTCTCACAATAAGCTAATTAGCTCAATTGGAGCATTTCTAGCATGTTTGGTTGAAATTGGAAATTTACATTTCTCACTTTTGTCAGACAATTGCAATATTCTCACAATAAGCTAATTAGCTCAATTGGAGCATTTCTAGCATGTTTGGTTGAAATTGGAAATTTACATTTTTCAGTTTTGTCAGACGTTTGTAATATTCTCACAATAAACTAATTAGCTCAATTGGAGCATTTCTAGCATGTTTGGTTTAGATTGGAAATTTACATTTTTCACTTTTTTGAGACAATTGCAATATTCTCACAATAAGCTAATTAGCTCAATTGGAGCATTTCTAGCATGTTTGGTTGAAATTGGAAATTTACATTTTTCAGTTTTGTCAGACAATTGCAATATTCTCACAATAAGCTAATTAGCTCAATTGGAGCATTTCTAGCATCTTCGGTTGAAATTGGAAATTTACATTTTTCAGTGTTGTCAGACGTTTGTAATATTCTCACAATAAGCTAATTAGCTCAATTGGAGCATTTCTAGCATGTTTGGTTGAAATTGGAAATTTACATTTTTCACTTTTGTCAGACAATTGCAATATTCTCACAATAAGCTAATTAGCTCAATTGGAGCATTTCTAGCATGTTTGGTTGAAATTGGAAATTTACATTTTTCAGTGTTGTCAGACGTTTGTAATATTCTCACAATAAGCTAATTAGCTCAATTGGAGCATTTCTAGCATGTTTGGTTTAGATTGGAAATTTACATTTTTCACTTTTGTGAGACAATTGCAATATTCTCACAATAAGCTAATTAGCTCAATTGGAACATTTCTAGCATGTTTGGTTGAAATTGGAAATTTACATTTTTCACTTTTGTCAGACAATTGCAATATTCTCACAATAAGCTAATTAGCTCAATTGGAGCATTTCTAGCATGTTTGGTTGAAATTGGAAATTTGCATTTTTCAGTGTTGTCAGACGTTTGTAATATTCTCACAATAAGCTAATTAGCTCAATTGGAGCATTTCTAGCATGTTTGGTTTAAATTGGAAATTTACATTTTTCAGTTTCGTCAGACGTTTGTAAAATTCTTACAGTAGGCTTATTTGCGCAATTTGAGCATTTCTAGCATGTTTGGTTGAAATTGGAAATTTACATTTTTCACTTTTGTCAGACAATTGCAATATTCTCACAATAAGCTAATTAGCTCAATTGGAGCATTTCTAGCATGTTTGGTTGAAATTGGAAATTTACATTTTTCAGTGTTGTCAGACGTTTGTAATATTCTCACAATAAGCTAATTAGCTCAATTGGAGCATTTCTAGCATGTTTGGTTTAAATTGGAAATTTACATTTTTCACTTTTGTGAGACAATTGCAATATTCTCACAATAAGCTAATTAGCTCAATTGGAGCATTTCTAGCATGTTTGGTTGAAATTGGAAATTTACATTTTTCAATTTTGTTAGACGTTTGTAATATTCTCACAATAAGCTAATTAGCTCAATTGGAGCATTTCTAGCATGTTTTGTTGAAATTGGAAATTTACATTTTTCAGTTTCGTCAGACGTTTGTAAAATTCTTACAGTAGGCTTATTTGCGCAATTTGAGCATTTCTAGCATGTTTGGTTGAAATTGGAAATTTACATTTCTCACTTTTGTCAGACATTTGCAATATTCTCACAATAAGCTAATTAGCTCAATTGGAGCATTTCTAGCATGTTTGGTTTAAATTGGAAATTTACATTTTTCAGTGTTGTCAGACGTTTGTAATATTCTCACAATAAGCCAATTAGCTCAATTGGAGCATTTCTAGCATGTTTGGTTTAAATTGGAAATTTACATTTTTCACTTTTGTGAGACAATTGCAATATTCTCACAATAAGCTAATTAGCTCAATTGGAGCATTTCTAGCATGTTTGGTTGAAATTGGAAATTTACATTTTTCAATTTTGTTAGACGTTTGTAATATTCTCACAATAAGCTAATTAGCTCAATTGGAGCATTTCTAGCATGTTTGGTTGAAATTGGAAATTTACATTTTTCAGTTTTGTCAGACGTTTGTAGTATTCTCACAATAAGCTAATTAGCTCAATTGGAGCATTTCTAGCATGTTTGGTTGAAATTGGAAATTTACATGTCTCACTTTTGTCAGACAATTGCAATATTCTCACAACAAGCTATTTAGCTCAATTGGAGCATTTCTAGCATGTTTGGTTGAAATTGGAAATTTACATTTTTCAGTTTTGTCAGACGTTTGTAGTATTCTCACAATAAGCTAATTAGCTCAATTGGAGCATTTCTAGCATGTTTGGTTGAAATTGGAAATTTACATTTCTCACTTTTGTCAGACAATTGCAATATTCTCACAATAAGCTAATTAGCTCAATTGGAGCATTTCTAGCATGTTTGGTTGAAATTGGAAATTTACATTTTTCAGTGTTGTCAGACGTTTGTAATATTCTCACAATAAGCTAATTAGCTCAATTGGAGCATTTCTAGCACTTTTGGTTGAAATTGGAAATTTACATTTTTCAGTTTTGTCAGACGTTTGTAGTATTCTCACAATAAGCTAATTAGCTCAATTGGAGCATTTCTAGCATGTTTGGTTGAAATTGGAAATTTACATTTCTCACTTTTGTCAGACAATTGCAATATTCTCACAACAAGCTAATTAGCTCAATTGGAGCATTTCTAGCATGTTTGGTTGAAATTAGAAATTTACATTTTTCAGTGTTGTCAGACGTTTGTAATATTCTCACAATAAGCTAATTAGCTCAATTGGAGCATTTCTAGCATGTTTGGTTTAGATTGGAAATTTACATTTTTCACTTTTGTCAGACAATTGCAATATTCTCACAATAAGCTAATTAGCTCAATTGGAGCATTTCTAGCATGTTTGGTTGAAATTGGAAATTTACATTTTTCACTTTTGTCAGACAATTGCAATATTCTCACAATAAGCTAATTAGCTCAATTGGAGCATTTCTAGCATGTTTGGTTGAAATTGGAAATTTACATTTTTCAGTTTCGTCAGACGTTTGTAAAATTCTTACAGTAGGCTTATTTGCGCAATTTGAGCATTTCTAGCATGTTTGGTTGAAATTGGAAATTTACATTTTTCACTTTTGTCAGACAATTGCAATATTCTCACAATAAGCTAATTAGCTCAATTGGAGCATTTCTAGCATGTTTGGTTGAAATTGGAAATTTACATTTTTCAGTGTTGTCAGACGTTTGTAATATTCTCACAATAAGCTAATTAGCTCAATTGGAGCATTTCTAGCATGTTTGGTTTAAATTGGAAATTTACATTTTTCACTTTTGTGAGACAATTGCAATATTCTCACAATAAGCTAATTAGCTCAATTGGAGCATTTCTAGCATGCTTGGTTGAAATTGGAAATTTACATTTTTCAATTTTGTTAGACGTTTGTAATGTTCTCACAATAAGCTAATTAGCTCAATTGGAGCATTTCTAGCATGTTTGGTTGAAATTGGAAATTTACATTTTTCAGTTTTGTCAGACGTTTGTAAAAATCTTACAGTAGGCTTATTTGCGCAAGTTGAGCATTTCTAGCATGTTTGGTTGAAATTGGAAATTTACATTTTTCACTTTTGTCAGACAATTGCAATATTCTCACAATAAGCTAATTAGCTCAATTGGAGCATTTCTAGCATCTTCGGTTGAAGTTGGAAATTTACATTTTTCAGTGTTGTCAGACGTTTGTAATATTCTCACAATAAGCTAATTAGCTCAATTGGAGCATTTCTAGCATGTTTGGTTGAAATTGGAAGTTTACATTTTTCACTTTTGTCAGACAATTGCAATAATCTCACAGTAAGCTAATTAGCTCAATTGGAGCAATTCTAGCATGTTTGGTTGAAATTGGAAATTTACATTTTTCAGTGTTGTCAGACGTTTGTAATATTCTCACAATAAACTAATTAGCTCAATTGGAGCATTTCTAGCATGTTTGGTTTAGATTGGAAATTTACATTTTTCACTTTTGTCAGACGTTTGTAATATTCTCACAATAAGCTAATTAGCTCAATTGGAGCATTTCTAGCATGTTTGGTTGAAATTGGAAATTTACATTTTTCAGTTTTGTCAGACAATTGCAATATTCTCACAATAAGCTAATTAGCTCAATTGGAGCATTTCTAGCATCTTCGGTTGAAATTGGAAATTTACATTTTTCAGTGTTGTCAGACGTTTGTAATATTCTCACAATAAGCTAATTAGCTCAATTGGAGCATTTCTAGCATGTTTGGTTGAAATTGGAAATTTACATTTTTCACTTTTGTCAGACAATTGCAATATTCTCACAATAAGCTAATTAGCTCAATTGGAGCATTTCTAGCATGTTTGGTTGAAATTGGAAATTTACATTTTTCAGTGTTGTCAGACGTTTGTAATATTCTCACAATAAGCTAATTAGCTCAATTGGAGCATTTCTAGCATGTTTGGTTTAGATTGGAAATTTACATTTTTCACTTTTGTGAGACAATTGCAATATTCTCACAAAAAGCTAATTAGCTCAATTGGAGCATTTCTAGCATGTTTGGTTGAAATTGGAAATTTACATTTTTCACTTTTGTCAGACAATTGCAATATTCTCACAATAAGCTAATTAGCTCAATTGGAGCATTTCTAGCTTGTTTGGTTGAAATTGGAAATTTACATTTTTCAGTGTTGTCAGACGTTTGTAATATTCTCACAATAAGCTAATTAGCTCAATTGGAGCATTTCTAGCATGTTTGGTTTAAATTGGAAATTTACATTTTTCAGTTTCGTCAGACGTTTGTAAAATTCTTACAGTAGGCTTATTTGCGCAATTTGAGCATTTCTAGCATGTTTGGTTGAAATTGGAAATTTACATTTTTCACTTTTGTCAGACAATTGCAATATTCTCACAATAAGCTAATTAGCTCAATTGGAGCATTTCTAGCATGTTTGGTTGAAATTGGAAATTTACATTTTTCAGTGTTGTCAGACGTTTGTAATATTCTCACAATAAGCTAATTAGCTCAATTGGAGCATTTCTAGCATGTTTGGTTTAAATTGGAAATTTACATTTTTCACTTTTGTGAGACAATTGCAATATTCTCACAATAAGCTAATTAGCTCAATTGGAGCATTTCTAGCATGTTTGGTTGAAATTGGAAATTTACATTTCTCACTTTTGTCAGACATTTGCAATATTCTCACAATAAGCTAATTAGCTCAGTTGGAGCATTTCTAGCATGTTTGGTTGAAATTGGAAATTTACATTTTTCAGTGTTGTCAGACGTTTGTAATATTCTCACAATAAGCCAATTAGCTCAATTGGAGCATTTCTAGCATGTTTGGTTTAAATTGGAAATTTACATTTTTCACTTTTGTGAGACAATTGCAATATTCTCACAATAAGCTAATTAGCTCAATTGGAGCATTTCTAGCATGTTTGATTGAAATTGGAAATTTACATTTTTCAATTTTGTTAGACGTTTGTAATATTCTCGCAATCAGCTAATTAGCTCAATTAGAGCATTTCTAGCATGTTTGGTTGAAATTGGAAATTTACATTTTTCAGTTTTGTCAGACATTTGCAATATTCTCGCAATAAGCTAATTAGCTCATTTGGAGCATTTCTAGCATGTTTGGTTGAAATTAGAAATTTACATTTTTCAGTGTTGTCAGACGTTTGTAATATTCTCACAATAAGCTAATTAGCTCAATTGGAGCATTTCTAGCATGTTTGGTTGAAATTGGAAATTTACATTTTTCAGTTTCGTCAGACGTTTGTAAAATTCTTACAGTAGGCTTATTTGCGCAATTTGAGCATTTCTAGCATGTTTAATTGAAATTGGAAATTTACATTTTTCACTTTTGTCAGACAATTGCAATATTCTCACAATAAGCTAATTAGCTCAATTGGAGCATTTCGAGCATGTTTGGTTGAAATTGGAAATTTACATTTTTCAGTTTTGTCAGACGTTTGTAGTATTCTCACAATAAGCTAATTAGCTCAATTGGAGCATTTCTAGCATGTTTGGTTGAAATTGGAAATTTACATTTCTCACTTTTGTCAGAGAATTGCAATATTCTCACAACAAGCTAATTAGCTCAATTGGAGCATTTCTAGCATGTTTGGTTGAAATTGGAAATTTACATTTTTCACTTTTGTCAGACAATTGCAATATTCTCACAATAAGCTAATTAGCTCAATTGGAGCATTTCTAGCATGTTTGGTTGAAATTGGAAATTTACATTTTTCAGTTTTGTCAGACGTTTGTAGTATTCTCACAATAAGCTAATTAGCTCAATTGCAGCATTTCTAGCATGTTTGGTTGAAATTGGAAATTTACATTTCTCACTTTTGTCAGACAATTGCAATATTCTCACAACAAGCTAATTAGCTCAATTGGAGCATTTCTAGCATGTTTGGTTGAAATTGGAAATTTACATTTTTCAGTTTTGTCAGACGTTTGTAGTATTCTCACAATAAGCTAATTAGCTCAATTGGAGCATTTCTAGCATGTTTGGTTGAAATTGGAAATTTACATTTCTCACTTTTGTCAGACAATTGCAATATTCTCACAATAAGCTAATTAGCTCAATTGGAGCATTTCTAGCATGTTTGGTTGAAATTGGAAATTTACATTTTTCAGTGTTGTCAGACGTTTGTAATATTCTCACAATAAGCTAATTAGCTCAATTGGAGCATTTCTAGCATGTTTGGTTGAAATTGGAAATTTACATTTTTCAGTTTTGTCAGACGTTTGTAGTATTCTCACAATAAGCTAATTAGCTCAATTGGAGCATTTCTAGCATGTTTGGTTGAAATTGGAAATTTACATTTCTCACTTTTGTCAGACAATTGCAATAATCTCACAACAAGCTAATTAGCTCAATTGGAGCATTTCTAGCATGTTTGGTTGAAATTGGAAATTTACATTTTTCAGTGTTGTCAGACGTTTGTAATATTCTCACAATAAGCTAATTAGCTCAATTGGAGCATTTCTAGCATGTTTGGTTGAAATTGGAAATTTACATTTTTCACTTTTGTCAGACAATTGCAATATTCTCACAATAAGCTAATTAGCTCAATTGGAGCATTTCTAGCATGTTTGGTTGAAATTGGAAATTTACATTTTTCACTTTTGTCAGACAATTGCAATATTCTCACAATAAGCTAATTAGCTCAATTGGAGCATTTCTAGCATGTTTGGTTGAAATTGGAAATTTACATTTTTCAGTGTTGTCAGACGTTTGTAATATTCTCACAATAAGCTCATTAGCTCAATTGGAGCATTTCTAGCATGTTTGGTTTAAATTGGAAATTTACATTTTTCACTTTTGTGAGACAATTGCAATATTCTCACAATAAGCTAATTAGCTCAATTGGAGCATTTCTAGCATGTTTGGTTGAAATTGGAAATTTACATTTTTCAATTTTGTTAGACGTTTGTAATATTCTCACAATAAGCTAATTAGCTCAATTGGAGCATTTCTAGCATGTTTGGTTGAAATTGGAAATTTACATTTTTCAGTTTTGTCAGACGTTTGTAAAAATCTTACAGTAGGCTTATTTGCGCAAGTTGAGAATTTCTAGCATGTTTGGTTGAAATTGGAAATTTACATTTTTCACTTTTGTCAGACAATTGCAATATTCTCACAATAAGCTAATTAGCTCAATTGGAGCATTTCTAGCATCTTCGGTTGAAGTTGGAAATTTACATTTTTCAGTGTTGTCAGACGTTTGTAATATTCTCACAATAAGCTAATTAGCTCAATTGGAGCATTTCTAGCATGTTTGGTTGAAATTCGAAGTTTACATTTTTCACTTTTGTCAGACAATTGCCATAATCTCACAGTAAGCTAATTAGCTCAATTGGAGCAATTCTAGCATGTTTGGTTGAAATTGGAAATTTACATTTTTCAGTGTTGTCAGACGTTTGTAATATTCTCACAACAAACTAATTAGCTCAATTGGAGCATTTCTAGCATGTTTGGTTTAGATTGAAAATTTACATTTTTCACTTTTGTGAGACAATTGCAATATTCTCACAATAAGCTAATTAGCTCAATTGGAGCATTTCTAGCATGTTTGGTTGAAATTGGAAATTTACATTTTTCAGTTTTGTCAGACAATTGCAATATTCTCACAATAAGCTAATTAGCTCAATTGGAGCATTTCTAGCATCTTCGGTTGAAATTGGAAATTTACATTTTTCAGTGTTGTCAGACGTTTGTAATATTCTCACAATAAGCTAATTAGCTCAATTGGAGCATTTCTAGGATGTTTGGTTGAAATTGGAAATTTACATTTTTCACTTTTGTCAGACAATTGCAATATTCTCACAATAAGCTAATTAGCTCAATTGGAGCATTTCTAGCATGTTTGGTTGAAATTGGAAATTTACATTTTTCATTGTTGTCAGACGTTTGTAATATTCTCACAATAAGCTAATTAGCTCAATTGGAGCATTTCTAGCATGTTTGGTTTAGATTGGAAATTTACATTTTTCACTTTTGTGAGACAATTGCAATATTCTCACAATAAGCTAATTAGCTCAATTGGAGCATTTCTAGCATGTTTGGTTGAAATTGGAAATTTACATTTTTCACTTTTGTCACACAATTGCAATATTCTCACAATAAGCTAATTAGCTCAATTGGAGCATTTCTAGCATGTTTGGTTGAAATTGGAAATTTACATTTTTCAGTGTTGTCAGACGTTTGTAATATTCTCACAATAAGCTAATTAGCTCAATTGGAGCATTTCTAGCATGTTTGGTTTAAATTGGAAACTTACATTTTTCAGTTTCGTCAGACGTTTGTAAAATTCTTACAGTAGGCTTATTTGCGCAATTTGAGCATTTCTAGCATGTTTGGTTGAAATTGGAAATTTACATTTTTCACTTTTGTCAGACAATTGCAATATTCTCACAATAAGCTAATTAGCTCAATTGGAGCATTTCTAGCATGTTTGGTTGAAATTGGAAATTTACATTTTTCAATTTTGTTAGACATTTGTAATATTCTCACAATAAGCTAATTAGCTCAATTGGAGCATTTCTAGCATGTTTTGTTGAAATTGGAAATTTACATTTTTCAGTTTCGTCAGACGTTTGTAAAATTCTTACAGTAGGCTTATTTGCGCAATTTGAGCATTTCTAGCATGTTTGGTTGAAATTGGAAATTTACATTTCTCACTTTTGTCAGACATTTGCAATATTCTCACAATAAGCTAATTAGCTCAATTGGAGCATTTCTAGCATGTTTGGTTGAAATTGGAAATTTACATTTTTCAGTGTTGTCAGACGTTTGTAATATTCTCACAATAAGCCAATTAGCTCAATTGGAGCATTTCTAGCATGTTTGGTTTAAATTGGAAATTTACATTTTTCACTTTTGTCAGACAATTGCAATATTCTCACAATAAGCTAATTAGCTCAATTGGAGCATTTCTAGCATGTTTGATTGAAATTGGAAATTTACATTTTTCAATTTTGTTAGACGTTTGTAATATTCTCGCAATCAGCTAATTAGCTCAATTAGAGCATTTCTAGCATGTTTGGTTGAAATTGGAAATTTACATTTTTCAGTTTTGTCAGACATTTGCAATATTCTCGCAATAAGCTAATTAGCTCATTTGGAGCATTTCTAGCATGTTTGGTTGAAATTAGAAATTTACATTTTTCAGTGTTGTCAGACGTTTGTAATATTCTCACAATAAGCTAATTAGCTCAATTGGAGCATTTCTAGCATGTTTGGATGAAATTGGAAATTTACATTTTTCAGTTTCGTCAGACGTTTGTAAAATTCTTACAGTAGGCTTATTTGCGCAATTTGAGCATTTCTAGCATGTTTAATTGAAATTGGAAATTTACATTTTTCACTTTTGTCAGACAATTGCAATATTCTCACAATAAGCTAATTAGCTCAATTGGAGCATTTCTAGCATGTTTGGTTGAAATTGGAAATTTACATTTTTCAGTTTTGTCAGACGTTTGTAGTATTCTCACAATAAGCTAATTAGCTCAATTGGAGCATTTCTAGCATGTTTGGTTGAAATTGGAAATTTACATTTCTCACTTTTGTCAGAGAATTGCAATATTCTCACAACAAGCTAATTAGCTCAATTGGAGCATTTCTAGCATGTTTGGTTGAAATTGGAAATTTACATTTTTCACTTTTGTCAGACAATTGCAATATTCTCACAATAAGCTAATTAGCTCAATTGGAGCATTTCTAGCATGTTTGGTTGAAATTGGAAATTTACATTTTTCAGTTTTGTCAGACGTTTGTAGTATTCTCACAATAAGCTAATTAGCTCAATTGGAGCATTTCTAGCATGTTTGGTTGAAATTGGAAATTTACATTTCTCACTTTTGTCAGACAATTGCAATATTCTCACAATAAGCTAATTAGCTCAATTGGAGCATTTCTAGCATGTTTGGTTGAAATTGGAAATTTACATTTTTCAGTTTTGTCAGACGTTTGTAATATTCTCACAATAAACTAATTAGCTCAATTGGAGCATTTCTAGCATGTTTGGTTTAGATTGGAAATTTACATTTTTCACTTTTGTGAGACAATTGCAATATTCTCACAATAAGCTAATTAGCTCAATTGGAGCATTTCTAGCATGTTTGGTTGAAATTTGAAATTTACATTTTTCAGTTTTGTCAGACAATTGCAATATTCTCACAATAAGCTAATTAGCTCAATTGGAGCATTTCTAGCATCTTCGGTTGAAATTGGAAATTTACATTTTTCAGTGTTGTCAGACGTTTGTAATATTCTCACAATAAGCTAATTAGCTCAATTGGAGCATTTCTAGCATGTTTGGTTGAAATTGGAAATTTACATTTTTCACTTTTGTCAGACAATTGCAATATTCTCACAATAAGCTAATTAGCTCAATTGGAGCATTTCTAGCATGTTTGGTTGAAATTGGAAATTTACATTTTTCAGTGTTGTCAGACGTTTGTAATATTCTCACAATAAGCTAATTAGCTCAATTGGAGCATTTCTAGCATGTTTGGTTTAGATTGGAAATTTACATTTTTCACTTTTGTGAGACAATTGCAATATTCTCACAATAAGCTAATTAGCTCAATTGGAGCATTTCTAGCATGTTTGGTTGAAATTGGAAATTTACATTTTTCACTTTTGTCAGACAATTGCAATATTCTCACAATAAGCTAATTAGCTCAATTGGAGCATTTCTAGCATGTTTGGTTGAAATTGGAAATTTACATTTTTCAGTGTTGTCAGACGTTTGTAATATTCTCACAATAAGCTAATTAGCTCAATTGGAGCATTTCTAGCATGTTTGGTTTGAATTGGAAATTTACATTTTTCAGTTTCGTCAGACGTTTGTAAAATTCTTACAGTAGGCTTATTTGCGCAATTTGAGCATTTCTAGCATGTTTGGTTGAAATTGGAAATTTACATTTTTCACTTTTGTCAGACAATTGCAATATTCTCGCAACAAGCTAATTAGCTCAATTGGAGCATTTCTAGCATGTTTGGTTGAAATTGGAAATTTACATTTTTCAGTGTTGTCAGACGTTTGTAATATTCACACAATAAGCTAATTAGCTCAATTGGAGCATTTCTAGCATGTTTGGTTTAAATTGGAAATTTACATTTTTCACTTTTGTGAGACAATTGCAATATTCTCACAATAAGCTAATTAGCTCAATTGGAGCATTTCTAGCATGTTTGGTTGAAATTGGAAATTTACATTTTTCAATTTTGTTAGACGTTTGTAATATTCTCACAATAAGCTAATTAGCTCAATTGGAGCATTTCTAGCATGTTTTGTTGAAATTGGAAATTTACATTTTTCAGTTTCGTCAGACGTTTGTAAAATTCTTACAGTAGGCTTATTTGCGCAATTTGAGCATTTCTAGCGTGTTTGGTTGAAATTGGAAATTTACATTTCTCACTTTTGTCAGACATTTGCAATATTCTCACAATAAGCTAATTAGCTCAATTGGAGCATTTCTAGCATGTTTGGTTGAAATTGGAAATTTACATTTTTCAGTGTTGTCAGACGTTTGTAATATTCTCACAATATGCCAATTAGCTCAATTGGAGCATTTCTAGCATGTTTGGTTTAAATTGGAAATTTACATTTTTCACTTTTGTGAGACAATTGCAATATTCTCACAATAAGCTAATTAGCTCAATTGGAGCATTTCTAGCATGTTTGGTTGAAATTGGAAATTTACATTTTTCAATTTTGTTAGACGTTTGTAATATTCTCACAATAAGCTAATTAGCTCAATTGGAGCATTTCTAGCATGTTTGGTTGAAATTGGAAATTTACATGTCTCACTTTTGTCAGACAATTGCAATATTCTCACAACAAGCTAATTAGCTCAATTGGAGCATTTCTAGCATGTTTGGTTGAAATTGGAAATTTACATTTTTCAGTTTTGTCAGACGTTTGTAGTATTCTCACAATAAGCTAATTAGCTCAATTGGAGCATTTCTAGCATGTTTGGTTGAAATTGGAAATTTACATTTCTCACTTTTGTCAGACAATTGCAATATTCTCACAATAAGCTAATTAGCTCAATTGGAGCATTTCTAGCATGTTTGGTTGAAATTGGAAATTTACATTTTTCAGTGTTGTCAGACGTTTGTAATATTCTCACAATAAGCTAATTAGCTCAATTGGAGCATTTCTAGCATGTTTGGTTGAAATTGGAAATTTACATTTTTCAGTTTTGTCAGACGTTTGTAGTATTCTCACAATAAGCTAATTAGCTCAATTGGAGCATTTCTAGCATGTTTGGTTGAAATTGGAAATTTACATTTTTCACTTTTGTCAGACAATTGCAATATTCTCACAATAAGCTAATTAGCTCAATTGGAGCATTTCTAGCATGTTTGATTGAAATTGGAAATTTACATTTTTCAATTTTGTTAGACGTTTGTAATATTCTCGCAATCAGCTAATTAGCTCAATTAGAGCATTTCTAGCATGTTTGGTTGAAATTGGAAATTTACATTTTTCAGTTTTGTCAGACATTTGCAATATTCTCGCAATAAGCTAATTAGCTCATTTGGAGCATTTCTAGCATGTTTGGTTGAAATTAGAAATTTACATTTTTCAGTGTTGTCAGACGTTTGTAATATTCTCACAATAAGCTAATTAGCTCAATTGGAGCATTTCTAGCATGTTTGGATGAAATTGGAAATTTACATTTTTCAGTTTCGTCAGACGTTTGTAAAATTCTTACAGTAGGCTTATTTGCGCAATTTGAGCATTTCTAGCATGTTTAATTGAAATTGGAAATTTACATTTTTCACTTTTGTCAGACAATTGCAATATTCTCACAATAAGCTAATTAGCTCAATTGGAGCATTTCTAGCATGTTTGGTTGAAATTGGAAATTTACATTTTTCAGTTTTGTCAGACGTTTGTAGTATTCTCACAATAAGCTAATTAGCTCAATTGGAGCATTTCTAGCATGTTTGGTTGAAATTGGAAATTTACATTTCTCACTTTTGTCAGAGAATTGCAATATTCTCACAACAAGCTAATTAGCTCAATTGGAGCATTTCTAGCATGTTTGGTTGAAATTGGAAATTTACATTTTTCACTTTTGTCAGACAATTGCAATATTCTCACAATAAGCTAATTAGCTCAATTGGAGCATTTCTAGCATGTTTGGTTGAAATTGGAAATTTACATTTTTCAGTTTTGTCAGACGTTTGTAGTATTCTCACAATAAGCTAATTAGCTCAATTGGAGCATTTCTAGCATGTTTGGTTGAAATTGGAAATTTACATTTCTCACTTTTGTCAGACAATTGCAATATTCTCACAATAAGCTAATTAGCTCAATTGGAGCATTTCTAGCATGTTTGGTTGAAATTGGAAATTTACATTTTTCAGTTTTGTCAGACGTTTGTAATATTCTCACAATAAACTAATTAGCTCAATTGGAGCATTTCTAGCATGTTTGGTTTAGATTGGAAATTTACATTTTTCACTTTTGTGAGACAATTGCAATATTCTCACAATAAGCTAATTAGCTCAATTGGAGCATTTCTAGCATGTTTGGTTGAAATTTGAAATTTACATTTTTCAGTTTTGTCAGACAATTGCAATATTCTCACAATAAGCTAATTAGCTCAATTGGAGCATTTCTAGCATCTTCGGTTGAAATTGGAAATTTACATTTTTCAGTGTTGTCAGACGTTTGTAATATTCTCACAATAAGCTAATTAGCTCAATTGGAGCATTTCTAGCATGTTTGGTTGAAATTGGAAATTTACATTTTTCACTTTTGTCAGACAATTGCAATATTCTCACAATAAGCTAATTAGCTCAATTGGAGCATTTCTAGCATGTTTGGTTGAAATTGGAAATTTACATTTTTCAGTGTTGTCAGACGTTTGTAATATTCTCACAATAAGCTAATTAGCTCAATTGGAGCATTTCTAGCATGTTTGGTTTAGATTGGAAATTTACATTTTTCACTTTTGTGAGACAATTGCAATATTCTCACAATAAGCTAATTAGCTCAATTGGAGCATTTCTAGCATGTTTGGTTGAAATTGGAAATTTACATTTTTCACTTTTGTCAGACAATTGCAATATTCTCACAATAAGCTAATTAGCTCAATTGGAGCATTTCTAGCATGTTTGGTTGAAATTGGAAATTTACATTTTTCAGTGTTGTCAGACGTTTGTAATATTCTCACAATAAGCTAATTAGCTCAATTGGAGCATTTCTAGCATGTTTGGTTTGAATTGGAAATTTACATTTTTCAGTTTCGTCAGACGTTTGTAAAATTCTTACAGTAGGCTTATTTGCGCAATTTGAGCATTTCTAGCATGTTTGGTTGAAATTGGAAATTTACATTTTTCACTTTTGTCAGACAATTGCAATATTCTCGCAACAAGCTAATTAGCTCAATTGGAGCATTTCTAGCATGTTTGGTTGAAATTGGAAATTTACATTTTTCAGTGTTGTCAGACGTTTGTAATATTCTCACAATAAGCTAATTAGCTCAATTGGAGCATTTCTAGCATGTTTGGTTTAAATTGGAAATTTACATTTTTCACTTTTGTGAGACAATTGCAATATTCTCACAATAAGCTAATTAGCTCAATTGGAGCATTTCTAGCATGTTTGGTTGAAATTGGAAATTTACATTTTTCAATTTTGTTAGACGTTTGTAATATTCTCACAATAAGCTAATTAGCTCAATTGGAGCATTTCTAGCATGTTTTGTTGAAATTGGAAATTTACATTTTTCAGTTTCGTCAGACGTTTGTAAAATTCTTACAGTAGGCTTATTTGCGCAATTTGAGCATTTCTAGCGTGTTTGGTTGAAATTGGAAATTTACATTTCTCACTTTTGTCAGACATTTGCAATATTCTCACAATAAGCTAATTAGCTCAATTGGAGCATTTCTAGCATGTTTGGTTGAAATTGGAAATTTACATTTTTCAGTGTTGTCAGACGTTTGTAATATTCTCACAATATGCCAATTAGCTCAATTGGAGCATTTCTAGCATGTTTGGTTTAAATTGGAAATTTACATTTTTCACTTTTGTGAGACAATTGCAATATTCTCACAATAAGCTAATTAGCTCAATTGGAGCATTTCTAGCATGTTTGGTTGAAATTGGAAATTTACATTTTTCAATTTTGTTAGACGTTTGTAATATTCTCACAATAAGCTAATTAGCTCAATTGGAGCATTTCTAGCATGTTTGGTTGAAATTGGAAATTTACATTTTTCAGTTTTGTCAGACGTTTGTAGTATTCTCACAATAAGCTAATTAGCTCAATTGGAGCATTTCTAGCATGTTTGGTTGAAATTGGAAATTTACATGTCTCACTTTTGTCAGACAATTGCAATATTCTCACAACAAGCTAATTAGCTCAATTGGAGCATTTCTAGCATGTTTGGTTGAAATTGGAAATTTACATTTTTCAGTTTTGTCAGACGTTTGTAGTATTCTCACAATAAGCTAATTAGCTCAATTGGAGCATTTCTAGCATGTTTGGTTGAAATTGGAAATTTACATTTCTCACTTTTGTCAGACAATTGCAATATTCTCACAATAAGCTAATTAGCTCAATTGGAGCATTTCTAGCATGTTTGGTTGAAATTGGAAATTTACATTTTTCAGTGTTGTCAGACGTTTGTAATATTCTCACAATAAGCTAATTAGCTCAATTGGAGCATTTCTAGCATGTTTGGTTGAAATTGGAAATTTACATTTTTCAGTTTTGTCAGACGTTTGTAGTATTCTCACAATAAGCTAATTAGCTCAATTGGAGCATTTCTAGCATGTTTGGTTGAAATTGGAAATTTACATTTCTCACTTTTGTCAGACAATTGCAATATTCTCACAACAAGCTAATTAGCTCAATTGGAGCATTTCTAGCATGTTTGGTTGAAATTAGAAATTTACATTTTTCAGTGTTGTCAGACGTTTGTAATATTCTCACAATAAGCTAATTAGCTCAATTGGAGCATTTCTAGCATGTTTGGTTTAGATTGGAAATTTACATTTTTCACTTTTGTCAGACAATTGCAATATTCTCACAATAAGCTAATTAGCTCAATTGGAGCATTTCTAGCATGTTTGGTTGAAATTGGAAATTTACATTTTTCACTTTTGTCAGACAATTGCAATATTCTCACAATAAGCTAATTAGCTCAATTGGAGCATTTCTAGCATGTTTGGTTGAAATTGGAAATTTACATTTTTCAGTTTCGTCAGACGTTTGTAAAATTCTTACAGTAGGCTTATTTGCGCAATTTGAGCATTTCTAGCATGTTTGGTTGAAATTGGAAATTTACATTTTTCAGTGTTGTCAGACGTTTGTAATATTCTCACAATAAGCTAATTAGCTCAATTGGAGCATTTCTAGCATGTTTGGTTTAAATTGGAAATTTACATTTTTCACTTTTGTGAGACAATTGCAATATTCTCACAATAAGCTAATTAGCTCAATTGGAGCATTTCTAGCATGTTTGGTTGAAATTGGAAATTTACATTTTTCAATTTTGTTAGACGTTTGTAATGTTCTCACAATAAGCTAATTAGCTCAATTGGAGCATTTCTAGCATGTTTGGTTGAAATTGGAAATTTACATTTTTCAGTTTTGTCAGACGTTTGTAAAAATCTTACAGTAGGCTTATTTGCGCAAGTTGAGCATTTCTAGCATGTTTGGTTGAAATTGGAAATTTACATTTTTCACTTTTGTCAGACAATTGCAATATTCTCACAATAAGCTAATTAGCTCAATTGGAGCATTTCTAGCATCTTCGGTTGAAGTTGGAAATTTACATTTTTCAGTGTTGTCAGACGTTTGTAATATTCTCACAATAAGCTAATTAGCTCAATTGGAGCATTTCTAGCATGTTTGGTTGAAATTGGAAGTTTACATTTTTCACTTTTGTCAGACAATTGCAATAATCTCACAGTAAGCTAATTAGCTCAATTGGAGCAATTCTAGCATGTTTGGTTGAAATTGGAAATTTACATTTTTCAGTGTTGTCAGACGTTTGTAATATTCTCACAATAAACTAATTAGCTCAATTGGAGCATTTCTAGCATGTTTGGTTTAGATTGGAAATTTACATTTTTCACTTTTGTGAGACAATTGCAATATTCTCACAATAAGCTAATTAGCTCAATTGGAGCATTTCTAGCATGTTTGGTTGAAATTGGAAATTTACATTTTTCAGTTTTGTCAGACAATTGCAATATTCTCACAATAAGCTAATTAGCTCAATTGGAGCATTTCTAGCATCTTCGGTTGAAATTGGAAATTTACATTTTTCAGTGTTGTCAGACGTTTGTAATATTCTCACAATAAGCTAATTAGCTCAATTGGAGCATTTCTAGCATGTTTGGTTGAAATTGGAAATTTACATTTTTCACTTTTGTCAGACAATTGCAATATTCTCACAATAAGCTAATTAGCTCAATTGGAGCATTTCTAGCATGTTTGGTTGAAATTGGAAATTTACATTTTTCAGTGTTGTCAGACGTTTGTAATATTCTCACAATAAGCTAATTAGCTCAATTGGAGCATTTCTAGCATGTTTGGTTTAGATTGGAAATTTACATTTTTCACTTTTGTGAGACAATTGCAATATTCTCACAATAAGCTAATTAGCTCAATTGGAGCATTTCTAGCATGTTTGGTTGAAATTGGAAATTTACATTTTTCACTTTTGTCAGACAATTGCAATATTCTCACAATAAGCTAATTAGCTCAATTGGAGCATTTCTAGCATGTTTGGTTGAAATTGGAAATTTACATTTTTCAGTGTTGTCAGACGTTTGTAATATTCTCACAATAAGCTAATTAGCTCAATTGGAGCATTTCTAGCATGTT
This sequence comes from Watersipora subatra, assembly GCF_963576615.1. NCBI lineage: Eukaryota > Metazoa > Bryozoa > Gymnolaemata > Cheilostomatida > Watersiporidae > Watersipora > Watersipora subatra. The sequence goes on along the minus strand of NC_088718.1, from coordinate 18,955,572 downwards.
TGGTTTAAATTGGAAATTTACATTTTTCAGTTTCGTCAGACGTTTGTAAAATTCTTACAGTAGGCTTATTTGCGCAATTTGAGCATTTCTAGCATGTTTGGTTGAAATTGGAAATTTACATTTTTCACTTTTGTCAGACAATTGCAATATTCTCACAATAAGCTAATTAGCTCAATTGGAGCATTTCTAGCATGTTTGGTTGAAATTGGAAATTTACATTTTTCAGTGTTGTCAGACGTTTGTAATATTCTCACAATATGCCAATTAGCTCAATTGGAGCATTTCTAGCATGTTTGGTTTAAATTGGAAATTTACATTTTTCACTTTTGTGAGACAATTGCAATATTCTCACAATAAGCTAATTAGCTCAATTGGAGCATTTCTAGCATGTTTGGTTGAAATTGGAAATTTACATTTTTCAATTTTGTTAGACGTTTGTAATATTCTCACAATAAGCTAATTAGCTCAATTGGAGCATTTCTAGCATGTTTGGTTGAAATTGGAAATTTACATTTTTCAGTTTTGTCAGACGTTTGTAGTATTCTCACAATAAGCTAATTAGCTCAATTGGAGCATTTCTAGCATGTTTGGTTGAAATTGGAAATTTACATGTCTCACTTTTGTCAGACAATTGCAATATTCTCACAACAAGCTAATTAGCTCAATTGGAGCATTTCTAGCATGTTTGGTTGAAATTGGAAATTTACATTTTTCAGTTTTGTCAGACGTTTGTAGTATTCTCACAATAAGCTAATTAGCTCAATTGGAGCATTTCTAGCATGTTTGGTTGAAATTGGAAATTTACATTTCTCACTTTTGTCAGACAATTGCAATATTCTCACAATAAGCTAATTAGCTCAATTGGAGCATTTCTAGCATGTTTGGTTGAAATTGGAAATTTACATTTTTCAGTGTTGTCAGACGTTTGTAATATTCTCACAATAAGCTAATTAGCTCAATTGGAGCATTTCTAGCATGTTTGGTTGAAATTGGAAATTTACATTTTTCAGTTTTGTCAGACGTTTGTAGTATTCTCACAATAAGCTAATTAGCTCAATTGGAGCATTTCTAGCATGTTTGGTTGAAATTGGAAATTTACATTTCTCACTTTTGTCAGACAATTGCAATATTCTCACAACAAGCTAATTAGCTCAATTGGAGCATTTCTAGCATGTTTGGTTGAAATTAGAAATTTACATTTTTCAGTGTTGTCAGACGTTTGTAATATTCTCACAATAAGCTAATTAGCTCAATTGGAGCATTTCTAGCATGTTTGGTTTAGATTGGAAATTTACATTTTTCACTTTTGTCAGACAATTGCAATATTCTCACAATAAGCTAATTAGCTCAATTGGAGCATTTCTAGCATGTTTGGTTGAAATTGGAAATTTACATTTTTCACTTTTGTCAGACAATTGCAATATTCTCACAATAAGCTAATTAGCTCAATTGGAGCATTTCTAGCATGTTTGGTTGAAATTGGAAATTTACATTTTTCAGTTTCGTCAGACGTTTGTAAAATTCTTACAGTAGGCTTATTTGCGCAATTTGAGCATTTCTAGCATGTTTGGTTGAAATTGGAAATTTACATTTTTCACTTTTGTCAGACAATTGCAATATTCTCACAATAAGCTAATTAGCTCAATTGGAGCATTTCTAGCATGTTTGGTTGAAATTGGAAATTTACATTTTTCAGTGTTGTCAGACGTTTGTAATATTCTCACAATAAGCTAATTAGCTCAACTGGAGCATTTCTAGCATGTTTGGTTTAAATTGGAAATTTACATTTTTCACTTTTGTGAGACAATTGCAATATTCTCACAATAAGCTAATTAGCTCAATTGGAGCATTTCTAGCATGTTTGGTTGAAATTGGAAATTTACATTTTTCAATTTTGTTAGACGTTTGTAATGTTCTCACAATAAGCTAATTAGCTCAATTGGAGCATTTCTAGCATGTTTGGTTGAAATTGGAAATTTACATTTTTCAGTTTTGTCAGACGTTTGTAAAAATCTTACAGTAGGCTTATTTGCGCAAGTTGAGCATTTCTAGCATGTTTGGTTGAAATTGGAAATTTACATTTTTCACTTTTGTCAGACAATTGCAATATTCTCACAATAAGCTAATTAGCTCAATTGGAGCATTTCTAGCATCTTCGGTTGAAGTTGGAAATTTACATTTTTCAGTGTTGTCAGACGTTTGTAATATTCTCACAATAAGCTAATTAGCTCAATTGGAGCATTTCTAGCATGTTTGGTTGAAATTGGAAGTTTACATTTTTCACTTTTGTCAGACAATTGCAATAATCTCACAGTAAGCTAATTAGCTCAATTGGAGCAATTCTAGCATGTTTGGTTGAAATTGGAAATTTACATTTTTCAGTGTTGTCAGACGTTTGTAATATTCTCACAATAAACTAATTAGCTCAATTGGAGCATTTCTAGCATGTTTGGTTTAGATTGGAAATTTACATTTTTCACTTTTGTGAGACAATTGCAATATTCTCACAATAAGCTAATTAGCTCAATTGGAGCATTTCTAGCATGTTTGGTTGAAATTGGAAATTTACATTTTTCAGTTTTGTCAGACAATTGCAATATTCTCACAATAAGCTAATTAGCTCAATTGGAGCATTTCTAGCATCTTCGGTTGAAATTGGAAATTTACATTTTTCAGTGTTGTCAGACGTTTGTAATATTCTCACAATAAGCTAATTAGCTCAATTGGAGCATTTCTAGCATGTTTGGTTGAAATTGGAAATTTACATTTTTCACTTTTGTCAGACAATTGCAATATTCTCACAATAAGCTAATTAGCTCAATTGGAGCATTTCTAGCATGTTTGGTTGAAATTGGAAATTTACATTTTTCAGTGTTGTCAGACGTTTGTAATATTCTCACAATAAGCTAATTAGCTCAATTGGAGCATTTCTAGCATGTTTGGTTTAGATTGGAAATTTACATTTTTCACTTTTGTGAGACAATTGCAATATTCTCACAATAAGCTAATTAGCTCAATTGGAGCATTTCTAGCATGTTTGGTTGAAATTGGAAATTTACATTTTTCACTTTTGTCAGACAATTGCAATATTCTCACAATAAGCTAATTAGCTCAATTGGAGCATTTCTAGCATGTTTGGTTGAAATTGGAAATTTACATTTTTCAGTGTTGTCAGACGTTTGTAATATTCTCACAATAAGCTAATTAGCTCAATTGGAGCATTTCTAGCATGTTTGGTTTAAATTGGAAATTTACATTTTTCAGTTTCGTCAGACGTTTGTAAAATTCTTACAGTAGGCTTATTTGCGCAATTTGAGCATTTCTAGCATGTTTGGTTGAAATTGGAAATTTACATTTTTCACTTTTGTCAGACAATTGCAATATTCTCACAATAAGCTAATTAGCTCAATTGGAGCATTTCTAGCATGTTTGGTTGAAATTGGAAATTTACATTTTTCAGTGTTGTCAGACGTTTGTAATATTCTCACAATAAGCTAATTAGCTCAATTGGAGCATTTCTAGCATGTTTGGTTTAAATTGGAAATTTACATTTTTCACTTTTGTGAGACAATTGCAATATTCTCACAATAAGCTAATTAGCTCAATTGGAGCATTTCTAGCATGTTTGGTTGAAATTGGAAATTTACATTTTTCAATTTTGTTAGACATTTGTAATATTCTCACAATAAGCTAATTAGCTCAATTGGAGCATTTCTAGCATGTTTTGTTGAAATTGGAAATTTACATTTTTCAGTTTCGTCAGACGTTTGTAAAATTCTTACAGTAGGCTTATTTGCGCAATTTGAGCATTTCTAGCATGTTTGGTTGAAATTGGAAATTTACATTTCTCACTTTTGTCAGACATTTGCAATATTCTCACAATAAGCTAATTAGCTCAATTGGAGCATTTCTAGCATGTTTGGTTGAAATTGGAAATTTACATTTTTCAGTGTTGTCAGACGTTTGTAATATTCTCACAATAAGCCAATTAGCTCAATTGGAGCATTTCTAGCATGTTTGGTTTAAATTGGAAATTTACATTTTTCACTTTTGTGAGACAATTGCAATATTCTCACAATAAGCGAATTAGCTCAATTGGAGCATTTCTAGCATGTTTGATTGAAATTGGAAATTTACATTTTTCAATTTTGTTAGACGTTTGTAATATTCTCGCAATCAGCTAATTAGCTCAATTAGAGCATTTCTAGCATGTTTGGTTGAAATTGGAAATTTACATTTTTCAGTTTTGTCAGACATTTGCAATATTCTCGCAATAAGCTAATTAGCTCATTTGGAGCATTTCTAGCATGTTTGGTTGAAATTAGAAATTTACATTTTTCAGTGTTGTCAGACGTTTGTAATATTCTCACAATAAGCTAATTAGCTCAATTGGAGCATTTCTAGCATGTTTGGTTGAAATTGGAAATTTACATTTTTCAGTTTCGTCAGACGTTTGTAAAATTCTTACAGTAGGCTTATTTGCGCAATTTGAGCATTTCTAGCATGTTTAATTGAAATTGGAAATTTACATTTTTCACTTTTGTCAGACAATTGCAATATTCTCACAATAAGCTAATTAGCTCAATTGGAGCATTTCTAGCATGTTTGGTTGAAATTGGAAATTTACATTTTTCAGTTTTGTCAGACGTTTGTAGTATTCTCACAATAAGCTAATTAGCTCAATTGGAGCATTTCTAGCATGTTTGGTTGAAATTGGAAATTTACATTTCTCACTTTTGTCAGAGAATTGCAATATTCTCACAACAAGCTAATTAGCTCAATTGGAGCATTTCTAGCATGTTTGGTTGAAATTGGAAATTTACATTTTTCAGTTTTGTCAGACGTTTGTAGTATTCTCACAATAAGCTAATTAGCTCAATTGGAGCATTTCTAGCATGTTTGGTTGAAATTGGAAATTTACATTTCTCACTTTTGTCAGACAATTGCAATATTCTCACAACAAGCTAATTAGCTCAATTGGAGCATTTCTAGCATGTTTGGTTGAAATTGGAAATTTACATTTTTCAGTTTTGTCAGACGTTTGTAGTATTCTCACAATAAGCTAATTAGCTCAATTGGAGCATTTCTAGCATGTTTGGTTGAAATTGGAAATTTACATTTTTCAGTTTTGTCAGACGTTTGTAAAAATCTTACAGTAGGCTTATTTGCGCAAGTTGAGCATTTCTAGCATGTTTGGTTGAAATTGGAAATTTACATTTTTCACTTTTGTCAGACAATTGCAATATTCTCACAATAAGCTAATTAGCTCAATTGGAGCATTTCTAGCATCTTCGGTTGAAGTTGGAAATTTACATTTTTCAGTGTTGTCAGACGTTTGTAATATTCTCACAATAAGCTAATTAGCTCAATTGGAGCATTTCTAGCATGTTTGGTTGAAATTGGAAGTTTACATTTTTCACTTTTGTCAGACAATTGCAATAATCTCACAGTAAGCTAATTAGCTCAATTGGAGCAATTCTAGCATGTTTGGTTGAAATTGGAAATTTACATTTTTCAGTGTTGTCAGACGTTTGTAATATTCTCACAATAAACTAATTAGCTCAATTGGAGCATTTCTAGCATGTTTGGTTTAGATTGGAAATTTACATTTTTCACTTTTGTGAGACAATTGCAATATTCTCACAATAAGCTAATTAGCTCAATTGGAGCATTTCTAGCATGTTTGGTTGAAATTGGAAATTTACATTTTTCAGTTTTGTCAGACAATTGCAATATTCTCACAATGAGCTAATTAGCTCAATTGGAGCATTTCTAGCATCTTCGGTTGAAATTGGAAATTTACATTTTTCAGTGTTGTCAGACGTTTGTAATATTCTCACAATAAGCTAATTAGCTCAATTGGAGCATTTCTAGCATGTTTGGTTGAAATTGGAAATTTACATTTTTCACTTTTGTCAGACAATTGCAATATTCTCACAATAAGCTAATTAGCTCAATTGGAGCATTTCTAGCATGTTTGGTTGAAATTGGAAATTTACATTTCTCACTTTTGTCAGACAATTGCAATATTCTCACAATAAGCTAATTAGCTCAATTGGAGCATTTCTAGCATGTTTGGTTGAAATTGGAAATTTACAATTTTCAGTGTTGTCAGACGTTTGTAATATTCTCACAATAAGCTAATTAGCTCAATTGGAGCATTTCTAGCATGTTTGGTTGAAATTGGAATATTACATTTTTCAGTTTTGTCAGACGTTTGTAGTATTCTCACAATAAGCTAATTAGCTCAATTGGAGCATTTCTAGCATGTTTGGTTGAAATTGGAAATTTACATTTCTCACTTTTGTCAGACAATTGCAATATTCTCACAACAAGCTAATTAGCTCAATTGGAGCATTTCTAGCATGTTTGGTTGAAATTAGAAATTTACATTTTTCAGTGTTGTCAGACGTTTGTAATATTCTCACAATAAGCTAATTAGCTCAATTGGAGCATTTCTAGCATGTTTGGTTTAGATTGGAAATTTACATTTTTCACTTTTGTCAGACAATTGCAATATTCTCACAATAAGCTAATTAGCTCAATTGGAGCATTTCTAGCATGTTTGGTTGAAATTGGAAATTTACATTTTTCACTTTTGTCAGACAATTGCAATATTCTCACAATAAGCTAATTAGCTCAATTGGAGCATTTCTAGCATGTTTGGTTGAAATTGGAAATTTACATTTTTCAGTTTCGTCAGACGTTTGTAAAATTCTTACAGTAGGCTTATTTGCGCAATTTGAGCATTTCTAGCATGTTTGGTTGAAATTGGAAATTTACATTTTTCACTTTTGTCAGACAATTGCAATATTCTCACAATAAGCTAATTAGCTCAATTGGAGCATTTCTAGCATGTTTGGTTGAAATTGGAAATTTACATTTTTCAGTGTTGTCAGACGTTTGTAATATTCTCACAATAAGCTAATTAGCTCAATTGGAGCATTTCTAGCATGTTTGGTTGAAATTGGAAATTTACATTTTTCACTTTTGTCAGACAATTGCAATATTCTCACAATAAGCTAATTAGCTCAATTGGAGCATTTCTAGCATCTTCGGTTGAAATTGGAAATTTACATTTTTCAGTGTTGTCAGACGTTTGTAATATTCTCACAATAAGCTAATTAGCTCAACTGGAGCATTTCTAGCATGTTTGGTTTAAATTGGAAATTTACATTTTTCACTTTTGTGAGACAATTGCAATATTCTCACAATAAGCTAATTAGCTCAATTGGAGCATTTCTAGCATGTTTGGTTGAAATTGGAAATTTACATTTTTCAATTTTGTTAGACGTTTGTAATGTTCTCACAATAAGCTAATTAGCTCAATTGGAGCATTTCTAGCATGTTTGGTTGAAATTGGAAATTTACATTTTTCACTTTTGTCAGACAATTGCAATATTCTCACAATAAGCTAATTAGCTCAATTGGAGCATTTCTAGCATCTTCGGTTGAAGTTGGAAATTTACAATTTTCAGTGTTGTCAGACGTTTGTAATATTCTCACAATAAGCTAATTAGCTCAATTGGAGCATTTCTAGCATGTTTGGTTGAAATTGGAAGTTTACATTTTTCACTTTTGTCAGACAATTGCAATAATCTCACAGTAAGCTAATTAGCTCAATTGGAGCAATTCTAGCATGTTTGGTTGAAATTGGAAATTTACATTTTTCAGTGTTGTCAGACGTTTGTAATATTCTCACAATAAACTAATTAGCTCAATTGGAGCATTTCTAGCATGTTTGGTTTAGATTGGAAATTTACATTTTTCACTTTTGTGAGACAATTGCAATATTCTCACAATAAGCTAATTAGCTCAATTGGAGCATTTCTAGCATGTTTGGTTGAAATTGGAAATTTACATTTTTCAGTTTTGTCAGACAATTGCAATATTCTCACAATAAGCTAATTAGCTCAATTGGAGCATTTCTAGCATCTTCGGTTGAAATTGGAAATTTACATTTTTCAGTGTTGTCAGACGTTTGTAATATTCTCACAATAAGCTAATTAGCTCAATTGGAGCATTTCTAGCATGTTTGGTTGAAATTGGAAATTTACATTTTTCACTTTTGTCAGACAATTGCAATATTCTCACAATAAGCTAATTAGCTCAATTGGAGCATTTCTAGCATGTTTGGTTGAAATTGGAAATTTACATTTTTCAGTGTTGTCAGACGTTTGTAATATTCTCACAATAAGCTAATTAGCTCAATTGGAGCATTTCTAGCATGTTTGGTTTAGATTGGAAATTTACATTTTTCACTTTTGTGAGACAATTGCAATATTCTCACAATAAGCTAATTAGCTCAATTGGAGCATTTCTAGCATGTTTGGTTGAAATTGGAAATTTACATTTTTCACTTTTGTCAGACAATTGCAATATTCTCACAATAAGCTAATTAGCTCAATTGGAGCATTTCTAGCATGTTTGGTTGAAATTGGAAATTTACATTTTTCAGTGTTGTCAGACGTTTGTAATATTCTCACAATAAGCTAATTAGCTCAATTGGAGCATTTCTAGCATGTTTGGTTTAAATTGGAAATTTACATTTTTCAGTTTCGTCAGACGTTTGTAAAATTCTTACAGTAGGCTTATTTGCGCAATTTGAGCATTTCTAGCATGTTTGGTTGAAATTGGAAATTTACATTTTTCACTTTTGTCAGACAATTGCAATATTCTCACAATAAGCTAATTAGCTCAATTGGAGCATTTCTAGCATGTTTGGTTGAAATTGGAAATTTACATTTTTCAGTGTTGTCAGACGTTTGTAATATTCTCACAATAAGCTAATTAGCTCAATTGGAGCATTTCTAGCATGTTTGGTTTAAATTGGAAATTTACATTTTTCACTTTTGTGAGACAATTGCAATATTCTCACAATAAGCTAATTAGCTCAATTGGAGCATTTCTAGCATGTTTGGTTGAAATTGGAAATTTACATTTTTCAATTTTGTTAGACATTTGTAATATTCTCACAATAAGCTAATTAGCTCAATTGGAGCATTTCTAGCATGTTTTGTTGAAATTGGAAATTTACATTTTTCAGTTTCGTCAGACGTTTGTAAAATTCTTACAGTAGGCTTATTTGCGCAATTTGAGCATTTCTAGCATGTTTGGTTGAAATTGGAAATTTACATTTCTCACTTTTGTCAGACATTTGCAATATTCTCACAATAAGCTAATTAGCTCAATTGGAGCATTTCTAGCATGTTTGGTTGAAATTGGAAATTTACATTTTTCAGTGTTGTCAGACGTTTGTAATATTCTCACAATAAGCCAATTAGCTCAATTGGAGCATTTCTAGCATGTTTGGTTTAAATTGGAAATTTACATTTTTCACTTTTGTGAGACAATTGCAATATTCTCACAATAAGCGAATTAGCTCAATTGGAGCATTTCTAGCATGTTTGATTGAAATTGGAAATTTACATTTTTCAATTTTGTTAGACGTTTGTAATATTCTCGCAATCAGCTAATTAGCTCAATTAGAGCATTTCTAGCATGTTTGGTTGAAATTGGAAATTTACATTTTTCAGTTTTGTCAGACATTTGCAATATTCTCGCAATAAGCTAATTAGCTCATTTGGAGCATTTCTAGCATGTTTGGTTGAAATTAGAAATTTACATTTTTCAGTGTTGTCAGACGTTTGTAATATTCTCACAATAAGCTAATTAGCTCAATTGGAGCATTTCTAGCATGTTTGGTTGAAATTGGAAATTTACATTTTTCAGTTTCGTCAGACGTTTGTAAAATTCTTACAGTAGGCTTATTTGCGCAATTTGAGCATTTCTAGCATGTTTAATTGAAATTGGAAATTTACATTTTTCACTTTTGTCAGACAATTGCAATATTCTCACAATAAGCTAATTAGCTCAATTGGAGCATTTCTAGCATGTTTGGTTGAAATTGGAAATTTACATTTTTCAGTTTTGTCAGACGTTTGTAGTATTCTCACAATAAGCTAATTAGCTCAATTGGAGCATTTCTAGCATGTTTGGTTGAAATTGGAAATTTACATTTCTCACTTTTGTCAGAGAATTGCAATATTCTCACAACAAGCTAATTAGCTCAATTGGAGCATTTCTAGCATGTTTGGTTGAAATTGGAAATTTACATTTTTCAGTTTTGTCAGACGTTTGTAGTATTCTCACAATAAGCTAATTAGCTCAATTGGAGCATTTCTAGCATGTTTGGTTGAAATTGGAAATTTACATTTCTCACTTTTGTCAGACAATTGCAATATTCTCACAACAAGCTAATTAGCTCAATTGGAGCATTTCTAGCATGTTTGGTTGAAATTGGAAATTTACATTTTTCAGTTTTGTCAGACGTTTGTAGTATTCTCACAATAAGCTAATTAGCTCAATTGGAGCATTTCTAGCATGTTTGGTTGAAATTGGAAATTTACATTTTTCAGTTTTGTCAGACGTTTGTAAAAATCTTACAGTAGGCTTATTTGCGCAAGTTGAGCATTTCTAGCATGTTTGGTTGAAATTGGAAATTTACATTTTTCACTTTTGTCAGACAATTGCAATATTCTCACAATAAGCTAATTAGCTCAATTGGAGCATTTCTAGCATCTTCGGTTGAAGTTGGAAATTTACATTTTTCAGTGTTGTCAGACGTTTGTAATATTCTCACAATAAGCTAATTAGCTCAATTGGAGCATTTCTAGCATGTTTGGTTGAAATTGGAAGTTTACATTTTTCACTTTTGTCAGACAATTGCAATAATCTCACAGTAAGCTAATTAGCTCAATTGGAGCAATTCTAGCATGTTTGGTTGAAATTGGAAATTTACATTTTTCAGTGTTGTCAGACGTTTGTAATATTCTCACAATAAACTAATTAGCTCAATTGGAGCATTTCTAGCATGTTTGGTTTAGATTGGAAATTTACATTTTTCACTTTTGTGAGACAATTGCAATATTCTCACAATAAGCTAATTAGCTCAATTGGAGCATTTCTAGCATGTTTGGTTGAAATTGGAAATTTACATTTTTCAGTTTTGTCAGACAATTGCAATATTCTCACAATGAGCTAATTAGCTCAATTGGAGCATTTCTAGCATCTTCGGTTGAAATTGGAAATTTACATTTTTCAGTGTTGTCAGACGTTTGTAATATTCTCACAATAAGCTAATTAGCTCAATTGGAGCATTTCTAGCATGTTTGGTTGAAATTGGAAATTTACATTTTTCACTTTTGTCAGACAATTGCAATATTCTCACAATAAGCTAATTAGCTCAATTGGAGCATTTCTAGCATGTTTGGTTGAAATTGGAAATTTACATTTTTCAGTGTTGTCAGACGTTTGTAATATTCTCACAATAAGCTAATTAGCTCAATTGGAGCATTTCTAGCATGTTTGGTTTAGATTGGAAATTTACATTTTTCACTTTTGTGAGACAATTGCAATATTCTCACAATAAGCTAATTAGCTCAATTGGAGCATTTCTAGCATGTTTGGTTGAAATTGGAAATTTACATTTTTCACTTTTGTCAGACAATTGCAATATTCTCACAATAAGCTAATTAGCTCAATTGGAGCATTTCTAGCATGTTTGGTTGAAATTGGAAATTTACATTTTTCAGTGTTGTCAGACGTTTGTAATATTCTCACAATAAGCTAATTAGCTCAATTGGAGCATTTCTAGCATGTTTGGTTTAAATTGGAAATTTACATTTTTCAGTTTCGTCAGACGTTTGTAAAATTCTTACAGTAGGCTTATTTGCGCAATTTGAGCATTTCTAGCATGTTTGGTTGAAATTGGAAATTTACATTTTTCACTTTTGTCAGACAATTGCAATATTCTCACAATAAGCTAATTAGCTCAATTGGAGCATTTCTAGCATGTTTGGTTGAAATTGGAAATTTACATTTTTCAGTGTTGTCAGACGTTTGTAATATTCTCACAATAAGCTAATTAGCTCAATTGGAGCATTTCTAGCATGTTTGGTTTAAATTGGAAATTTACATTTTTCACTTTTGTGAGACAATTGCAATATTCTCACAATAAGCTAATTAGCTCAATTGGAGCATTTCTAGCATGTTTGGTTGAAATTGGAAATTTACATTTTTCAATTTTGTTAGACATTTGTAATATTCTCACAATAAGCTAATTAGCTCAATTGGAGCATTTCTAGCATGTTTTGTTGAAATTGGAAATTTACATTTTTCAGTTTCGTCAGACGTTTGTAAAATTCTTACAGTAGGCTTATTTGCGCAATTTGAGCATTTCTAGCAGGTTTGGTTGAAATTGGAAATTTACATTTCTCACTTTTGTCAGACATTTGCAATATTCTCACAATAAGCTAATTAGCTCAATTGGAGCATTTCTAGCATGTTTGGTTGAAATTGGAAATTTACATTTTTCAGTGTTGTCAGACGTTTGTAATATTCTCACAATAAGCCAATTAGCTCAATTGGAGCATTTCTAGCATGTTTGGTTTAAATTGGAAATTTACATTTTTCACTTTTGTGAGACAATTGCAATATTCTCACAATAAGCGAATTAGCTCAATTGGAGCATTTCTAGCATGTTTGATTGAAATTGGAAATTTACATTTTTCAATTTTGTTAGACGTTTGTAATATTCTCGCAATCAGCTAATTAGCTCAATTAGAGCATTTCTAGCATGTTTGGTTGAAATTGGAAATTTACATTTTTCAGTTTTGTCAGACATTTGCAATATTCTCGCAATAAGCTAATTAGCTCATTTGGAGCATTTCTAGCATGTTTGGTTGAAATTAGAAATTTACATTTTTCAGTGTTGTCAGACGTTTGTAATATTCTCACAATAAGCTAATTAGCTCAATTGGAGCATTTCTAGCATGTTTGGTTGAAATTGGAAATTTACATTTTTCAGTTTCGTCAGACGTTTGTAAAATTCTTACAGTAGGCTTATTTGCGCAATTTGAGCATTTCTAGCATGTTTAATTGAAATTGGAAATTTACATTTTTCACTTTTGTCAGACAATTGCAATATTCTCACAATAAGCTAATTAGCTCAATTGGAGCATTTCTAGCATGTTTGGTTGAAATTGGAAATTTACATTTTTCAGTTTTGTCAGACGTTTGTAGTATTCTCACAATAAGCTAATTAGCTCAATTGGAGCATTTCTAGCATGTTTGGTTGAAATTGGAAATTTACATTTCTCACTTTTGTCAGAGAATTGCAATATTCTCACAACAAGCTAATTAGCTCAATTGGAGCATTTCTAGCATGTTTGGTTGAAATTGGAAATTTACATTTTTCACTTTTGTCAGACAATTGCAATATTCTCACAATAAGCTAATTAGCTCAATTGGAGCATTTCTAGCATGTTTGGTTGAAATTGGAAATTTACATTTTTCAGTTTTGTCAGACGTTTGTAGTATTCTCACAATAAGCTAATTAGCTCAATTGGAGCATTTCTAGCATGTTTGGTTGAAATTGGAAATTTACATTTCTCACTTTTGTCAGGCAATTGCAATATTCTCACAACAAGCTAATTAGCTCAATTGGAGCATTTCTAGCATGTTTGGTTGAAATTGGAAATTTACATTTTTCAGTTTTGTCAGACGTTTGTAGTATTCTCACAATAAGCTAATTAGCTCAATTGGAGCATTTCTAGCATGTTTGGTTGAAATTGGAAATTTACATTTCTCACTTTTGTCAGACAATTGCAATATTCTCACAATAAGCTAATTAGCTCAATTGGAGCATTTCTAGCATGTTTGGTTGAAATTGGAAATTTACATTTTTCAGTGTTGTCAGACGCTTGTAATATTCTCACAATAAGCTAATTAGCTCAATTGGAGCATTTCTAGCATGTTTGGTTGAAATTGGAAATTTACATTTTTCAGTTTTGTCAGACGTTTGTAGTATTCTCACAATAAGCTAATTAGCTCAATTGGAGCATTTCTAGCATGTTTGGTTGAAATTGGAAATTTACATTTCTCACTTTTGTCAGACAATTGCAATAATCTCACAACAAGCTAATTAGCTCAATTGGAGCATTTCTAGCATGTTTGGTTGAAATTGGAAATTTACATTTTTCAGTGTTGTCAGACGTTTGTAATATTCTCACAATAAGCTAATTAGCTCAATTGGAGCATTTCTAGCATGTTTGGTTTAGATTGGAAATTTACATTTTTCACTTTTGTGAGACAATTGCAATATTCTCACAATAAGCTAATTAGCTCAATTGGAGCATTTCTAGCATGTTTGGTTGAAATTGGAAATTTACATTTTTCACTTTTGTCAGACAATTGCAATATTCTCACAATAAGCTAATTAGCTCAATTGGAGCATTTCTAGCATGTTTGGTTGAAATTGGAAATTTACATTTTTCAGTTTTGTCAGACGTTTGTAGTATTCTCACAATAAGCTAATTAGCTCAATTGGAGCATTTCTAGCATGTTTGGTTGAAATTGGAACTTTACATTTCTCACTTTTGTCAGAGAATTGCAATATTCTCACAACAAGCTAATTAGCTCAATTGGAGCATTTCTAGCATGTTTGGTTGAAATTGGAAAGTTACATTTTTCACTTTTGTGAGACAATTGCAATATTCTCACAATAAGCTAATTAGCTCAATTGGAGCATTTCTAGCATGTTTGGTTGAAATTGGAAATTTACATTTTTCAGTTTTGTCAGACGTTTGTAGTATTCTCACAATAAGCTAATTAGCTCAATTGGAGCATTTCTAGCATGTTTGGTTGAAATTGGAAATTTACATTTCTCACTTTTGTCAGACAATTGCAATATTCTCACAACAAGCTAATTAGCTCAATTGGAGCATTTCTAGCATGTTTGGTTGAAATTTGAAATTTACATTTTTCAGTTTTGTCAGACGTTTGTAGTATTCTCACAATAAGCTAATTAGCTCAATTGGAGCATTTCTGGCATGTTTGGTTGAAATTGGAAATTTACATTTCTCACTTTTGTCAGACAATTGCAATATTCTCACAATAAGCTAATTAGCTCAATTGGAGCATTTCTAGCATGTTTGGTTGAAATTGGAAATTTACATTTTTCAGTGTTGTCAGACGTTTGTAATATTCTCACAATAAGCTAATTAGCTCAATTGGAGCATTTCTAGCATGTTTGGTTTAGATTGGAAATTTACATTTTTAGCTTTTGTGAGACAATTGCAATATTCTCACAATAAGCTAATTAGCTCAATTGGAGCATTTCTAGCATGTTTGGTTGAAATTGGAAATTTACATTTTTCACTTTTGTCAGACGTTTGTAGTATTCTCACAATAAGCTAATTAGCTCAATTGGAGCATTTCTAGCATGTTTGGTTGAAATTGGAAATTTACATTTCTCACTTTTGTCAGAGAATTGCAATATTCTCACAACAAGCTAATTAGCTCAATTGGAGCATTTCTAGCATGTTTGGTTGAAATTGGAAATTTACATTTTTCACTTTTGTCAGACAATTGCAATATTCTCACAATAAGCTAATTAGCTCAATTGGAGCATTTCTAGCATGTTTGGTTGAAATTGGAAATTTACATTTTTCAGTTTTGTCAGACGTTTGTAGTATTCTCACAATAAGCTAATTAGCTCAATTGGAGCATTTCTAGCATGTTTGGTTGAAATTGGAAATTTACATTTCTCACTTTTGTCAGACAATTGCAATATTCTCACAACAAGCTAATTAGCTCAATTGGAGCATTTCTAGCATGTTTGGTTGAAATTGGAAATTTACATTTTTCAGTTTTGTCAGACGTTTGTAGTATTCTCACAATAAGCTAATTAGCTCAATTGGAGCATTTCTAGCATGTTTGGTTGAAATTGGAAATTTACATTTCTCACTTTTGTCAGACAATTGCAATAGTCTCACAATAAGCTAATTAGCTCAATTGGAGCATTTCTAGCATGTTTGGTTGAAATTGGAAATTTACATTTTTCAGTGTTGTCAGACGTTTGTAATATTCTCACAATAAGCTAATTAGCTCAATTGGAGCATTTCTAGCATTTTTGGTTGAAATTGGAAATTTACATTTTTCAGTTTTGTCAGACGTTTGTAGTATTCTCACAATAAGCTAATTAGCTCAATTGGAGCATTTCTAGCATGTTTGGTTGAAATTGGAAGTTTACATTTCTCACTTTTGTCAGACAATTGCAATATTCTCACAACAAGCTAATTAGCTCAATTGGAGCATTTCTAGCATGTTTGGTTGAAATTGGAAATTTACATTTTTCAGTGTTGTCAGACGTTTGTAATATTCTCACAATAAGCTAATTAGCTCAATTGGAGCATTTCTAGCATGTTTGGTTGAAATTGGAAATTTACATTTTTCACTTTTGTGAGACAATTGCAATATTCTCACAATAAGCTAATTAGCTCAATTGGAGCATTTCTAGCATCTTTGGTTGAAATTGGAAATTTACATTTTTCACTTTTGTCAGACAATTGCAATATTCTCACAATAAGCTAATTAGCTCAATTGGAGCATTTCTAGCATGTTTGGTTGAAATTGGAAATTTACATTTTTCAGTTTCGTCAGACGTTTGTAAAATTCTTACAGTAGGCTTATTTGCGCAATTTGAGCATTTCTAGCATGTTTGGTTGAAATTGGAAATTTACATTTTTCACTTTTGTCAGACAATTGCAATATTCTCACAATAAGCTAATTTGCTCAATTGGAGCATTTCTAGCATGTTTGGTTGAAATTGGAAATTTACATTTTTCAGTGTTGTCAGACGTTTGTAATATTCTCACAATAAGCTAATTAGCTCAATTGGAGCATTTCTAGCATGTTTGGTTTAAATTGGAAATTTACATTTTTCACTTTTGTGAGACAATTGCAATATTCTCACAATAAGCTAATTAGCTCAATTGGAGCATTTCTAGCATGTTTGGTTGAAATTGGAAATTTACATTTTTCAATTTTGTTAGACGTTTGTAATATTCTCACAATAAGCTAATTAGCTCAATTGGAGCATTTCTAGCATGTTTGGTTGAAATTGGAAATTTACATTTTTCAGTGTTGTCAGACGTTTGTAATATTCTCACAATAAGCCAATTAGCTCAATTGGAGCATTTCTAGCATGTTTGGTTTAAATTGGAAATTTACATTTTTCACTTTTGTGAGACAATTGCAATATTCTCACAATAAGCTAATTAGCTCAATTGGAGCATTTCTAGCATGTTTGATTGAAATTGGAAATTTACATTTTTCAATTTTGTTAGACGTTTGTAATATTCTCGCAATCAGCTAATTAGCTCAATTAGAGCATTTCTAGCATGTTTGGTTGAAATTGGAAATTTACATTTTTCAGTTTTGTCAGACATTTGCAATATTCTCGCAATAAGCTAATTAGCTCATTTGGAGCATTTCTAGCATGTTTGGTTGAAATTAGAAATTTACATTTTTCAGTGTTGTCAGACGTTTGTAATATTCTCACAATAAGCTAATTAGCTCAATTGGAGCATTTCTAGCATGTTTGGTTGAAATTGGAAATTTACATTTTTCAGTTTCGTCAGACGTTTGTAAAATTCTTACAGTAGGCTTATTTGCGCAATTTGAGCATTTCTAGCATGTTAAATTGAAATTGGAAATTTACATTTTTCACTTTTGTCAGACAATTGCAATATTCTCACAATAAGCTAATTAGCTCAATTGGAGCATTTCTAGCATGTTTGGTTGAAATTGGAAATTTACATTTTTCAGTTTTGTCAGACGTTTGTAGTATTCTCACAATAAGCTAATTAGCTCAATTGGAGCATTTCTAGCATGTTTGGTTGAAATTGGAAATTTACATTTCTCACTTTTGTCAGAGAACTGCAATATTCTCACAACAAGCTAATTAGCTCAATTGGAGCATTTCTAGCATGTTTGGTTGAAATTGGAAATTTACATTTTTCACTTTTGTCAGACAATTGCAATATTCTCACAATAAGCTAATTAGCTCAATTGGAGCATTTCTAGCATGTTTGGTTGAAATTGGAAATTTACATTTTTCAGTGTTGTCAGACGTTTGTAATATTCTCACAATAAGCTAATTAGCTCAATTGGAGCATTTCTAGCATGTTTGGTTTAGATTGGAAATTTACATTTTTCACTTTTGTGAGACAATTGCAATATTCTCACAATAAGCTAATTAGCTCAATTGGAGCATTTCTAGCATGTTTGGTTGAAATTGGAAATTTACATTTTTCACTTTTGTCAGACAATTGCAATATTCTCACAATAAGCTAATTAGCTCAATTGGAGCATTTCTAGCATGTTTGGTTGAAATTGGAAATTTACATTTTTCAGTGTTGTCAGACGTTTGTAATATTCTCACAATAAGCTAATTAGCTCAATTGGAGCATTTCTAGCATGTTTGGTTTAAATTGGAAATTTACATTTTTCAGTTTCGTCACACGTTTGTAAAATTCTTACAGTAGGCTTATTTGCGCAATTTGAGCATTTCTAGCATGTTTGGTTGAAATTGGAAATTTACATTTTTCACTTTTGTCAGACAATTGCAATATTCTCACAATAAGCTAATTAGCTCAATTGGAGCATTTCTAGCATGTTTGGTTGAAATTGGAAATTTACATTTTTCAGTGTTGTCAGACGTTTGTAATATTCTCACAATAAGCTAATTAGCTCAATTGGAGCATTTCTAGCATGTTTGGTTTAAATTGGAAATTTACATTTTTCACTTTTGTGAGACAATTGCAATATTCTCACAATAAGCTAATTAGCTCAATTGGAGCATTTCTAGCATGTTTGGTTGAAATTGGAAATTTACATTTTTCAATTTTGTTAGACATTTGTAATATTCTCACAAGAAGCTAATTAGCTCAATTGGAGCATTTCTAGCATGTTTTGTTGAAATTGGAAATTTACATTTTTCAGTTTCGTCAGACGTTTGTAAAATTCTTACAGTAGGCTTATTTGCGCAATTTGAGCATTTCTAGCATGTTTGGTTGAAATTGGAAATTTACATTTCTCACTTTTGTCAGACATTTGCAATATTCTCACAATAAGCTAATTAGCTCAATTGGAGCATTTCTAGCATGTTTGGTTGAAATTGGAAATTTACATTTTTCAGTGTTGTCAGACGTTTGTAATATTCTCACAATAAGCCAATTAGCTCAATTGGAGCATTTCTAGCATGTTTGGTTTAAATTGGAAATTTACATTTTTCACTTTTGTGAGACAATTGCAATATTCTCACAATAAGCTAATTAGCTCAATTGGAGCATTTCTAGCATGTTTGATTGAAATTGGAAATTTACATTTTTCAATTTTGTTAGACGTTTGTAATATTCTCGCAATCAGCTAATTAGCTCAATTAGAGCATTTCTAGCATGTTTGGTTGAAATTGGAAATTTACATTTTTCAGTTTTGTCAGACATTTGCAATATTCTCGCAATAAGCTAATTAGCTCATTTGGAGCATTTCTAGCATGTTTGGTTGAAATTAGAAATTTACATTTTTCAGTGTTGTCAGACGTTTGTAATATTCTCACAATAAGCTAATTAGCTCAATTGGAGCATTTCTAGCATGTTTGGTTGAAATTGGAAATTTACATTTTTCAGTTTCGTCAGACGTTTGTAAAATTCTTACAGTAGGCTTATTTGCGCAATTTGAGCATTTCTAGCATGTTTAATTGAAATTGGAAATTTACATTTTTCACTTTTGTCAGACAATTGCAATATTCTCACAATAAGCTAATTAGCTCAATTGGAGCATTTCTAGCATGTTTGGTTGAAATTGGAAATTTACATTTTTCAGTGTTGTCAGACGTTTGTAGTATTCTCACAATAAGCTAATTAGCTCAATTGGAGCATTTCTAGCATGTTTGGTTGAAATTGGAAATTTACATTTCTCACTTTTGTCAGAGAATTGCAATATTCTCACAACAAGCTAATTAGCTCAATTGGAGCATTTCTAGCATGTTTGGTTGAAATTGGAAATTTACATTTTTCACTTTTGTCAGACAATTGCAATATTCTCACAATAAGCTAATTAGCTCAATTGGAGCATTTCTAGCATGTTTGGTTGAAATTGGAAATTTACATTTTTCAGTTTTGTCAGACGTTTGTAGTATTCTCACAATAAGCTAATTAGCTCAATTGGAGCATTTCTAGCATGTTTGGTTGAAATTGGAATTTTAGATTTCTCACTTTTGTCAGACAATTGCAATATTCTCACAACAAGCTAATTAGCTCAATTGGAGCATTTCTAGCATGTTTGGTTGAAATTGGAAATTTACATTTTTCAGTTTTGTCAGACGTTTGTAGTATTCTCACAATAAGCTAATTAGCTCAATTGGAGCATTTCTAGCATGTTTGGTTGAAATTGGAAATTTACATTTCTCACTTTTGTCAGACAATTGCAATATTCTCACAATAAGCTAATTAGCTCAATTGGAGCATTTCTAGCATGTTTGGTTGAAATTGGAAATTTACATTTTTCAGTGTTGTCAGACGTTTGTAATATTCTCCCAATAAGCTAATTAGCTCAATTGGAGCATTTCTAGCATGTTTGGTTGAAATTGGAAATTTACATTTTTCAGTTTTGTCAGACGTTTGTAGTATTCTCACAATAAGCTAATTAGCTCAATTGGAGCATTTCTAGCATGTTTGGTTGAAATTGGAAATTTACATTTCTCACTTTTGTCAGACAATTGCAATATTCTCACAATAAGCTAATTAGCTCAATTGGAGCATTTCTAGCATGTTTGGTTGAAATTGGAAATTTACATTTTTCAGTGTTGTCAGACGTTTGTAATATTCTCACAATAAGCTAATTAGCTCAATTGGAGCATTTCTAGCATGTTTGGTTGAAATTGGAAATTTACATTTTTCAGTTTTGTCAGACGTTTGTAGTATTCTCACAATAAGCTAATTAGCTCAATTGGAGCATTTCTAGCATGTTTGGTTGAAATTGGAAATTTACATTTCTCACTTTTGTCAGACAATTGCAATAATCTCACAACAAGCTAATTAGCTCAATTGGAGCATTTCTAGCATGTTTGGTTGAAATTGGAAATTTACATTTTTCAGTGTTGTCAGACGTTTGTAATATTCTCACAATAAGCTAATTAGCTCAATTGGAGCATTTCTAGCATGTTTGGTTTAGATTGGAAATTTACATTTTTCACTTTTGTCAGACAATTGCAATATTCTCACAATAAGCTAATTAGCTCAATTGGAGCATTTCTAGCATGTTTGGTTGAAATTGGAAATTTACATTTTTCAGTTTTGTCAGACGTTTGTAGTATTCTCACAATAAGCTAATTAGCTCAATTGGAGCATTTCTAGCATGTTTGGTTGAAATTCGAACTTTACATTTCTCACTTTTGTCAGAGAATTGCAATATTCTCACAACAAGCTAATTAGCTCAATTGGAGCATTTCTAGCATGTTTGGTTGAATTTGGAAAGTTACATTTTTCACTTTTGTGAGACAATTGCAATATTCTCACAATAAGCTAATTAGCTCAATTGGAGCATTTCTAGCATGTTTGGTTGAAATTGGAAATTTACATTTTTCAGTTTTGTCAGACGTTTGTAGTATTCTCACAATAAGCTAATTAGCTCAATTGGAGCATTTCTAGCATGTTTGGTTGAAATTGGAAATTTACATTTCTCACTTTTGTCAGACAATTGCAATATTCTCACAACAAGCTAATTAGCTCAATTGGAGCATTTCTAGCATGTTTGGTTGAAATTGGAAATTTACATTTTTCAGTTTTGTCAGACGTTTGTAGTATTCTCACAATAAGCTAATTAGCTCAATTGGAGCATTTCTAGCATGTTTGGTTGAAATTGGAAATTTACATTTCTCACTTTTGTCAGACAATTGCAATATTCTCACAATAAGCTAATTAGCTCAATTGGAGCATTTCTAGCATGTTTGGTTGAAATTGGAAATTTACATTTTTCAGTGTTGTCAGACGTTTGTAATATTCTCACAATAAGCTAATTAGCTCAATTGGAGCATTTCTAGCATGTTTGGTTGAAATTGGAAATTTACATTTTTCAGTTTTGTCAGACGTTTGTAGTATTCTCACAATAAGCTAATTAGCTCAATTGGAGCATTTCTAGCATGTTTGGTTGAAATTGGAAATTTACATTTCTCACTTTCGTCAGACAATTGCAATATTCTCACAACAAGCTAATTAGCTCAATTGGAGCATTTCTAGCATGTTTGGTTGAAATTGGAAATTTACATTTTTCAGTGTTGTCAGACGTTTGTAATATTCTCACAATAAGCTAATTAGCTCAATTGGAGCATTTCTAGCATGTTTGGTTTAGATTGGAAATTTACATTTTTAGCTTTTGTGAGACAATTGCAATATTCTCACAATAAGCTAATTAGCTCAATTGGAGCATTTCTAGCATGTTTGGTTGAAATTGGAAATTTACATTTTTCACTTTTGTCAGACGTTTGTAGTATTCTCACAATAAGCTAATTAGCTCAATTGGAGCATTTCTAGCATGTTTGGTTGAAATTGGAAATTTACATTTCTCACTTTTGTCAGAGAATTGCAATATTCTCACAACAAGCTAATTAGCTCAATTGGAGCATTTCTAGCATGTTTGGTTGAAATTGGAAATTTACATTTTTCACTTTTGTCAGACAATTGCAATATTCTCACAATAAGCTAATTAGCTCAATTGGAGCATTTCTAGCATGTTTGGTTGAAATTGGAAATTTACATTTTTCAGTTTTGTCAGACGTTTGTAGTATTCTCACAATAAGCTAATTAGCTCAATTGGAGCATTTCTAGCATGTTTGGTTGAAATTGGAATTTTACATTTCTCACTTTTGTCAGACAATTGCAATATTCTCACAATAAGCTAATTAGCTCAATTGGAGCATGTCTAGCATGTTTGGTTGAAATTGGAAATTTACATTTTTCAGTGTTGTCAGACGTTTGTAATATTCTCACAATAAGCTAATTAGCTCAATTGGAGCATTTCTAGCATGTTTGGTTGAAATTGGAAATTTACATTTTTCAGTTTTGTCAGACGTTTGTAGTATTCTCACAATAAGCTAATTAGCTCAATTGGAGCATTTCTAGCATGTTTGGTTGAAATTGGAAGTTTACATTTCTCACTTTTGTCAGACAATTGCAATATTCTCACAATAAGCTAATTTGCTCAATTGGAGCATTTCTAGCATGTTTGGTTGAAATTGGAAATTTACATTTTTCACTTTTGTCAGACGTTTGTAGTATTCTCACAATAAGCTAATTAGCTCAATTGGAGCATTTCTAGCATGTTTGGTTGAAATTGGAAATTTACATTTCTCACTTTTGTCAGAGAATTGCAATATTCTCACAATAAGCTAATTAGCTCAATTGGAGCATTTCTAGCATGTTTGATTGAAATTGGAAATTTACATTTTTCAATTTTGTTAGACGTTTGTAATATTCTCGCAATCAGCTAATTAGCTCAATTAGAGCATTTCTAGCATATTTGGTTGAAATTAGAAATTTACACTTTTCAGTGTTGTCAGACGTTTGTAATATTCTCACAATAAGCTAATTAGCTCAATTGGAGCATTTCTAGCATGTTTGGTTGAAATTAGAAATTTACACTTTTCAGTGTTGTCAGACGTTTGTAATATTCTCACAATAAGCTAATTAGCTCAATTGGAGCATTTTTAGCATGTTTGGTTGAAATTGGAAATTTACATTTTTCAGTTTTGTCAGACGTTTGTAAAATTCTTACAGTAGGCTTATTTGCGCAATTTGAGCATTTCTAGCATGTTTGGTTGAAATTGGAAATTTACATTTTTCACTTTTGTCAGACAATTGCAATATTCTCACAATAAGCTAATTTGCTCAATTGGAGCATTTCTAGCATGTTTGGTTGAAATTGGAAATTTACATTTTTCAGTGTTGTCAGACGTTTGTAATATTCTCACAATAAGCTAATTAGCTCAATTGGAGCATTTCTAGCATGTTTGGTTTAAATTGGAAATTTACATTTTTCACTTTTGTGAGACAATTGCAATATTCTCACAATAAGCTAATTAGCTCAATTGGAGCATTTCTAGCATGTTTGATTGAAATTGGAAATTTACATTTTTCAATTTTGTTAGACGTTTGTAATATTCTCGCAATCAGCTAATTAGCTCAATTAGAGCATTTCTAGCATATTTGGTTGAAATTGGAAATTTACATTTTTCAGTTTTGTCAGACATTTGCAATATTCTCGCAATAAGCTAATTAGCTCATTTGGAGCATTTCTAGCATGTTTGGTTGAAATTAGAAATTTACATTTTTCAGTGTTGTCAGACGTTTGTAATATTCTCACAATAAGCTAATTAGCTCAATTGGAGCATTTCTAGCATGTTTGGTTGAAATTGGAAATTTACATTTTTCAGTTTCGTCAGACGTTTGTAAAATTCTTACAGTAGGCTTATTTGCGCAATTTGAGCATTTCTAGCATGTTTAATTGAAATTGGAAATTTACATTTTTCACTTTTGTCAGACAATTGCAATATTCTTACAATAAGCTAATTAGCTCAATTGGAGCATTTCTAGCATGTTTGGTTGAAATTGGAAATTTACATTTTTCAGTTTTGTCAGACGTTTGTAGTATTCTCACAATAAGCTAATTAGCTCAATTGGAGCATTTCTAGCATGTTTGGTTGAAATTGGAAATTTACATTTCTCACTTTTGTCAGAGAATTGCAATATTCTCACAACAAGCTAATTAGCTCAATTGGAGCATTTCTAGCATGTTTGGTTGAAATTGGAAATTTACATTTTTCACTTTTGTCAGACAATTGCAATATTCTCACAATAAGCTAATTAGCTCAATTGGAGCATTTCTAGCATGTTTGGTTGAAATTGGAAATTTACATTTTTCAGTTTTGTCAGACGTTTGTAGTATTCTCACAATAAGCTAATTAGCTCAATTGGAGCATTTCTAGCATGTTTGGTTGAAATTGGAAATTTACATTTCTCACTTTTGTCAGACAATTGCAATATTCTCACAACAAGCTAATTAGCTCAATTGGAGCATTTCTAGCATGTTTGGTTGAAATTGGAAATTTACATTTTTCAGTTTTTTCAGACGTTTGTAGTATTCTCACAATAAGCTAATTAGCTCAATTGGAGCATTTCTAGCATGTTTGGTTGAAATTGGAAATTTACATTTCTCACTTTTGCCAGACAATTGCAATATTCTCACAATAAGCTAATTAGCTCAATTGGAGCATTTCTAGCATGTTTGGTTGAAATTGGAAATTTACATTTTTCAGTGTTGTCAGACGTTTGTAATATTCTCACAATAAGCTAATTAGCTCAATTGGAGCATTTCTAGCATGTTTGGTTGAAATTGGAAATTTACATTTTTCAGTTTTGTCAGACGTTTGTAGTATTCTCACAATAAGCTAATTAGCTCAATTGGAGCATTTCTAGCATGTTTGGTTGAAATTGGAAATTTACATTTCTCACTTTTGTCAGACAATTGCAATATTCTCACAATAAGCTAATTAGCTCAATTGGAGCATTTCTAGCATGTTTGGTTGAAATTGGAAATTTACATTTTTCAGTGTTGTCAGACGTTTGTAATATTCTCACAATAAGCTAATTAGCTCAATTGGAGCATTTCTAGCATGTTTGGTTGAAATTGGAAATTTACATTTTTCAGTTTTGTCAGACGTTTGTAGTATTCTCACAATAAGCTAATTAGCTCAATTGGAGCATTTCTAGCATGTTTGGTTGAAATTGGAAATTTACATTTCTCACTTTTGTCAGACAATTGCAATAATCTCACAACAAGCTAATTAGCTCAATTGGAGCATTTCTAGCATGTTTGGTTGAAATTGGAAATTTACATTTTTCAGTGTTGTCAGACGTTTGTAATATTCTCACAATAAGCTAATTAGCTCAATTGGAGCATTTCTAGCATGTTTGGTTTAGATTGGAAATTTACATTTTTCACTTTTGTGAGACAATTGCAATATTCTCACAATAAGCTAATTAGCTCAATTGGAGCATTTCTAGCATGTTTGGTTGAAATTGGAAATTTACATTTTTCACTTTTGTCAGACAATTGCAATATTCTCACAATAAGCTAATTAGCTCAATTGGAGCATTTCTAGCATGTTTGGTTGAAATTGGAAATTTACATTTTTCAGTTTTGTCAGACGTTTGTAGTATTCTCACAATAAGCTAATTAGCTCAATTGGAGCATTTCTAGCATGTTTGGTTGAAATTGGAACTTTACATTTCTCACTTTTGTCAGAGAATTGCAATATTCTCACAACAAGCTAATTAGCTCAATTGGAGCATTTCTAGCATGTTTGGTTGAAATTGGAAAGTTACAATTTTCACTTTTGTCAGACAATTGCAATATTCTCACAATAAGCTAATTAGCTCAATTGGAGCATTTCTAGCATGTTTGGTTGAAATTGGAAATTTACATTTTTCAGTTTTGTCAGACGTTTGTAGTATTCTCACAATAAGCTAATTAGCTCAATTGGAGCATTTCTAGCATGTTTGGTTGAAATTGGAAATTTACATTTCTCACTTTTGTCAGACAATTGCAATATTCTCACAACAAGCTAATTAGCTCAATTGGAGCATTTCTAGCATGTTTGGTTGAAATTGGAAATTTACATTTTTCAGTTTTGTCAGACGTTTGTAGTATTCTCACAATACGCTAATTAGCTCAATTGGAGCATTTCTAGCATGTTTGGTTGAAATTGGAAATTTACATTTCTCACTTTTGTCAGACAATTGCAATATTCTCACAATAAGCTAACTAGCTCAATTGGAGCATTTCTAGCATGTTTGGTTGAAATTGGAAATTTACATTTTTCAGTGTTGTCAGACGTTTGTAATATTCTCACAATAAGCTAATTAGCTCAATTGGAGCATTTCTAGCATGTTTGGTTGAAATTGGAAATTTACATTTTTCAGTGTTGTCAGACGTTTGTAATATTCTCACAATAAGCTAATTAGCTCAATTGGAGCATTTCTAGCATGTTTGGTTGAAATTGGAAATTTACATTTTTCAGTGTTGTCAGACGTTTGTAATATTCTCACAATAAGCTAATTAGCTCAATTGGAGCATTTCTAGCATGTTTGGTTGAAATTGGAAATTTACATTTTTCAGTTTTGTCAGACGTTTGTAGTATTCTCACAATAAGCTAATTAGCTCAATTGGAGCATTTCTAGCATGTTTGGTTTAAATTGGAAATTTACAATTTTAGCTTTTGTGAGACAATTGCAATATTCTCACAATAAGCTAATTAGCTCAATTGGAGCATTTCTAGCATGTTTGGTTGAAATTGGAAATTTACATTTTTCACTTTTGTCAGACGTTTGTAGTATTCTCACAATAAGCTAATTAGCTCAATTGGAGCATTTCTAGCATGTTTGGTTGAAATTGGAAATTTACATTTCTCACTTTTGTCAGAGAATTGCAATATTCTCACAACAAGCTAATTAGCTCAATTGGAGCATTTCTAGCATGTTTGGTTGAAATTGGAAATTTACATTTTTCACTTTTGTCAGACAATTGCAATATTCTCACAATAAGCTAATTAGCTCAATTGGAGCATTTCTAGCATGTTTGGTTGAAATTGGAAATTTACATTTTTCAGTTTTGTCAGACGTTTGTAGTATTTTCACAATAAGCTAATTAGCTCAATTGGAGCATTTCTAGCATGTTTGGTTGAAATTGGAAATTTACATTTTTCAGTGTTGTCAGACGTTTGTAATATTCTCACAATAAGCTAATTAGCTCAATTGGAGCATTTCTAGCATGTTTGGTTGAAATTGGAAATTTACATTTTTCAGTGTTGTCAGACGTTTGTAATATTCTCACAATAAGCTAATTAGCTCAATTGGAGCATTTCTAGCATGTTTGGTTGAAATTGGAAATTTACATTTTTCACTTTTGTGAGACAATTGCAATATTCTCACAATAAGCTAATTAGCTCAATTGGAGCATTTCTAGCATGTTTGGTTGAAATTGGAAATTTACATTTTTCAGTGTTGTCAGACGTTTGTAATATTCTCACAATAAGCTAATTAGCTCAATTGGAGCATTTCTAGCATGTTTGGTTGAAATTGGAAATTTACATTTTTCACTTTTGTGAGACAATTGCAATATTCTCACAATAAGCTAATTAGCTCAATTGGAGCATTTCTAGCATGTTTGGTTGAAATTGGAAATTTACATTTTTCACTTTTGTCAGACAATTGCAATATTCTCACAATAAGCTAATTAGCTCAATTGGAGCATTTCTAGCATGTTTGGTTGAAATTGGAAATTTACATTTTTCAGTGTTGTCAGACGTTTGTAATATTCTCACAATAAGCTAATTAGCTCAATTGGAGCATTTCTAGCATGTTTGGTTTAAATTGGAAATTTACATTTTTCAGTTTCGTCAGACGTTTGTAAAATTCTTACAGTAGGCTTATTTGCGCAATTTGAGCATTTCTAGCATGTTTGGTTGAAATTGGAAATTTACATTTTTCACTTTTGTCAGACAATTGCAATATTCTCACAATAAGCTAATTTGCTCAATTGGAGCATTTCTAGCATGTTTGGTTGAAATTGGAAATTTACATTTTTCAGTGTTGTCAGACGTTTGTAATATTCTCACAATAAGCTAATTAGCTCAATTGGAGCATTTCTAGCATGTTTGGTTTAAATTGGAAATTTACATTTTTCACTTTTGTGAGACAATTGCAATATTCTCACAATAAGCTAATTAGCTCAATTGGAGCATTTCTAGCATGTTTGGTTGAAATTGGAAATTTACATTTTTCAATTTTGTTAGACGTTTGTAATATTCTCACAATAAGCTAATTAGCTCAATTGGAGCATTTCTAGCATGTTTGGTTGAAATTGGAAATTTACATTTTTCAGTTTTGTCAGACGTTTGTAGTATTCTCACAATAAGCTAATTAGCTCAATTGGAGCATTTCTAGCATGTTTGGTTGAAATTGGAAATTTACATTTCTCACTTTTGTCAGACAATTGCAATATTCTCACAACAAGCTAATTAGCTCAATTGGAGCATTTCTAGCATGTTTGGTTGAAATTGGAAATTTTCATTTTTCAGTTTTGTCAGACGTTTGTAGTATTCTCACAATAAGCTAATTAGCTCAATTGGAGCATTTCTAGCATGTTTGGTTGAAATTGGAAATTTACATTTCTCACTTTTGTCAGACAATTGCAATATTCTCACAACAAGCTAATTAGCTCAATTGGAGCGTTTCTAGCATGTTTGGTTGAAATTGGAAATTTACATTTTTCAGTGTTGTCAGACGTTTGTAATATTCTCACAATAAGCTAATTAGCTCAATTGGAGCTTTTCTAGCATGTTTGGTTTAGATTGGAAATTTACATTTTTCACTTTTGTGAGACAATTGCAATATTCTCACAATAAGCTAATTAGCTCAATTGGAGCATTTCTAGCATGTTTGGTTGAAATTGGAAATTTACATTTTTCACTTTTGTCAGACAATTGCAATATTCTCACAATAAGCTAATTAGCTCAATTGGAGCATTTCTAGCATGTTTGGTTGAAATTGGAAATTTACATTTTTCAGTGTTGTCAGACGTTTGTAATATTCTCACAATAAGCTAATTAGCTCAATTGGAGCATTTCTAGCATGTTTGGTTTAGATTGGAAATTTACATTTTTCACTTTTGTGAGACAATTGCAATATTCTCACAATAAGCTAATTAGCTCAATTGGAGCATTTCTAGCATGTTTGGTTGAAATTGGAAATTTACATTTTTCACTTTTGTCAGACAATTGCAATATTCTCACAATAAGCTAATTAGCTCAATTGGAGCATTTCTAGCATGTTTGGTTGAAATTGGAAATTTACATTTTTCAGTGTTGTCAGACGTTTGTAATATTCTCACAATAAGCTAATTAGCTCAATTGGAGCATTTCTAGCATGTTTGGTTTAAATTGGAAATTTACATTTTTCAGTTTCGTCAGACGTTTGTAAAATTCTTACAGTAGGCTTATTTGCGCAATTTGAGCATTTCTAGCATGTTTGGTTGAAATTGGAAATTTACATTTTTCACTTTTGTCAGACAATTGCAATATTCTCACAATAAGCTAATTAGCTCAATTGGAGCATTTCTAGCATGTTTGGTTGAAATTGGAAATTTACATTTTTCAGTGTTGTCAGACGTTTGTAATATTCTCACAATAAGCTAATTAGCTCAATTGGAGCATTTCTAGCATGTTTGGTTTAAATTGGAAATTTACATTTTTCACTTTTGTGAGAAAATTGCAATATTCTCACAATAAGCTAATTAGCTCAATTGGAGCATTTCTAGCATGTTTGGTTGAAATTGGAAATTTACATTTTTCAATTTTGTTAGACGTTTGTAATATTCTCACAATAAGCTAATTAGCTCAATTGGAGCATTTCTAGCATGTTTGGTTGAAATTGGAAATTTACATTTTTCAGTTTTGTCAGACGTTTGTAAAAATCTTACAGTAGGCTTATTTGCGCAAGTTGAGCATTTCTAGCATGTTTGGTTGAAATTGGAAATTTACATTTTTCACTTTTGTCAGACAATTGCAATATTCTCACAATAAGCTAATTAGCTCAATTGGAGCATTTCTAGCATCTTCGGTTGAAATTGGAAATTTACATTTTTCAGTGTTGTCAGACGTTTGTGATATTCTCACAATAAGCTAATTAGCTCAATTGGAGCATTTCTAGCATGTTTGGTTGAAATTGGAAATTTACATTTTTCACTTTTGTCAGACAATTGCAATAATCTCACAGTAAGCTAATTAGCTCAATTGGAGCAATTCTAGCATGTTTGGTTGAAATTGGAAATTTACATTTTTCAGTGTTGTCAGACGTTTGTAATATTCTCACAATAAGCTAATTAGCTCAATTGGAGCATTTCTAGCATGTTTGGTTGAAATTGGAAGTTTACATTTTTCACTTTTGTGAGACAATTGCAATATTCTCACAATAAGCTAATTAGCTCAATTGGAGCATTTCTAGCATGTTTGGTTGAAATTGGAAATTTACATTTTTCACTTTTGTCAGACAATTGCAATATTCTCACAATAAGCTAATTAGCTCAATTGGAGCATTTCTAGCATCTTCGGTTGAAATTGGAAATTTACATTTTTCAGTGTTGTCAGACGTTTGTAATATTCTCACAATAAGCTAATTAGCTCAATTGGAGCATTTCTAGCATGTTTGGTTGAAATTGGAAATTTACATTTTTCACTTTTGTCAGACAATTGCAATATTCTCACAATAAGCTAATTAGCTCAATTGGAGCATTTCTAGCATGTTTGGTTGAAATTGGAAATTTACATTTTTCAGTGTTGTCAGACGTTTGTAATATTCTCACAATAAGCTAATTAGCTCAATTGGAGCATTTCTAGCATGTTTGGTTTAGATTGGAAATTTACATTTTTCACTTTTGTGAGACAATTGCAATATTCTCACAATAAGCTAATTAGCTCAATTGGAGCATTTCTAGCATGTTTGGTTGAAATTGGAAATTTACATTTTTCACTTTTGTCAGACAATTGCAATATTCTCACAATAAGCTAATTAGCTCAATTGGAGCATTTCTAGCATGTTTGGTTGAAATAGGAAATTTACATTTTTCAGTGTTGTCAGACGTTTGTAATATTCTCACAATAAGCTAATTAGCTCAATTGGAGCATTTCTAGCATGTTTGGTTTAAATTGGAAATTTACATTTTTCAGTTTCGTCAGACGTTTGTAAAATTCTTACAGTAGGCTTATTTGCGCAATTTGAGCATTTCTAGCATGTTTGGTTGAAATTGGAAATTTACATTTTTCACTTTTGTCAGACAATTGCAATATTCTCACAATAAGCTAATTAGCTCAATTGGAGCATTTCTAGCATGTTTGGTTGAAATTGGAAGTTTACATTTTTCAGTGTTGTCAGACGTTTGTAATATTCTCACAATAAGCTAATTAGCTCAATTGGAGCATTTCCAGCATGTTTGGTTTAAATTGGAAATTTACATTTTTCACTTTTGTGAGACAAATGCAATATTCTCACAATAAGCTAATTAGCTCAATTGGAGCATTTCTAGCATGTTTGGTTGAAATTGGAAATTTACATTTTTCAATTTTGTTAGACGTTTGTTATATTCTCACAATAAGCTAATTAGCTCAATTGGAGCATTTCTAGCATGTTTGGTTGAAATTGGAAATTTACATTTTTCAGTTTTGTCAGACGTTTGTAAAAATCTTACAGTAGGCTTATTTGCGCAAGTTGAGCATTTCTAGCATGTTTGGTTGAAATTGGAAATTTACATTTTTCACTTTTGTCAGACAATTGCAATATTCTCACAATAAGCTAATGAGCTCAATTGGAGCATTTCTAGCATCTTCGGTTGAAATTGGAAATTTACATTTTTCAGTGTTGTCAGACGTTTGTAATATTCTCACAATAAGCTAATTAGCTCAATTGGAGCATTTCTAGCATGTTTGGTTGAAATTGGAAATTTACATTTTTCACTTTTGTCAGACAATTGCAATAATCTCACAGTAAGCTAATTAGCTCAATTGGAGCAATTCTAGCATGTTTGGTTGAAATTGGAAATTTACATTTTTCACTTTTGTCAGACAATTGCAATATTCTCACAATAAGCTAATTAGCTCAATTGGAGCATTTCTAGCATGTTTGATTGAAATTGGAAATTTACATTTTTCAGTGTTGTCAGACGTTTGTAATATTCTCACAATAAGCTAATTAGCTCAATTGGAGCATTTCTAGCATGTTTGGTTGAAATTGGAAATTTACATTTTTCACTTTTGTCAGACAATTGCAATATTCTCACAATAAGCTAATTAGCTCAATTGGAGCATTTCTAGCATCTTCGGTTGAAATTGGAAATTTACATTTTTCAGTGCTGTCAGGCGTTTGTAATATTCTCACAATAAGCTAATTAGCTCAATTGGAGCATTTCTAGCATGTTTGGTTGAAATTGGAAATTTACATTTTTCACTTTTGTCAGACAATTGCAATAATCTCACAGTAAGCTAATTAGCTCAATTGGAGCAATTCTAGCATGTTTGGTTGAAATTGGAAATTTACATTTTTCACTTTTGTCAGACAATTGCAATATTCTCACAATAAGCTAATTAGCTCAATTGGAGCATTTCTAGCATGTTTGATTGAAATTGGAAATTTACATTTTTCACTTTTGTGAGACAATTGCAATATTCTCACAATAAGCTAATTAGCTCAATTGGAGCATTTCTAGCATGTTTGGTTGAAATTGGAAATTTACATTTTTCACTTTTGTCAGACAATTGCAATATTCTCACAATAAGCTAATTAGCTCAATTGGAGCATTTCTAGCATGTTTGGTTGAAATTGGAAATTTACATTTTTCAGTGTTGTCAGACGTTTGTAATATTCTCACAATAAGCTAATTAGCTCAATTGGAGCATTTCTAGCATGTTTGGTTTAAATTGGAAATTTACATTTTTCAGTTTCGTCAGACGTTTGTAAAATTCTTACAGTAGGCTTATTTGCACAATTTGAGCATTTCTAGCATGTTTGGTTGAAATTGGAAATTTACATTTTTCACTTTTGTCAGACAATTGCAATATTCTCACAATAAGCTAATTAGCTCAATTGGAGCATTTCTAGCATGTTTGGTTGAAATTGGAAATTTACATTTTTCAGTGTTGTCAGACGTTTGTAATATTCTCACAATAAGCTAATTAGCTCAATTGGAGCATTTCTAGCATGTTTGGTTTAAATTGGAAATTTACATTTTTCACTTTTGTGAGACAATTGCAATATTCTCACAATAAGCTAATTAGCTCAATTGGAGCATTTCTAGCATGTTTGGTTGAAATTGGAAATTTACATTTTTCAATTTTGTTAGACGTTTGTAATATTCTCACAATAAGCTAATTAGCTCAATTGGAGCATTTCTAGCATGTTTGGTTGAAATTGGAAATTTACATTTTTCAGTTTTGTCAGACGTTTGTAAAAATCTTACAGTAGGCTTATTTGCGCAAGTTGAGCATTTCTAGCATGTTTGGTTGAAATTAGAAATTTACATTTTTCACTTTTGTCAGACAATTGCAATATTCTCACAATAAGCTAATTAGCTCAATTGGAGCATTTCTAGCATGTTTGATTGAAATTGGAAATTTACATTTTTCAATTTTGTTAGACGTTTGTAAAATTCTCGCAATAAGCTAATTAGCTCAATTGGAGCATTTCTAGCATGTTTGGTTGAAATTGGAAATTTACATTTTTCAGTTTTGTCAGGCGTTTGTAAAAATCTTACAGTAGGCTTATTTGCGCAAGTTGAGCATTTCTAGCATGTTTGGTTGAAATTGGAAATTTACATTTTTCACTTTTGTCAGACAATTGCAATATTCTGACAATAAGCTAATTAGCTCAATTGGAGCATTTCTAGCATCTTCGGTTGAAATTGGAAATTTAAATTTTTCAGTGTTGTCAGACGTTTGTAATATTCTCACAATAAGCTAATTAGCTCAATTGGAGCATTTCTAGCATGTTTGGTTGAAATTGGAAATTTACATTTTTCACTTTTGTCAGACAATTGCAATAATCTCACAGTAAGCTAATTAGCTCAATTGGAGCAATTCTAGCATGTTTGGTTGAAATTGGAAATTTACATTTTTCACTTTTGTCAGACAATTGCAATATTCTCACAATAAGCTAATTAGCTCAATTGGAGCATTTCTAGCATGTTTGGTTAAAATTGGAAATTTACATTTTTCACTTTTGTCGGACAATTGCAATATTCTCTCAATAAGCTAATTAGCTCATTTGGAGCATTTCTAGCATGTTTGGTTGAAATTAGAAATTTACATTTTTCAGTGTTGTCAGACGTTTGTAATATTCTCACAATAAGCTAATTAGCTAAATTGGAGCATTTCTAGCATGTTTGGTTGAAATTGGAAATTTACATTTTTCACTTTTGTCAGACAATTGCAATATTCTCACAATAAGCTAATTAGTTCAATTGGAGCATTTCTAGCATGTTTGGTTGAAATTGGAAATTTACATTTTTCACTTTTGTCAGACGTTTGTAAAATTCTTACAGTAGGCTTATTTGCGCAATTTGAGCATTTCTAGCATGTTTGGTTGAAATTGGAAATTTACATTTTTCACTTTTGTCAGACAATTGCAATATTCTCACAATAAGCTAATTAGCTCAATTGGAGCATTTCTAGCATGTTTGGTTGAAATTGGAAATTTACATTTTTCAGTGTTGTCAGACGTTTGTAATATTCTCACAATAAGCTAATTAGCTCAATTTTAGCATTTCTAGCATGTTTGGTTTAAATTGGAAATTTACATTTTTCACTTTTGTGAGACAATTGCAATATTCTCACAATAAGCTAATTAGCTCAATTGGAGCATTTCTAGCATGTTTGGTTGAAATTCGAAATTTACATTTTTCAATTTTGTTAGACGTCTGTAATATTCTCACAATAAGCTAATTAGCTCAATTGGAGCATTTCTAGCATGTTTGGTTGAAATTGGAAATTTACATTTTTCAGTGTTGTCAGACGTTTGTAAAATTCTTACAGTAGGCTTATTTGCGCAATTTGAGCATTTCTAGCATGTTTAATTGAAATTGGAAATTTACATTTTTCACTTTTGCCAGACAATTGCAATATTCTCACAATAAGCTAATTAGCTCAATTGGAGCATTTCTAGCATGTTTGGTTGAAATTGGAAATTTACATTTTTCAGATTTGTCAGACGTCTGTAGTATTCTCACAATAAGCTAATTAGCTCAATTGGAGCATTTCTAGCATGTTTGGTTGAAATTGGAAATTTACATTTCTCACTTTTGTCAGACAATTGCAATATTCTCACAACAAGCTAATTAGCTCAATTGGAGCATTTCTAGCATGTTTGGTTGAAATTGGAAATTTACATTTTTCACTTTTGTCAGACATTTGCAATATTCTCTCAATAAGCTAATTAGCTCATTTAGAGCATTTCTAGCATGTTTGGTTGAAATTAGAAATTTACATTTTTCAGTGTTGTCAGACGTTTGTAATATTCTCACAATAAGCTAATTAGCTCAATTGGAGCATTTTTAGCATGTTTGGTTGAAATTGGAAATTTACATTTTTCAGTTTTGTCAGACGTTTGTAAAATTCTTACAGTAGGCTTATTTGCGCAATTTGAGCATTTCTAGCATGTTTGGTTGAAATTGGAAATTTACTTTTTTCACTTTTGTCAGACAATTGCAATATTCTCACAATAAGCTAATTAGCTCAATTGGAGCATTTCTAGCATGTTTGGTTGAAATTGGATATTAAGATTTTTCAGTGTTGTCAGACGTTTGTAATATTCTCACAATAAGCTAATTAGCTAAATTGGAGCATTTCTAGCATGTTTGGTTGAAATTGCAAATTTACATTTTTCACTTCTGTCAGACAATTGCAATATTCTCACAATAAGCTAATTAGCTCAATTGGAGCATTTCTAGCATGTTTGGTTGAAATTGGAAATTTACATTTTTCAGTTTTGTCAGACGTTTGTAAAATTCTTACAGTAGGCTTATTTGCGCCATTTGAGCATTTCTAGCATGTTTGGTTGAAATTGGAAATTTACATTTTTCACTTTTGTCAGACAATTGCAATATTCTCACAATAAGCTAATTAGCTCAATTGGAGCATTTCTAGCATGTTTGGTTGAAATTGGAAATTTACATTTTTCAGTGTTGTCAGACGTTTGTAATATTCTCACAATAAGCTAATTAGCTCAATTGGAGCATTTCTAGCATGTTTGGTTGAAATTAGAAATTTACATTTTTCAGTGTTGTCAGACGTTTGTAATATTCTCACAATAAGCTAATTAGCTAAATTGGAGCATTTCTAGCATGTTTGGTTGAAATTGGAAATTTACATTTTTCACTTTTGTCACACAATTGCAATATTCTCACAATAAGCTAATTAGTTCAATTGGAGCATTTCTAGCATGTTTGGTTGAAATTGGAAATTTACATTTTTCAGTGTTGTCAGACGTTTGTAAAATTCTTACAGTAGGCTTATTTGCGCAATTTGAGCATTTCTAGCATGTTTAATTGAAATTGGAAATTTACATTTTTCACTTTTGCCAGACAATTGCAATATTCTCACAATAAGCTAATTAGCTCAATTGGAGCATTTCTAGCATGTTTGGTTGAAATTGGAAATTTACATTTTTCAGATTTGTCAGACGTCTGTAGTATTCTCACAATAAGCTAATTAGCTCAATTGGAGCATTTCTAGCATGTTTGGTTGAAATTGGAAATTTACATTTCTCACTTTTGTCAGACAATTGCAATATTCTCACAACAAGCTAATTAGCTCAATTGGAGCATTTCTAGCATGTTTGGTTGAAATTGGAAATTTACATTTTTCACTTTTGTCAGACATTTGCAATATTCTCTCAATAAGCTAATTAGCTCATTTAGAGCATTTCTAGCATGTTTGGTTGAAATTAGAAATTTACATTTTTCAGTGTTGTCAGACGTTTGTAATATTCTCACAATAAGCTAATTAGCTCAATTGGAGCATTTTTAGCATGTTTGGTTGAAATTGGAAATTTACATTTTTCAGTTTTGTCAGACGTTTGTAAAATTCTTACAGTAGGCTTATTTGCGCAATTTGAGCATTTCTAGCATGTTTGGTTGAAATTGGAAATTTACTTTTTTCACTTTTGTCAGACAATTGCAATATTCTCACAATAAGCTAATTAGCTCAATTGGAGCATTTCTAGCATGTTTGGTTGAAATTGGATATTAAGATTTTTCAGTGTTGTCAGACGTTTGTAATATTCTCACAATAAGCTAATTAGCTAAATTGGAGCATTTCTAGCATGTTTGGTTGAAATTGCAAATTTACATTTTTCACTTCTGTCAGACAATTGCAATATTCTCACAATAAGCTAATTAGCTCAATTGGAGCATTTCTAGCATGTTTGGTTGAAATTGGAAATTTACATTTTTCAGTTTTGTCAGACGTTTGTAAAATTCTTACAGTAGGCTTATTTGCGCCATTTGAGCATTTCTAGCATGTTTGGTTGAAATTGGAAATTTACATTTTTCACTTTTGTCAGACAATTGCGATATTCTCACAATAAGCTAATTAGCTCAATTGGAGCATTTCTAGCATGTTTGGTTGAAATTGGAAATTTACATTTTTCAGTGTTGTCAGACGTTTGTAATATTCTCACAATAAGCTAATTAGCTCAATTGGAGCATTTCTAGCATGTTTGGTTGAAATTGGAAATTTACATTTTTCAGTTTCGTCAGACGTTTGTAAAATTCTTACAGTAGGCTTATTTGCGCAATTTGAGCATTTCTAGCATGTTTGGTTGAAATTGGAAATTTACATTTTTCACTTTTGTCAGACAATTGCAATATTCTCACAATAAGCTAATTAGCTCAATTGGAGCATTTCTAGCATGTTTGGTTGAAATTGGAAATTTACATTTTTCAGTGTTGTCAGACGTTTGTAATATTCTCACAATAAGCTAATTAGCTCAATTGGAGCATTTCTAGCATGTTTGGTTTAAATTGGAAATTTACATTTTTCACTTTTGTGAGACAATTGCAATATTCTCACAATAAGCTAATTAGCTCAATTGGAGCATTTCTAGCATGTTTGGTTGAAATTGGAAATTTACATTTTTCAATTTTGTTAGACGTTTGTAATATTCTCACAATAAGCTAATTAGCTCAATTGGAGCATTTCTAGCATGTTTGGTTGAAATTGGAAATTTACATTTTTCAGTGTTGTCAGACGTTTGTAATATTCTCACAATAAGCTAATTAGCTCAATTGGAGCATTTCTAGCATGTTTGGTTTAAATTGGAAATTTACATTTTTCACTTTTGTCAGACAATTGCAATAATCTCACAGTAAGCTAATTAGCTCAATTGGAGCATTTCTAGCATGTTTGGTTGAAATTGGAAATTTACATTTTTCAGTGTTGTCAGACGTTTGTAATATTCTCACAATAAGCTAATTAGCTCAATTGGAGCATTTCTAGCATGTTTGGTTGAAATTAGAAATTTACATTTTTCACTTTTGTCAGACAATTGCAATAATCTCACAGTAAGCTAATTAGCTCAATTGGAGCAATTCTAGCATGTTTGGTTGAAATTGGAAATTTACATTTTTCAGTGTTGTCAGACGTTTGTAATATTCTCACAATAAGCTAATTAGCTCAATTGGAGCATTTCTAGCATGTTTGGTTTAAATTGGAAATTTACATTTTTCAGTTTCGTCAGACGTTTGTAAAATTCTTACAGTAGGCTTATTTGCGCAATTTGAGCATTTCTAGCATGTTTGGTTGAAATTGGAAATTTACATTTTTCACTTTTGTCAGACAATTGCAATATTCTCACAATAAGCTAATTAGCTCAATTGGAGCATTTCTAGCATGTTTGGTTGAAATTGGAAATTTACATTTTTCAGTGTTGTCAGACGTTTGTAATATTCTCACAATAAGCTAATTAGCTCAATTGGAGCATTTCTAGCATGTTTGGTTTAAATTGGAAATTTACATTTTTCACTTTTGTGAGAAAATTGCAGTATTCTCACAATAAGCTAATTAGCTCAATTGGAGCATTTCTAGCATGTTTGGTTGAAATTGGAAATTTACATTTTTCAATTTTGTTAGACGTTTGTAATATTCTCACAATAAGCTAATTAGCTCAATTGGAGCATTTCTAGCATGTTTGGTTGAAATTGGAAATTTACATTTTTCAGTTTTGTCAGACGTTTGTAAAAATCTTACAGTAGGCTTATTTGCGCAAGTTGAGCATTTCTAGCATGTTTGGTTGAAATTGGAAATT
Source organism: Watersipora subatra (assembly GCF_963576615.1). NCBI lineage: Eukaryota > Metazoa > Bryozoa > Gymnolaemata > Cheilostomatida > Watersiporidae > Watersipora > Watersipora subatra. The sequence continues at coordinate 18,915,766 of NC_088718.1, read as the reverse complement.
TACATTTTTCACTTTTGTCAGACAATTGCAATATTCTCACAATAAGCTAATTAGCTCAATTGGAGCATTTCTAGCATCTTCGGTTGAAATTGGAAATTTACATTTTTCAGTGTTGTCAGACGTTTGTGATATTCTCACAATAAGCTAATTAGCTCAATTGGAGCATTTCTAGCATGTTTGGTTGAAATTGGAAATTTACATTTTTCACTTTTGTCAGACAATTGCAATAATCTCACAGTAAGCTAATTAGCTCAATTGGAGCAATTCTAGCATGTTTGGTTGAAATTGGAAATTTACATTTTTCAGTGTTGTCTGACGTTTGTAATATTCTCACAATAAGCTAATTAGCTCAATTGGAGCATTTCTAGCATGTTTGGTTTAGATTGGAAATTTACATTTTTCACTTTTGTGAGACAATTGCAATATTCTCACAATAAGCTAATTAGCTCTATTGGAGCATTTCTAGCATGTTTGGTTGAAATTGGAAATTTACATTTTTCACTTTTGTCAGACAATTGCAATATTCTCACAATAAGCTAATTAGCTCAATTGGAGCATTTCTAGCATCTTCGGTTGAAATTGGAAATTTACATTTTTCAGTGTTGTCAGACGTTTGTAATATTCTCACAATAAGCTAATTAGCTCAATTGGAGCATTTTTAGCATGTTTGGTTGAAATTGGAAATTTACATTTTTCACTTTTGTCAGACAATTGCAATATTCTCACAATAAGCTAATTAGCTCAATTGGAGCATTTCTAGCATGTTTGGTTGAAATTGGAAATTTACATTTTTCAGTGTTGTCAGACGTTTGTAATATTCTCACAATAAGCTAATTAGCTCAATTGGAGCATTTCTAGCATGTTTGGTTTAGATTGGAAATTTACATTTTTCACTTTTGTGAGACAATTGCAATATTCTCACAATAAGCTAATTAGCTCAATTGGAGCATTTCTAGCATGTTTGGTTGAAATCGGAAATTTACATTTTTCACTTTTGTCAGACAATTGCAATATTCTCACAATAAGCTAATTAGCTCAATTGGAGCATTTCTAGCATGTTTGGTTGAAATTGGAAATTTACATTTTTCAGTGTTGTCAGACGTTTGTAATATTCTCACAATAAGCTAATTAGCTCAATTGGAGCATTTCTAGCATGTTTGGTTTAAATTGGAAATTTACATTTTTCAGTTTCGTCAGACGTTTGTAAAATTCTTACAGTAGGCTTATTTGCGCAATTTGAGCATTTCTAGCATGTTTGGTTGAAATTGGAAATTTACATTTTTCACTTTTGTCAGACAATTGCAATATTCTCACAATAAGCTAATTAGCTCAATTGGAGCATTTCTAGCATGTTTGGTTGAAATTGGAAGTTTACATTTTTCAGTGTTGTCAGACGTTTGTAATATTCTCACAATAAGCTAATTAGCTCAATTGGAGCATTTCCAGCATGTTTGGTTTAAATTGGAAATTTACATTTTTCACTTTTGTGAGACAAATGCAATATTCTCACAATAAGCTAATTAGCTCAATTGGAGCATTTCTAGCATGTTTGGTTGAAATTGGAAATTTACATTTTTCAATTTTGTTAGACGTTTGTTATATTCTCACAATAAGCTAATTAGCTCAATTGGAGCATTTCTAGCATGTTTGGTTGAAATTGGAAATTTACATTTTTCAGTTTTGTCAGACGTTTGTAAAAATCTTACAGTAGGCTTATTTGCGCAAGTTGAGCATTTCTAGCATGTTTGGTTGAAATTGGAAATTTACATTTTTCACTTTTGTCAGACAATTGCAATATTCTCACAATAAGCTAATTAGCTCAATTGGAGCATTTCTAGCATCTTCGGTTGAAATTGGAAATTTACATTTTTCAGTGTTGTCAGACGTTTGTAATATTCTAACAATAAGCTAATTAGCTCAATTGGAGCATTTCTAGCATGTTTGGTTGAAATTGGAAATTTACATTTTTCACTTTTGTCAGACAATTGCAATAATCTCACAGTAAGCTAATTAGCTCAATTGGAGCAATTCTAGCATGTTTGGTTGAAATTGGAAATTTACATTTTTCACTTTTGTCAGACAATTGCAATATTCTCACAATAAGCTAATTAGCTCAATTGGAGCATTTCTAGCATGTTTGATTGAAATTGGAAATTTACATTTTTCAATTTTGTTAGACGTTTGTAAAATTCTCGCAATAAGCTAATTAGCTCAATTGGAGCATTTCTAGCATGTTTGATTGAAATTGGAAATTTACATTTTTCAGTGTTGTCAGACGTTTGTAATATTCTCACAATAAGCTAATTAGCTCAATTGGAGCATTTCTAGCATGTTTGGTTTAGATTGGAAATTTACATTTTTCACTTTTGTCAGACAATTGCAATATTCTCACAATAAGCTAATTAGCTCAATTGGAGCATTTCTAGCATCTTCGGTTGAAATTGGAAATTTACATTTTTCAGTGTTGTCAGGCGTTTGTAATATTCTCACAATAAGCTAATTAGCTCAATTGGAGCATTTCTAGCATGTTTGGTTGAAATTGGAAATTTACATTTTTCACTTTTGTCAGACAATTGCAATAATCTCACAGTAAGCTAATTAGCTCAATTGGAGCAATTCTAGCATGTTTGGTTGAAATTGGAAATTTACATTTTTCACTTTTGTCAGACAATTGCAATATTCTCACAATAAGCTAATTAGCTCAATTTGAGCATTTCTAGCATGTTTGATTGAAATTGGAAATTTACATTTTTCACTTTTGTGAGACAATTGCAATATTCTCACAATAAGCTAATTAGCTCAATTGGAGCATTTCTAGCATGTTTGGTTGAAATTGGAAATTTACATTTTTCAGTGTTGTCAGACGTTTGTAATATTCTCACAATAAGCTAATTAGCTCAATTGGAGCATTTCTAGCATGTTTGGTTTAAATTGGAAATTTACATTTTTCAGTTTCGTCAGACGTTTGTAAAATTCTTACAGTAGGCTTATTTGCGCAATTTGAGCATTTCTAGCATGTTTGGTTGAAATTGGAAATTTACATTTTTCACTTTTGTCAGACAATTGCAATATTCTCACAATAAGCTAATTAGCTCAATTGGAGCATTTCTAGCATGTTTGGTTGAAATTGGAAATTTACATTTTTCAGTGTTGTCAGACGTTTGTAATATTCTCACAATAAGCTAATTAGCTCAATTGGAGCATTTCTAGCATGTTTGGTTGAAATTGGAAATTTACATTTTTCAGTTTTGTCAGACGTTTGTAAAATTCTTACAGTAGGCTTATTTGCGCCATTTGAGCATTTCTAGCATGTTTGGTTGAAATTGGAAATTTACATTTTTCACTTTTGTCAGACAATTGCGATATTCTCACAATAAGCTAATTAGCTCAATTGGAGCATTTCTAGCATGTTTGGTTGAAATTGGAAATTTACATTTTTCAGTGTTGTCAGACGTTTGTAATATTCTCACAATAAGCTAATTAGCTCAATTGGAGCATTTCTAGCATGTTTGGTTGAAATTGGAAATTTACATTTTTCAGTTTCGTCAGACGTTTGTAAAATTCTTACAGTAGGCTTATTTGCGCAATTTGAGCATTTCTAGCATGTTTGGTTGAAATTGGAAATTTACATTTTTCACTTTTGTCAGACAATTGCAATATTCTCACAATAAGCTAATTAGCTCAATTGGAGCATTTCTAGCATGTTTGGTTGAAATTGGAAATTTACATTTTTCAGTGTTGTCAGACGTTTGTAATATTCTCACAATAAGCTAATTAGCTCAATTGGAGCATTTCTAGCATGTTTGGTTTAAATTGGAAATTTACATTTTTCACTTTTGTGAGACAATTGCAATATTCTCACAATAAGCTAATTAGCTCAATTGGAGCATTTCTAGCATGTTTGGTTGAAATTGGAAATTTACATTTTTCAATTTTGTTAGACGTTTGTAATATTCTCACAATAAGCTAATTAGCTCAATTGGAGCATTTCTAGCATGTTTGGTTGAAATTAGAAATTTACATTTTTCACTTTTGTCAGACAATTGCAATAATCTCACAGTAAGCTAATTAGCTCAATTGGAGCATTTCTAGCATGTTTGGTTGAAATTGGAAATTTACATTTTTCAGTGTTGTCAGACGTTTGTAATATTCTCACAATAAGCTAATTAGCTCAATTGGAGCATTTCTAGCATGTTTGGTTGAAATTAGAAATTTACATTTTTCACTTTTGTCAGACAATTGCAATAATCTCACAGTAAGCTAATTAGCTCAATTGGAGCAATTCTAGCATGTTTGGTTGAAATTGGAAATTTACATTTTTCAGTGTTGTCAGACGTTTGTAATATTCTCACAATAAGCTAATTAGCTCAATTGGAGCATTTCTAGCATGTTTGGTTTAAATTGGAAATTTACATTTTTCAGTTTCGTCAGACGTTTGTAAAATTCTTACAGTAGGCTTATTTGCGCAATTTGAGCATTTCTAGCATGTTTGGTTGAAATTGGAAATTTACATTTTTTACTTTTGTCAGACAATTGCAATATTCTCACAATAAGCTAATTAGCTCAATTGGAGCATTTCTAGCATGTTTGGTTGAAATTGGAAATTTACATTTTTCAGTGTTGTCAGACGTTTGTAATATTCTCACAATAAGCTAATTAGCTCAATTGGAGCATTTCTAGCATGTTTGGTTTAAATTGGAAATTTACATTTTTCACTTTTGTGAGAAAATTGCAATATTCTCACAATAAGCTAATTAGCTCAATTGGAGCATTTCTAGCATGTTTGGTTGAAATTGGAAATTTACATTTTTCAATTTTGTTAGACGTTTGTAATATTCTCACAATAAGCTAATTAGCTCAATTGGAGCATTTCTAGCATGTTTGGTTGAAATTGGAAATTTACATTTTTCAGTGTTGTCAGACGTTTGTGATATTCTCACAATAAGCTAATTAGCTCAATTGGAGCATTTCTAGCATGTTTGGTTGAAATTGGAAATTTACATTTTTCACTTTTGTCAGACAATTGCAATAATCTCACAGTAAGCTAATTAGCTCAATTGGAGCAATTCTAGCATGTTTGGTTGAAATTGGAAATTTACATTTTTCAGTGTTGTCTGACGTTTGTAATATTCTCACAATAAGCTAATTAGCTCAATTGGAGCATTTCTAGCATGTTTGGTTTAGATTGGAAATTTACATTTTTCACTTTTGTGAGACAATTGCAATATTCTCACAATAAGCTAATTAGCTCAATTGGAGCATTTCTAGCATGTTTGGTTGAAATTGGAAATTTACATTTTTCACTTTTGTCAGACAATTGCAATATTCTCACAATAAGCTAATTAGCTCAATTGGAGCATTTCTAGCATCTTCGGTTGAAATTGGAAATTTACATTTTTCAGTGTTGTCAGACGTTTGTAATATTCTCACAATAAGCTAATTAGCTCAATTGGAGCATTTTTAGCATGTTTGGTTGAAATTGGAAATTTACATTTTTCACTTTTGTCAGACAATTGCAATATTCTCACAATAAGCTAATTAGCTCAATTGGAGCATTTCTAGCATGTTTGGTTGAAATTGGAAATTTACATTTTTCAGTGTTGTCAGACGTTTGTAATATTCTCACAATAAGCTAATTAGCTCAATTGGAGCATTTCTAGCATGTTTGGTTTAGATTGGAAATTTACATTTTTCACTTTTGTGAGACAATTGCAATATTCTCACAATAAGCTAATTAGCTCAATTGGAGCATTTCTAGCATGTTTGGTTGAAATTGGAAATTTACATTTTTCACTTTTGTCAGACAATTGCAATATTCTCACAATAAGCTAATTAGCTCAATTGGAGCATTTCTAGCATGTTTGGTTGAAATTGGAAATTTACATTTTTCAGTGTTGTCAGACGTTTGTAATATTCTCACAATAAGCTAATTAGCTCAATTGGAGCATTTCTAGCATGTTTGGTTTAAATTGGAAATTTACATTTTTCAGTTTCGTCAGACGTTTGTAAAATTCTTACAGTAGGCTTATTTGCGCAATTTGAGCATTTCTAGCATGTTTGGTTGAAATTGGAAATTTACATTTTTCACTTTTGTCAGACAATTGCAATATTCTCACAATAAGCTAATTAGCTCAATTGGAGCATTTCTAGCATGTTTGGTTGAAATTGGAAGTTTACATTTTTCAGTGTTGTCAGACGTTTGTAATATTCTCACAATAAGCTAATTAGCTCAATTGGAGCATTTCCAGCATGTTTGGTTTAAATTGGAAATTTACATTTTTCACTTTTGTGAGACAAATGCAATATTCTCACAATAAGCTAATTAGCTCAATTGGAGCATTTCTAGCATGTTTGGTTGAAATTGGAAATTTACATTTTTCAATTTTGTTAGACGTTTGTTATATTCTCACAATAAGCTAATTAGCTCAATTGGAGCATTTCTAGCATGTTTGGTTGAAATTGGAAATTTACATTTTTCAGTTTTGTCAGACGTTTGTAAAAATCTTACAGTAGGCTTATTTGCGCAAGTTGAGCATTTCTAGCATGTTTGGTTGAAATTGGAAATTTACATTTTTCACTTTTGTCAGACAATTGCAATATTCTCACAATAAGCTAATTAGCTCAATTGGAGCATTTCTAGCATCTTCGGTTGAAATTGGAAATTTACATTTTTCAGTGTTGTCAGACGTTTGTAATATTCTAACAATAAGCTAATTAGCTCAATTGGAGCATTTCTAGCATGTTTGGTTGAAATTGGAAATTTACATTTTTCACTTTTGTCAGACAATTGCAATAATCTCACAGTAAGCTAATTAGCTCAATTGGAGCAATTCTAGCATGTTTGGTTGAAATTGGAAATTTACATTTTTCACTTTTGTCAGACAATTGCAATATTCTCACAATAAGCTAATTAGCTCAATTGGAGCATTTCTAGCATGTTTGATTGAAATTGGAAATTTACATTTTTCAATTTTGTTAGACGTTTGTAAAATTCTCGCAATAAGCTAATTAGCTCAATTGGAGCATTTCTAGCATGTTTGATTGAAATTGGAAATTTACATTTTTCAGTGTTGTCAGACGTTTGTAATATTCTCACAATAAGCTAATTAGCTCAATTGGAGCATTTCTAGCATGTTTGGTTTAGATTGGAAATTTACATTTTTCACTTTTGTCAGACAATTGCAATATTCTCACAATAAGCTAATTAGCTCAATTGGAGCATTTCTAGCATCTTCGGTTGAAATTGGAAATTTACATTTTTCAGTGTTGTCAGGCGTTTGTAATATTCTCACAATAAGCTAATTAGCTCAATTGGAGCATTTCTAGCATGTTTGGTTGAAATTGGAAATTTACATTTTTCACTTTTGTCAGACAATTGCAATAATCTCACAGTAAGCTAATTAGCTCAATTGGAGCAATTCTAGCATGTTTGGTTGAAATTGGAAATTTACATTTTTCACTTTTGTCAGACAATTGCAATATTCTCACAATAAGCTAATTAGCTCAATTTGAGCATTTCTAGCATGTTTGATTGAAATTGGAAATTTACATTTTTCACTTTTGTGAGACAATTGCAATATTCTCACAATAAGCTAATTAGCTCAATTGGAGCATTTCTAGCATGTTTGGTTGAAATTGGAAATTTACATTTTTCAGTGTTGTCAGACGTTTGTAATATTCTCACAATAAGCTAATTAGCTCAATTGGAGCATTTCTAGCATGTTTGGTTTAAATTGGAAATTTACATTTTTCAGTTTCGTCAGACGTTTGTAAAATTCTTACAGTAGGCTTATTTGCGCAATTTGAGCATTTCTAGCATGTTTGGTTGAAATTGGAAATTTACATTTTTCACTTTTGTCAGACAATTGCAATATTCTCACAATAAGCTAATTAGCTCAATTGGAGCATTTCTAGCATGTTTGGTTGAAATTGGAAATTTACATTTTTCAGTGTTGTCAGACGTTTGTAATATTCTCACAATAAGCTAATTAGCTCAATTGGAGCATTTCTAGCATGTTTGGTTTAAATTGGAAATTTACATTTTTCACTTTTGTGAGACAATTGCAATATTCTCACAATAAGCTAATTAGCTCAATTGGAGCATTTCTAGCATGTTTGGTTGAAATTGGAAATTTACATTTTTCAATTTTGTTAGACGTTTGTAATATTCTCACAATAAGCTAATTAGCTCAATTGGAGCATTTCTAGCATGTTTGGTTGAAATTGGAAATTTACATTTTTCAGTTTTGTCAGACGTTTGTAAAAATCTTACAGTAGGCTTATTTGCGCAAGTTGAGCATTTCTAGCATGTTTGATTGAAATTGGAAATTTACATTTTTCAATTTTGTTAGACGTTTGTAAAATTCTCGCAATAAGCTAATTAGCTCAATTGGAGCATTTCTAGCATGTTTGATTGAAATTGGAAATTTACATTTTTCAGTGTTGTCAGACGTTTGTAATATTCTCACAATAAGCTAATTAGCTCAATTGGAGCATTTCTAGCATGTTTGGTTTAGATTGGAAATTTACATTTTTCACTTTTGTCAGACAATTGCAATATTCTCACAATAAGCTAATTAGCTCAATTGGAGCATTTCTAGCATCTTCGGTTGAAATTGGAAATTTACATTTTTCAGTGTTGTCAGGCGTTTGTAATATTCTCACAATAAGCTAATTAGCTCAATTGGAGCATTTCTAGCATGTTTGGTTGAAATTGGAAATTTACATTTTTCACTTTTGTCAGACAATTGCAATAATCTCACAGTAAGCTAATTAGCTCAATTGGAGCAATTCTAGCATGTTTGGTTGAAATTGGAAATTTACATTTTTCACTTTTGTCAGACAATTGCAATATTCTCACAATAAGCTAATTAGCTCAATTGGAGCATTTCTAGCATGTTTGGTTGAAATTGGAAATTTACATTTTTCAGTGTTGTCAGACGTTTGTAATATTCTCACAATAAGCTAATTAGCTCAATTGGAGCATTTCTAGCATGTTTGGTTTAAATTGGAAATTTACATTTTTCACTTTTGTGAGACAATTGCAATATTCTCACAATAAGCTAATTAGCTCAATTGGAGCATTTCTAGCATGTTTGGTTGAAATTGGAAATTTACATTTTTCAGTGTTGTCAGACGTTTGTAATATTCTCACAATAAGCTAATTAGCTCAATTGGAGCATTTCTAGCATGTTTGGTTGAAATTGGAAATTTACATTTTTCAGTTTTGTCAGACGTTTGTAAAAATCTTACAGTAGGCTTATTTGCGCAAGTTGAGCATTTCTAGCATGTTTGATTGAAATTGGAAATTTACATTTTTCAATTTTGTTAGACGTTTGTAAAATTCTCGCAATAAGCTAATTAGCTCAATTGGAGCATTTCTAGCATGTTTGATTGAAATTGGAAATTTACATTTTTCAGTGTTGTCAGACGTTTGTAATATTCTCACAATAAGCTAATTAGCTCAATTGGAGCATTTCTAGCATGTTTGGTTTAGATTGGAAATTTACATTTTTCACTTTTGTCAGACAATTGCAATATTCTCACAATAAGCTAATTAGCTCAATTGGAGCATTTCTAGCATCTTCGGTTGAAATTGGAAATTTACATTTTTCAGTGTTGTCAGGCGTTTGTAATATTCTCACAATAAGCTAATTAGCTCAATTGGAGCATTTCTAGCATGTTTGGTTGAAATTGGAAATTTACATTTTTCACTTTTGTCAGACAATTGCAATAATCTCACAGTAAGCTAATTAGCTCAATTGGAGCAATTCTAGCATGTTTGGTTGAAATTGGAAATTTACATTTTTCACTTTTGTCAGACAATTGCAATATTCTCACAATAAGCTAATTAGCTCAATTTGAGCATTTCTAGCATGTTTGATTGAAATTGGAAATTTACATTTTTCACTTTTGTGAGACAATTGCAATATTCTCACAATAAGCTAATTAGCTCAATTGGAGCATTTCTAGCATGTTTGGTTGAAATTGGAAATTTACATTTTTCAGTGTTGTCAGACGTTTGTAATATTCTCACAATAAGCTAATTAGCTCAATTGGAGCATTTCTAGCATGTTTGGTTTAAATTGGAAATTTACATTTTTCAGTTTCGTCAGACGTTTGTAAAATTCTTACAGTAGGCTTATTTGCGCAATTTGAGCATTTCTAGCATGTTTGGTTGAAATTGGAAATTTACATTTTTCACTTTTGTCAGACAATTGCAATATTCTCACAATAAGCTAATTAGCTCAATTGGAGCATTTCTAGCATGTTTGGTTGAAATTGGAAATTTACATTTTTCAGTGTTGTCAGACGTTTGTAATATTCTCACAATAAGCTAATTAGCTCAATTGGAGCATTTCTAGCATGTTTGGTTTAAATTGGAAATTTACATTTTTCACTTTTGTGAGACAATTGCAATATTCTCACAATAAGCTAATTAGCTCAATTGGAGCATTTCTAGCATGTTTGGTTGAAATTGGAAATTTACATTTTTCAATTTTGTTAGACGTTTGTAATATTCTCACAATAAGCTAATTAGCTCAATTGGAGCATTTCTAGCATGTTTGGTTGAAATTGGAAATTTACATTTTTCAGTTTTGTCAGACGTTTGTAAAAATCTTACAGTAGGCTTATTTGCGCAAGTTGAGCATTTCTAGCATGTTTGGTTGAAATTAGAAATTTACATTTTTCACTTTTGTCAGACAATTGCAATATTCTCACAATAAGCTAATTAGCTCAATTGGAGCATTTCTAGCATGTTTGATTGAAATTGGAAATTTACATTTTTCAATTTTGTTAGACGTTTGTAAAATTCTCGCAATAAGCTAATTAGCTCAATTGGAGCATTTCTAGCATGTTTGGTTGAAATTGGAAATTTACATTTTTCAGTTTTGTCAGGCGTTTGTAAAAATCTTACAGTAGGCTTATTTGCGCAAGTTGAGCATTTCTAGCATGTTTGGTTGAAATTGGAAATTTACATTTTTCACTTTTGTCAGACAATTGCAATATTCTGACAATAAGCTAATTAGCTCAATTGGAGCATTTCTAGCATCTTCGGTTGAAATTGGAATTTTAAATTTTTCAGTGTTGTCAGACGTTTGTAATATTCTCACAATAAGCTAATTAGCTCAATTGGAGCATTTCTAGCATGTTTGGTTGAAATTGGAAATTTACATTTTTCACTTTTGTCAGACAATTGCAATAATCTCACAGTAAGCTAATTAGCTCAATTGGAGCAATTCTAGCATGTTTGGTTGAAATTGGAAATTTACATTTTTCACTTTTGTCAGACAATTGCAATATTCTCACAATAAGCTAATTAGCTCAATTGGAGCATTTCTAGCATGTTTGGTTGAAATTGGAAATTTACATTTTTCACTTTTGTCAGACAATTGCAATATTCTCTCAATAAGCTAATTAGCTCATTTGGAGCATTTCTAGCATGTTTGGTTGAAATTAGAAATTTACATTTTTCAGTGTTGTCAGACGTTTGTAATATTCTCACAATAAGCTAATTAGCTAAATTGGAGCATTTCTAGCATGTTTGGTTGAAATTGGAAATTTACATTTTTCACTTTTGTCAGACAATTGCAATATTCTCACAATAAGCTAATTAGTTCAATTGGAGCATTTCTAGCATGTTTGGTTGAAATTGGAAATTTACATTTTTCACTTTTGTCAGACGTTTGTAAAATTCTTACAGTAGGCTTATTTGCGCAGTTTGAGCATTTCTAGCATGTTTGGTTGAAATTGGAAATTTACATTTTTCACTTTTGTCAGACAATTGCAATATTCTCACAATAAGCTAATTAGCTCAATTGGAGCATTTCTAGCATGTTTGGTTGAAATTGGAAATTTACATTTTTCAGTGTTGTCAGACGTTTGTAATATTCTCACAATAAGCTAATTAGCTCAATTTTAGCATTTCTAGCATGTTTGGTTTAAATTGGAAATTTACATTTTTCACTTTTGTGAGACAATTGCAATATTCTCACAATAAGCTAATTAGCTCAATTGGAGCATTTCTAGCATGTTTGGTTGAAATTCGAAATTTACATTTTTCAATTTTGTTAGACGTCTGTAATATTCTCACAATAAGCTAATTAGCTCAATTGGAGCATTTCTAGCATGTTTGGTTGAAATTGGAAATTTACATTTTTCAGTGTTGTCAGACGTTTGTAAAATTCTTACAGTAGGCTTATTTGCGCAATTTGAGCATTTCTAGCATGTTTAATTGAAATTGGAAATTTACATTTTTCACTTTTGCCAGACAATTGCAATATTCTCACAATAAGCTAATTAGCTCAATTGGAGCATTTCTAGCATGTTTGGTTAAAATTGGAAATTTACATTTTTCAGATTTGTCAGACGTCTGTAATATTCTCACAATAAGCTAATTAGCTCAATTGGAGCATTTCTAGCATGTTTGGTTGAAATTGGAAATTTACATTTCTCACTTTTGTCAGACAATTGCAATATTCTCACAACAAGCTAATTAGCTCAATTGGAGCATTTCTAGCATGTTTGGTTGAAATTGGAAATTTACATTTTTCACTTTTGTCAGACATTTGCAATATTCTCTCAATAAGCTAATTAGCTCATTTAGAGCATTTCTAGCATGTTTGGTTGAAATTAGAAATTTACATTTTTCAGTGTTGTCAGACGTTTGTAATATTCTCACAATAAGCTAATTAGCTCAATTGGAGCATTTTTAGCATGTTTGGTTGAAATTGGAATATTACATTTTTCAGTTTTGTCAGACGTTTGTAAAATTCTTACAGTAGGCTTATTTGCGCAATTTGAGCATTTCTAGCATGTTTGGTTGAAATTGGAAATTTACTTTTTTCACTTTTGTCAGACAATTGCAATATTCTCACAATAAGCTAATTAGCTCAATTGGAGCATTTCTAGCATGTTTGGTTGAAATTGGATATTAAGATTTTTCAGTGTTGTCAGACGTTTGTAATATTCTCACAATAAGCTAATTAGCTAAATTGGAGCATTTCTAGCATGTTTGGTTGAAATTGCAAATTTACATTTTTCACTTCTGTCAGACAATTGCAATATTCTCACAATAAGCTAATTAGCTCAATTGGAGCATTTCTAGCATGTTTGGTTGAAATTGGAAATTTACATTTTTCAGTTTTGTCAGACGTTTGTAAAATTCTTACAGTAGGCTTATTTGCGCCATTTGAGCATTTCTAGCATGTTTGGTTGAAATTGGAAATTTACATTTTTCACTTTTGTCAGACAATTGCAATATTCTCACAATAAGCTAATTAGCTCAATTGGAGCATTTCTAGCATGTTTGGTTGAAATTGGAAATTTACATTTTTCAGTGTTGTCAGACGTTTGTAATATTCTCACAATAAGCTAATTAGCTCAATTGGAGCATTTCTAGCATGTTTGGTTGAAATTAGAAATTTACATTTTTCAGTGTTGTCAGACGTTTGTAATATTCTCACAATAAGCTAATTAGCTAAATTGGAGCATTTCTAGCATGTTTGGTTGAAATTGGAAATTTACATTTTTCACTTTTGTCAGACAATTGCAATATTCTCACAATAAGCTAATTAGTTCAATTGGAGCATTTCTAGCATGTTTGGTTGAAATTGGAAATTTACATTTTTCAGTGTTGTCAGACGTTTGTAAAATTCTTACAGTAGGCTTATTTGCGCAATTTGAGCATTTCTAGCATGTTTAATTGAAATTGGAAATTTACATTTTTCACTTTTGCCAGACAATTGCAATATTCTCACAATAAGCTAATTAGCTCAATTGGAGCATTTCTAGCATGTTTGGTTGAAATTGGAAATTTACATTTTTCAGATTTGTCAGACGTCTGTAGTATTCTCACAATAAGCTAATTAGCTCAATTGGAGCATTTCTAGCATGTTTGGTTGAAATTGGAAATTTACATTTCTCACTTTTGTCAGACAATTGCAATATTCTCACAACAAGCTAATTAGCTCAATTGGAGCATTTCTAGCATGTTTGGTTGAAATTGGAAATTTACATTTTTCACTTTTGTCAGACATTTGCAATATTCTCTCAATAAGCTAATTAGCTCATTTAGAGCATTTCTAGCATGTTTGGTTGAAATTAGAAATTTACATTTTTCAGTGTTGTCAGACGTTTGTAATATTCTCACAATAAGCTAATTAGCTCAATTGGAGCATTTTTAGCATGTTTGGTTGAAATTGGAAATTTACATTTTTCAGTTTTGTCAGACGTTTGTAAAATTCTTACAGTAGGCTTATTTGCGCAATTTGAGCATTTCTAGCATGTTTGGTTGAAATTGGAAATTTACTTTTTTCACTTTTGTCAGACAATTGCAATATTCTCACAATAAGCTAATTAGCTCAATTGGAGCATTTCTAGCATGTTTGGTTGAAATTGGATATTAAGATTTTTCAGTGTTGTCAGACGTTTGTAATATTCTCACAATAAGCTAATTAGCTAAATTGGAGCATTTCTAGCATGTTTGGTTGAAATTGCAAATTTACATTTTTCACTTCTGTCAGACAATTGCAATATTCTCACAATAAGCTAATTAGCTCAATTGGAGCATTTCTAGCATGTTTGGTTGAAATTGGAAATTTACATTTTTCAGTTTTGTCAGACGTTTGTAAAATTCTTACAGTAGGCTTATTTGCGCCATTTGAGCATTTCTAGCATGTTTGGTTGAAATTGGAAATTTACATTTTTCACTTTTGTCAGACAATTGCAATATTCTCACAATAAGCTAATTAGCTCAATTGGAGCATTTCTAGCATGTTTGGTTGAAATTGGAAATTTACATTTTTCAGTGTTGTCAGACGTTTGTAATATTCTCACAATAAGCTAATTAGCTCAATTGGAGCATTTCTAGCATGTTTGGTTGAAATTGGAAATTTACATTTTTCAGTTTCGTCAGACGTTTGTAAAATTCTTACAGTAGGCTTATTTGCGCAATTTGAGCATTTCTAGCATGTTTGGTTGAAATTGGAAATTTACATTTTTCACTTTTGTCAGACAATTGCAATATTCTCACAATAAGCTAATTAGCTCAATTGGAGCATTTCTAGCATGTTTGGTTGAAATTGGAAATTTACATTTTTCAGTGTTGTCAGACGTTTGTAATATTCTCACAATAAGCTAATTAGCTCAATTGGAGCATTTCTAGCATGTTTGGTTTAAATTGGAAATTTACATTTTTCACTTTTGTGAGACAATTGCAATATTCTCACAATAAGCTAATTAGCTCAATTGGAGCATTTCTAGCATGTTTGGTTGAAATTGGAAATTTACATTTTTCAATTTTGTTAGACGTTTGTAATATTCTCACAATAAGCTAATTAGCTCAATTGGAGCATTTCTAGCATGTTTGGTTGAAATTAGAAATTTACATTTTTCACTTTTGTCAGACAATTGCAATAATCTCACAGTAAGCTAATTAGCTCAATTGGAGCATTTCTAGCATGTTTGGTTGAAATTGGAAATTTACATTTTTCAGTGTTGTCAGACGTTTGTAATATTCTCACAATAAGCTAATTAGCTCAATTGGAGCATTTCTAGCATGTTTGGTTGAAATTAGAAATTTACATTTTTCACTTTTGTCAGACAATTGCAATAATCTCACAGTAAGCTAATTAGCTCAATTGGAGCAATTCTAGCATGTTTGGTTGAAATTGGAAATTTACATTTTTCACTTTTGTCAGACAATTGCAATATTCTCACAATAAGCTAATTAGCTCAATTGGAGCATTTCTAGCATGTTTGGTTGAAATTGGAAATTTACATTTCTCACTTTTGTCAGACAATTGCAATATTCTCACAACAAGCTAATTAGCTCAATTGGAGCATTTCTAGCATGTTTGGTTGAAATTGGAAATTTACATATTTCACTTTTGTCAGACATTTGCAATATTCTCTCAATAAACTAATTAGCTCATTTGGAGCATTTCTAGCATGTTTGGTTGAAATTGGAAATTTACATTTTTCAGTTTCGTCAGACGTTTGTAAAATTCTTACAGTAGGCTTATTTGCGCAAATTGAGCATTTCTAGCATGTTTGGTTGAAATTGGAAATTTACAGTTTTCACTTTTGTCAGACAATTGCAATATTCTCTCAATAAGCTAATTAGCTCATTTGGAGCATTTCTAGCATGTTTGGTTGAAATTAGAAATTTACATTTTTCAGTGTTGTCAGACGTTTGTAAAATTCTTACAGTAGGCTTATTTGCGCAATTTGAGCATTTCTAGCATGTTTAATTGAAATTGGAAATTTACATTTTTCTTTTTTGTCAGACAATTGCAATATTCTCACAATAAGCTAATTAGCTCAATTGGAGCATTTCTAGCATGTTTGGTTGAAATTGGAAATTTACAATTTTCAGTTTTGTCAGACGTTTGTAGTATTCTCACAATAAGCTAATTAGCTCAATTGGAGCATTTCTAGCATGTTTGGTTGAAATTGGAAATTTACATTTTTCACTTTTGTCAGACAATTGCAATATTCTCTCAATAAGCTAATTAGCTCATTTGGAGCATTTCTAGCATGTTTGGTTGAAATTGGAAATTTACATTTTTCAGTGTTGTCAGACGTTTGTAATATTCTCACAATAAGCTAATTAGCTCAATTGGAGCATTTCTAGCATGTTTAATTGAAATTGGAAATTTACATTTTTCACTTTTGTCAGACGTTTGTAAAATTCTTACAGTAGGCTTATTTGCGCAATTTGAGCATTTCTAGCATGTTTAATTGAAATTGGAAATTTACATTTTTCACTTTTGTCAGACAATTGCAATATTCTCACAATAAGCTAATTAGCTCAATTGGAGCATTTCTAGCATGTTTGGTTGAAATTGGAAATTTACATTTTTCAGTGTTGTCAGACGTTTGTAATATTCTCACAATAAGCTAATTAGCTCAATTGGAGCATTTCTAGCATGTTTGGTTGAAATTGGAAATTTACATTTTTCACTTTTGTCAGACAATTGCAATATTCTCACAATAAGCTAATTAGCTCAATTGGAGCATTTCTAGCATGTTTTGTTGAAATTGGAAATTTACATTTTTCAGTTTCGTCAGACGTTTGTAAAATTCTTACAGTAGGCTTATTTGCGCAATTTGAGCATTTCTAGCATGTTTGGTTGAAATTGGAAATTTACATTTTTCACTTTTGTCAGACAATTGCAATATTCTCACAATAAGCTAATTAGCTCAATTGGAGCATTTCTAGCATGTTTGGTTGAAATTGGAAATTTACATTTTTCAGTGTTGTCAGACGTTTGTAATATTCTCACAATAAGCTAATTAGCTCAATTGGAGCATTTCTAGCATGTTTGGTTTAAATTGGAAATTTACATTTTTCACTTTTGTGAGACAATTGCAATATTCTCACAATAAGCTAATTAGCTCAATTGGAGCATTTCTAGCATGTTTGGTTGAAATTGGAAATTTTCATTTTTCAATTTTGTTAGACGTTTGTAATATTCTCACAATAAGCTAATTAGCTCAATTGGAGCATTTCTAGCATGTTTGGTTGAAATTGGAAATTTACATTTTTCAGTGTTGTCAGACGTTTGTAATATTCTCACAATAAGCTAATTAGCTCAATTGGAGCATTTCTAGCATGTTTGGTTGAAATTAGAAATTTACATTTTTCACTTTTGTCAGACAATTGCAATAATCTCACAGTAAGCTAATTAGCTCAATTGGAGCAATTCTAGCATGTTTGGTTGAAATTGGAAATTTACATTTTTCACTTTTGTCAGACAATTGCAATATTCTCACAATAAGCTAATTAGCTCAATTGGAGCATTTCTAGCATGTTTGGTTGAAATTGGAAATTTACATTTCTCACTTTTGTCAGACAATTGCAATATTCTCACAACAAGCTAATTAGCTCAATTGGAGCATTTCTAGCATGTTTGGTTGAAATTGGAAATTTACATATTTCACTTTTGTCAGACATTTGCAATATTCTCTCAATAAACTAATTAGCTCATTTGGAGCATTTCTAGCATGTTTGGTTGAAATTGGAAATTTACATTTTTCAGTTTCGTCAGACGTTTGTAAAATTCTTACAGTAGGCTTATTTGCGCAAATTGAGCATTTCTAGCATGTTTGGTTGAAATTGGAAATTTACAGTTTTCACTTTTGTCAGACAATTGCAATATTCTCTCAATAAGCTAATTAGCTCATTTGGAGCATTTCTAGCATGTTTGGTTGAAATTAGAAATTTACATTTTTCAGTGTTGTCAGACGTTTGTAAAATTCTTACAGTAGGCTTATTTGCGCAATTTGAGCATTTCTAGCATGTTTAATTGAAATTGGAAATTTACATTTTTCTTTTTTGTCAGACAATTGCAATATTCTCACAATAAGCTAATTAGCTCAATTGGAGCATTTCTAGCATGTTTGGTTGAAATTGGAAATTTACATTTTTCAGTTTTGTCAGACGTTTGTAGTATTCTCACAATAAGCTAATTAGCTCAATTGGAGCATTTCTAGCATGTTTGGTTGAAATTGGAAATTTACATTTTTCACTTTTGTCAGACAATTGCAATATTCTCTCAATAAGCTAATTAGCTCATTTGGGGCATTTCTAGCATGTTTGGTTGAAATTGGAAATTTACATTTTTCAGTGTTGTCAGACGTTTGTAATATTCTCACAATAAGCTAATTAGCTCAATTGGAGCATTTCTAGCATGTTTAATTGAAATTGGAAATTTACATTTTTCACTTTTGTCAGACGTTTGTAAAATTCTTACAGTAGGCTTATTTGCGCAATTTGAGCATTTCTAGCATGTTTAATTGAAATTGGAAATTTACATTTTTCACTTTTGTCAGACAATAGCAATATTCTCACAATAAGCTAATTAGCTCAATTGGAGCATTTCTAGCATGTTTGGTTGAAATTGGAAATTTACATTTTTCAGTGTTGTCAGACGTTTGTAATATTCTCACAATAAGCTAATTAGCTCAATTGGAGCATTTCTAGCATGTTTGGTTGAAATTGGAAATTTACATTTTTCACTTTTGTCAGACAATTGCAATATTCTCACAATAAGCTAATTAGCTCAATTGGAGCATTTCTAGCATGTTTTGTTGAAATTGGAAATTTACATTTTTCAGTTTCGTCAGACGTTTGTAAAATTCTTACAGTAGGCTTATTTGCGCAATTTGAGCATTTCTAGCATGTTTGGTTGAAATTGGAAATTTACATTTTTCACTTTTGTCAGACAATTGCAATATTCTCACAATAAGCTAATTAGCTCAATTGGAGCATTTCTAGCATGTTTGGTTGAAATTGGAAATTTACATTTTTCAGTGTTGTCAGACGTTTGTAATATTCTCACAATAAGCTAATTAGCTCAATTGGAGCATTTCTAGCATGTTTGGTTTAAATTGGAAATTTACATTTTTCACTTTTGTGAGACAATTGCAATATTCTCACAATAAGCTAATTAGCTCAATTGGAGCATTTCTAGCATGTTTGGTTGAAATTGGAAATTTTCATTTTTCAATTTTGTTAGACGTTTGTAATATTCTCACAATAAGCTAATTAGCTCAATTGGAGCATTTCTAGCATGTTTGGTTGAAATTGGAAATTTACATTTTTCAGTTTTGTCAGACGTTTGTAATATTCTCACAATAAGCTAATTAGCTCAATTGGAGCATTTCTAGCATGTTTGGTTGAAATTAGAAATTTACATTTCTCACTTTTGTCAGACAATTGCAATAATCTCACAGTAAGCTAATTAGCTCAATTGGAGCAATTCTAGCATGTTTGGTTGAAATTGGAAATTTACATTTTTCACTTTTGTCAGACAATTGCAATATTCTCACAATAAGCTAATTAGCTCAATTGGAGCATTTCTAGCATGTTTGGTTGAAATTGGAAATTTACATTTCTCACTTTTGTCAGACATATGCAATATTCTCACAACAAGCTAATTAGCTCAATTGGAGCATTCTAGCATGTTTGGTTGAAATTGGAAATTTACATTTTTCACTTTTGTCAGACATTTGCAATATTCTCTCAATAAGCTAATTAGCTCATTTGGAGCATTTCTAGCATGTTTGGTTGAAATTGGAAATTTACATTTTTCAGTTTCGTCAGACGTTTGTAAAATTCTTACAGTAGCTTATTTGCGCAAATTGAGCATTTCTAGCATGTTTGGTTGAAATTGGAAATTTACATTTTTCACTTTTGTCAGAAAATTGCAATATTCTCACAATAAGCTAATTAGCTCAATTGGAGCATTTCTAGCATCTTCGGTTGAAATTGGAAATTTACATTTTTCAGTGTTGTCAGACGTTTGTAATATTCTCACAATAAGCTAATTAGCTCAATTGGAGCATTTCTAGCATGTTTGGTTGAAATTAGAAATTTACATTTCTCACTTTTGTCAGACAATTGCAATAATCTCACAGTAAGCTAATTAGCTCAATTGGAGCAATTCTAGCATGTTTGGTTGAAATTGGAAATTTACATTTTTCACTTTTGTCAGACAATTGCAATATTCTCACAATAAGCTAATTAGCTCAATTGGAGCATTTCTAGCATGTTTGGTTGAAATTGGAAATTTACATTTCTCACTTTTGTCAGACATATGCAATATTCTCACAACAAGCTAATTAGCTCAATTGGAGCATTCTAGCATGTTTGGTTGAAATTGGAAATTTACATTTTTCACTTTTGTCAGACATTTGCAATATTCTCTCAATAAGCTAATTAGCTCATTTGGAGCATTTCTAGCATGTTTGGTTGAAATTGGAAATTTACATTTTTCAGTTTCGTCAGACGTTTGTAAAATTCTTACAGTAGGCTTATTTGCGCAATTTGAGCATTTCTAGCATGTTTGGTTGAAATTGGAAATTTACATTTTTCACTTTTGTCAGACAATTGCAATATTCTCACAATAAGCTAATTAGCTCAATTGGAGCATTTCTAGCATGTTTGGTTGAAATTGGAAATTTACATTTTTCAGTGTTGTCAGACGTTTGTAATATTCTCACAATAAGCTAATTAGCTCAATTGGAGCATTTCTAGCATGTTTGGTTTAAATTGGAAATTTACATTTTTCACTTTTGTGAGACAATTGCAATATTCTCACAATAAGCTAATTAGCTCAATTGGAGCATTTCTAGCATGTTTGGTTGAAATTGGAAATTTTCATTTTTCAATTTTGTTAGACGTTTGTAATATTCTCACAATAAGCTAATTAGCTCAATTGGAGCATTTCTAGCATGTTTGGTTGAAATTGGAAATTTACATTTTTCAGTTTTGTCAGACGTTTGTAATATTCTCACAATAAGCTAATTAGCTCAATTGGAGCATTTCTAGCATGTTTGGTTGAAATTAGAAATTTACATTTCTCACTTTTGTCAGACAATTGCAATAATCTCACAGTAAGCTAATTAGCTCAATTGGAGCAATTCTAGCATGTTTGGTTGAAATTGGAAATTTACATTTTTCACTTTTGTCAGACAATTGCAATATTCTCACAATAAGCTAATTAGCTCAATTGGAGCATTTCTAGCATGTTTGGTTGAAATTGGAAATTTACATTTCTCACTTTTGTCAGACATATGCAATATTCTCACAACAAGCTAATTAGCTCAATTGGAGCATTCTAGCATGTTTGGTTGAAATTGGAAATTTACATTTTTCACTTTTGTCAGACATTTGCAATATTCTCTCAATAAGCTAATTAGCTCATTTGGAGCATTTCTAGCATGTTTGGTTGAAATTGGAAATTTACATTTTTCAGTTTCGTCAGACGTTTGTAAAATTCTTACAGTAGCTTATTTGCGCAAATTGAGCATTTCTAGCATGTTTGGTTGAAATTGGAAATTTACATTTTTCACTTTTGTCAGAAAATTGCAATATTCTCACAATAAGCTAATTAGCTCAATTGGAGCATTTCTAGCATCTTCGGTTGAAATTGGAAATTTACATTTTTCAGTGTTGTCAGACGTTTGTAATATTCTCACAATAAGCTAATTAGCTCAATTGGAGCATTTCTAGCATGTTTGGTTGAAATTAGAAATTTACATTTCTCACTTTTGTCAGACAATTGCAATAATCTCACAGTAAGCTAATTAGCTCAATTGGAGCAATTCTAGCATGTTTGGTTGAAATTGGAAATTTACATTTTTCACTTTTGTCAGACAATTGCAATATTCTCACAATAAGCTAATTAGCTCAATTGGAGCATTTCTAGCATGTTTGGTTGAAATTGGAAATTTACATTTCTCACTTTTGTCAGACATATGCAATATTCTCACAACAAGCTAATTAGCTCAATTGGAGCATTCTAGCATGTTTGGTTGAAATTGGAAATTTACATTTTTCACTTTTGTCAGACATTTGCAATATTCTCTCAATAAGCTAATTAGCTCATTTGGAGCATTTCTAGCATGTTTGGTTGAAATTGGAAATTTACATTTTTCAGTTTCGTCAGACGTTTGTAAAATTCTTACAGTAGGCTTATTTGCGCAAATTGAGCATTTCTAGCATGTTTGGTTGAAATTGGAAATTTACATTTTTCACTTTTGTCAGACAATTGCAATATTCTCACAATAAGCTAATTAGCTCAATTGGAGCATTTCTAGCATGTTTGGTTGAAATTGGAAATTTACATTTTTCAGTGTTGTCAGACGTTTGTAATATTCTCACAATAAGCTAATTAGCTCAATTGGAGCATTTCTAGCATGTTTGGTTTAAATTGGAAATTTACATTTTTCACTTTTGTCAGACAATTGCAATATTCTCACAATAAGCTAATTAGCTCAATTGGAGCATTTCTAGCATGTTTGGTTGAAATTGGAAATTTACATTTTTCAGTTTTGTCAGACGTTTGTAGTATTCTCACAATAAGCTAATTAGCTCAATTGGAGCATTTCTAGCATGTTTGGTTGAAATTGGAAATTTACATTTCTCACTTTTGTCAGACAATTGCAATATTCTCACAACAAGCTAATTAGCTCAATTGGAGCATTTCTAGCATGTTTGGTTGAAATTGGAA
This sequence comes from Watersipora subatra, assembly GCF_963576615.1. Classification (NCBI taxonomy): domain Eukaryota; kingdom Metazoa; phylum Bryozoa; class Gymnolaemata; order Cheilostomatida; family Watersiporidae; genus Watersipora; species Watersipora subatra. Next base: position 18,892,745 of record NC_088718.1, on the reverse strand, counting down.
AGTTACATTTTTCACTTTTGTCAGACATTTGCAATATTCTCGCAATAAGCTAATTAGCTCATTTGGAGCATTTCTAGCATGTTTGGTTGAAATTAGAAATTAAGATTTTTCAGTGTTGTCAGACGTTTGTAATATTCTCACAATAAGCTAATTAGCTCAATTGGAGCATTTCTAGCATGTTTGGTTGAAATTGGAAATTTACATTTTTCAGTTTCGTCAGACGTTTGTAAAATTCTTACAGTAGGCTTATTTGGGCAATTTGAGCATTTCTAGCATGTTTAATTGAAATTGGAAATTTACATTTTTCAGTTTTGTCAGACGTTTGTAGTATTCTCACAATAAGCTAATTAGCTCAATTGGAGCATTTCTAGCATGTTTGGTTGAAATTGGAAATTTACATTTCTCACTTTTGTCAGACAATTGCAATATTCTCACAACAAGCTAATTAGCTCAATTGGAGCATTTCTAGCATGTTTGGTTGAAATTGGAAATTTACATTTTTCAGTGTTGTCAGACGTTTGTAATATTCTCACAATAAGCTAATTAGCTCAATTGGAGCATTTCTAGCATGTTTGGTTGAAATTGGAAATTTACATTTCTCACTTTTGTCAGACAATTGCAATATTCTCACAACAAGCTAATTAGCTCAATTGGAGAATTCTAGCATGTTTGGTTGAAATTGGAAATTTACATTTTTCACTTTTGTCAGACATTTGCAATATTCTCTCAATAAGCTAATTAGCTCATTTGGAGCATTTCTAGCATGTTTGGTTGAAATTGGAAATTTACATTTTTCAGTTTCGTCAGACGTTTGTAAAATTCTTACAGTAGGCTTATTTGCGCAAATTGAGCATTTCTAGCATGTTTGGTTGAAATTGGAAATTTACATTTTTCACTTTTGTGAGACAATTGCAATATTCTCACAATAAGCTAATTAGCTCAATTGGAGCATTTCTAGCATGTTTGGTTGAAATTGGAAATTTACATTTTTCAATTTTGTTAGACGTTTGTAATATTCTCACAATAAGCTAATTAGCTCAATTGGAGCATTTCTAGCATGTTTGGTTGAAATTGGAAATTTACATTTTTCAGTTTTGTCAGACGTTTGTAATATTCTCACAATAAGCTAATTAGCTCAATTGGAGCATTTCTAGCATGTTTGGTTGAAATTAGAAATTTACATTTCTCACTTTTGTCAGACAATTGCAATAATCTCACAGTAAGCTAATTAGCTCAATTGGAGCAATTCTAGCATGTTTGGTTGAAATTGGAAATTTACATTTTTCACTTTTGTCAGACAATTGCAATATTCTCACAATAAGCTAATTAGCTCAATTGGAGCATTTTTAGCATGTTTGGTTGAAATTGGAAATTTACATTTCTCACTTTTGTCAGACATATGCAATATTCTCACAACAAGCTAATTAGCTCAATTGGAGCATTCTAGCATGTTTGGTTGAAATTGGAAATTTACATTTTTCAGTTTCGTCAGACGTTTGTAAAATTCTTACAGTAGGCTTATTTGCGCAAATTGAGCATTTCTAGCATGTTTGGTTGAAATTGGAAATTTACATTTCTCACTTTTGTCAGACAATTGCAATAATCTCACAGTAAGCTAATTAGCTCAATTGGAGCAATTCTAGCATGTTTGGTTGAAATTGGAAATTTACATTTTTCACTTTTGTCAGACAATTGCAATATTCTCACAATAAGCTAATTAGCTCAATTGGAGCATTTCTAGCATGTTTGGTTGAAATTGGAAATTTACATTTCTCACTTTTGTCAGACATATGCAATATTCTCACAACAAGCTAATTAGCTCAATTGGAGCATTCTAGCATGTTTGGTTGAAATTGGAAATTTACATTTTTCAGTTTCGTCAGACGTTTGTAAAATTCTTACAGTAGGCTTATTTGCGCAAATTGAGCATTTCTAGCATGTTTGGTTGAAATTGGAAATTTACATTTTTCACTTTTGTCAGAAAATTGCAATATTCTCACAATAAGCTAATAAGCTCAATTGGAGCATTTCTAGCATCTTCGGTTGAAATTGGAAATTTACATTTTTCAGTGTTGTCAGACGTTTGTAATATTCTCACAATAAGCTAATTAGCTCAATTGGAGCATTTCTAGCATGTTTGGTTGAAATTAGAAATTTACATTTCTCACTTTTGTCAGACAATTGCAATAATCTCACAGTAAGCTAATTAGCTCAATTGGAGCAATTCTAGCATGTTTGGTTGAAATTGGAAATTTACATTTTTCACTTTTGTCAGACAATTGCAATATTCTCACAATAAGCTAATTAGCTCAATTGGAGCATTTCTAGCATGTTTGGTTGAAATTGGAAATTTACATTTCTCACTTTTGTCAGACATATGCAATATTCTCACAACAAGCTAATTAGCTCAATTGGAGCATTCTAGCATGTTTGGTTGAAATTGGAAATTTACATTTTTCACTTTTGTCAGACATTTGCAATATTCTCTCAATAAGCTAATTAGCTCATTTGGAGCATTTCTAGCATGTTTGGTTGAAATTGGAAATTTACATTTTTCAGTTTCGTCAGACGTTTGTAAAATTCTTACAGTAGGCTTATTTGCGCAAATTGAGCATTTCTAGCATGTTTGGTTGAAATTGGAAATTTACATTTTTCACTTTTGTCAGACAATTGCAATATTCTCACAATAAGCTAATTAGCTCAATTGGAGCATTTCTAGCATGTTTGGTTGAAATTGGAAATTTACATTTTTCAGTGTTGTCAGACGTTTGTAATATTCTCACAATAAGCTAATTAGCTCAATTGGAGCATTTCTAGCATGTTTGGTTTAAATTGGAAATTTACATTTTTCACTTTTGTCAGACAATTGCAATATTCTCACAATAAGCTAATTAGCTCAATTGGAGCATTTCTAGCATGTTTGGTTGAAATTGGAAATTTACATTTTTCAGTTTTGTCAGACGTTTGTAGTATTCTCACAATAAGCTAATTAGCTCAATTGGAGCATTTCTAGCATGTTTGGTTGAAATTGGAAATTTACATTTCTCACTTTTGTCAGACAATTGCAATATTCTCACAACAAGCTAATTAGCTCAATTGGAGCATTTCTAGCATGTTTGGTTGAAATTGGAAAGTTACATTTTTCACTTTTGTCAGACATTTGCAATATTCTCGCAATAAGCTAATTAGCTCATTTGGAGCATTTCTAGCATGTTTGGTTGAAATTAGAAATTAAGATTTTTCAGTGTTGTCAGACGTTTGTAATATTCTCACAATAAGCTAATTAGCTCAATTGGAGCATTTCTAGCATGTTTGGTTGAAATTGGAAATTTACATTTTTCAGTTTCGTCAGACGTTTGTAAAATTCTTACAGTAGGCTTATTTGGGCAATTTGAGCATTTCTAGCATGTTTAATTGAAATTGGAAATTTACATTTTTCAGTTTTGTCAGACGTTTGTAGTATTCTCACAATAAGCTAATTAGCTCAATTGGAGCATTTCTAGCATGTTTGGTTGAAATTGGAAATTTACATTTCTCACTTTTGTCAGACAATTGCAATATTCTCACAACAAGCTAATTAGCTCAATTGGAGCATTTCTAGCATGTTTGGTTGAAATTGGAAATTTACATTTTTCAGTGTTGTCAGACGTTTGTAATATTCTCACAATAAGCTAATTAGCTCAATTGGAGCATTTCTAGCATGTTTGGTTGAAATTGGAAATTTACATTTCTCACTTTTGTCAGACAATTGCAATATTCTCACAACAAGCTAATTAGCTCAATTGGAGAATTCTAGCATGTTTGGTTGAAATTGGAAATTTACATTTTTCACTTTTGTCAGACATTTGCAATATTCTCTCAATAAGCTAATTAGCTCATTTGGAGCATTTCTAGCATGTTTGGTTGAAATTGGAAATTTACATTTTTCAGTTTCGTCAGACGTTTGTAAAATTCTTACAGTAGGCTTATTTGCGCAAATGGAGCATTTCTAGCATGTTTGGTTGAAATTGGAAATTTACATTTTTCACTTTTGTCAGACAATTGCAATATTCTCACAATAAGCTAATTAGCTCAATTGGAGCATTTCTAGCATGTTTGGTTGAAATTGGAAATTTACATTTTTCAGTGTTGTCAGACGTTTGTAATATTCTCACAATAAGCTAATTAGCTCAATTGGAGCATTTCTAGCATGTTTGGTTGAAATTGGAAATTTACATTTTTCACTTTTGTCAGACAATTGCAATATTCTCACAATAAGCTAATTAGCTCAATTGGAGCATTTCTAGCATGTTTGGTTGAAATATGAAATTTACATTTCTCACTTTTGTCAGACAATTGCAATATTCTCACAACAAGCTAATTAGCTCAATTGGAGCATTTCTAGCATGTTTGGTTGAAATTGGAAATTTACATTTTTCACTTTTGTCAGACATTTGCAATATTCTCGCAATAAGCTAATTAGCTCATTTGGAGCATTTCTAGCATGTTTGGTTGAAATTAGAAATTAAGATTTTTCAGTGTTGTCAGACGTTTGTAATATTCTCACAATAAGCTAATTAGCTCAATTGGAGCATTTCTAGCATGTTTGGTTGAAATTGGAAATTTACATTTTTCAGTTTCGTCAGACGTTTGTAAAATTCTTACAGTAGGCTTATTTGCGCAATTTGAGCATTTCTAGCATGTTTAATTGAAATTGGAAATTTACATTTTTCAGTTTTGTCAGACGTTTGTAGTATTCTCACAATAAGCTAATTAGCTCAATTGGAGCATTTCTAGCATGTTTGGTTTAGATTGGAAATTTACATTTTTCAGTGTTGTCAGACGTTTGTAATATTCTCACAATAAGCTAATTAGCTCAATTGGAGCATTTCTAGCATGTTTGGTTTAGATTGGAAATTTACATTTTTCACTTTTGTGAGACAATTGCAATATTCTCACAATAAGCTAATTAGCTCAATTGGAGCATTTCTAGCATGTTTGGTTGAAATTGGAAATTTACATTTTTCACTTTTGTCAGACAATTGCAATATTCTCACAATAAGCTAATTAGCTCAATTGGAGCATTTCTAGCATGTTTGGTTGAAATTGGAAATTTACATTTTTCAGTGTTGTCAGACGTTTGTAATGTTCTCACAATAAGCTAATTAGCTCAATTGGAGCATTTCTAGCATGTTTGGTTTAAATTGGAAATTTACATTTTCAGTTTCGTCAGACGTTTGTAAAATTCTTACAGTAGGCTTATTTGCGCAATTTGAGCATTTCTAGCATGTTTGGTTGAAATTGGAAATTTACATTTTTCACTTTTGTCAGACAATTGCAATATTCTCACAATAAGCTAATTAGCTCAATTGGAGCATTTCTAGCATGTTTGGTTGAAATTGGAAATTTACATTTTTCAGTGTTGTCAGACGTTTGTAATGTTCTCACAATAAGCTAATTAGCTCAATTGGAGCATTTCTAGCATGTTTGGTTTAAATTGGAAATTTACATTTTCAGTTTCGTCAGACGTTTGTAAAATTCTTACAGTAGGCTTATTTGCGCAATTTGAGCATTTCTAGCATGTTTGGTTGAAATTGGAAATTTACATTTTTCACTTTTGTGAGACAATTGAAATATTCTCACAATAAGCTAATTAGCTCAATTGGAGCATTTCTAGCATGTTTGGTTGAAATTGGAAATTTACATTTTTCAATTTTGTTAGACGTTTGTAATATTCTCACAATAAGCTAATTAGCTCAATTGGAGCATTTCTAGCATGTTTGGTTGAAATTGGAAATTTACATTTTTCACTTTTGTGAGACAATTGCAATATTCTCACAATAAGCTAATTAGCTCAATTGGAGCATTTCTAGCATGTTTGGTTGAAATTGGAAATTTACATTTTTCAATTTTGTTAGACGTTTGTAATATTCTCACAATAAGCTAATTAGCTCAATTGGAGCATTTCTAGCATGTTTGGTTGAAATTGGAAATTTACATTTTTCAGTTTTGTCAGACGTTTGTAAAAATCTTACAGTAGGCTTATTTGCGCAAGTTGAGCATTTCTAGCATGTTTGGTTGAAATTGGAAATTTACATTTTTCACTTTTGTCAGACAATTGCAATATTCTCACAATAAGCTAATTAGCTCAATTGGAGCATTTCAAGCATGTTTGGTTGAAATTGGAAATTTACATTTCTCACTTTTGTCAGACAATTGCAATATTCTCACAACAAGCTAATTAGCTCAATTGGAGCATTTCTAGCATGTTTGGTTGAAATTGGAAATTTACATTTTTCAGTTTTGTCAGACGTTTGTAGTATTCTCACAATAAGCTAATTAGCTCAATTGGAGCATTTCTAGCATGTTTGGTTGAAATTGGAAATTTACATTTCTCACTTTTGTCAGACAATTGCAATATTCTCACAACAAGCTAATTAGCTCAATTGGAGCATTTCTAGCATGTTTGGTTGAAATTGGAAATTTACATTTTTCACTTTTGTGAAACAATTGCAATATTCTCACAATAAGCTAATTAGCTCAATTGGAGCATTTCTAGCATGTTTGGTTGAAATTGGAAATTTACATTTTTCACTTTTGTCAGACAATTGCAATATTCTCACAATAAGCTAATTAGCTCAATTGGAGCATTTCTAGCATGTTTGGTTGAAATTGGAAATTTACATTTTTCAGTGTTGTCAGACGTTTGTAATATTCTCACAATAAGCTAATTAGCTCAATTGGAGCATTTCTAGCATGTTTGGTTTAGATTGGAAATTTACATTTTTCACTTTTGTGAGACAATTGCAATATTCTCACAATAAGCTAATTAGCTCAATTGGAGCATTTCTAGCATGTTTGGTTGAAATTGGAAATTTACATTTTTCACTTTTGTCAGACAATTGCAATATTCTCACAATAAGCTAATTAGCTCAATTGGAGCATTTCTAGCATGTTTGGTTGAAATTGGAAATTTACATTTTTCAGTGTTGTCAGACGTTTGTAATATTCTCACATTAAGCTAATTAGCTCAATTGGAGCATTTCTAGCATGTTTGGTTGAAATTGGAAATTTACATTTTTCAGTGTTGTCAGACGTTTGTAATATTCTCACAATAAGCTAATTAGCTCAATTGGAGCATTTCTAGCATGTTTGGTTGAAATTGGAAATTAACATTTTTCAGCGTTGTCAGACGTTTGTAATATTCTCACAATAAGCTAATTAGCTCAATTGGAGCATTTCTAGCATGTTTGGTTGAAATTGGAAATTTACATTTTTCAGTGTTGTCAGACGTTTGTAATATTCTCACAATAAGCTAATTAGCTCAATTGGAGCATTTCTAGCATGTTTGGTTGAAATTGGAAATTTACATTTTTCACTTTTGTCAGACGTTTGTAAAAATCTTACAGTAGGCTTATTTGCGCAAGTTGAGCATTTCTAGCATGTTTGGTTGAAATTGGAAATTTACATTTTTCACTTTTGTCAGACAATTGCAATATTCTCACAATAAGCTAATTAGCTCAATTGGAGCATTTCTAGCATGTTTGGTTGAAATTGGAAATTTACATTTTTCAATTTTGTTAGACGTTTGTAATATTCTCACAATAAGCTAATTAGCTCAATTGGAGCATTTCTAGCATGTTTGGTTGAAATTGGAAATTTACATTTTTCACTTTTGTGAGACAATGGCAATATTCTCACAATAAGCTAATTAGCTCAATTGGAGCATTTCTAGCATGTTTGGTTGAAATTGGAAATTTACATTTTTCAATTTTGTTAGACGTTTGTAATATTCTCACAATAAGCTAATTAGCTCAATTGGAGCATTTCTAGCATGTTTGGTTGAAATTGGAAATTTACATTTTTCAGTTTTGTCAGACGTTTGTAAAAATCTTACAGTAGGCTTATTTGCGCAAGTTGAGCATTTCTAGCATGTTTGGTTGAAATTGGAAATTTACATTTTTCACTTTTGTCAGACAATTGCAATATTCTCACAATAAGCTAATTAGCTCAATTGGAGCATTTCTAGCATGTTTGGTTGAAATTGGAAATTTACATTTCTCACTTTTGTCAGACAATTGCAATATTCTCACAATAAGCTAATTAGCTCAATTGGAGCATTTCTAGCATGTTTGGTTGAAATTGGAAATTTACATTTCTCACTTTTGTCAGACGTTTGTAGTATTCTCACAATAAGCTAATTAGCTCAATTGGAGCATTTCTAGCATGTTTGGTTGAAATTGGAAATTTACATTTCTCACTTTTGTCAGACAATTGCAATATTCTCACAACAAGCAAATTAGCTCAATTGGAGCATTTCTAGCATGTTTGGTTGAAATTGGAAATTTACATTTCTCACTTTTGTCAGACATTTGCAATATTCTCTCAATAAGCTAATTAGCTCATTTGGAGCATTTCTAGCATGTTTGGTTGAAATTAGAAATTTACATTTTTCACTTTTGTCAGACGTTTGTAATATTCTCACAATAAGCTAATTAGCTCAATTGGAGCATTTCTAGCATGTTTGGTTGAAATTGGAAATTTACATTTTTCAGTTTCGTCAGACGTTTGTAAAATTCTCACAGTAGGCTTATTTGCGCAAATTGAGCATTTCTAGCATGTTTGGTTGAAATTGGAAATTTACATTTTTCACTTTTGTCAGACAATTGCAATATTCTCACAATAAGCTAATTAGCTCAATTGGAGCATTTCTAGCATGTTTGGTTGAAATTGGAAATTAACATTTTTCAGCGTTGTCAGACGTTTGTAATATTCTCACAATAAGCTAATTAGCTCAATTGGAGCATTTCTAGCATGTTTGGTTTAAATTGGAAATTTACATTTTTCACTTTTGTCAGACAATTGCAATATTCTCACAATAAGCTAATTAGCTCAATTGGAGCATTTCTAGCATGTTTGGTTGAAATTGGAAATTTACATTTTTCAGTTTTGTCAGACGTTTGTAGTATTCTCACAATAAGCTAATTAGCTCAATTGGAGCATTTCTAGCATGTTTGGTTGAAATTGGAAATTTACATTTCTCACTTTTGTCAGACATTTGCAATATTCTCGCAATAAGCTAATTAGCTCATTTGGAGCATTTCTAGCATGTTTGGTTGAAATTAGAAATTTACATTTTTCACTTTTGTCAGACGTTTGTAATATTCTCGCAGTAAGCTAATTAGCTCAATTGGAGCATTTCTAGCATGTTTGGTTGAAATTGGAAATTTACATTTTTCAGTTTCGTCAGACGTTTGTAAAATTCTTACAGTAGGCTTATTTGCGCAATTTGAGCATTTCTAGCATGTTTAATTGAAATTGGAAATTTACATTTTTCACTTTTGTCAGACAATTGCAATATTCTCACAATAAGCTAATTAGCTCAATTGGAGCATTTCTAGCATGTTTGGTTGAAATTGGAAATTTACATTTCTCACTTTTGTCAGAGAATTGCAATATTCTCACAACAAGCTAATTAGCTCAATTGGAGCATTTCTAGCATGTTTGGTTGAAATTGGAAATTTACATTTTTCACTTTTGTCAGACAATTGCAATATTCTCACAATAAGCTAATTAGCTCAATTGGAGCATTTCTAGCATGTTTGGTTGAAATTGGAAATTTACATTTTTCAGTTTTGTCAGACGTTTGTAGTATTCTCACAATAAGCTAATTAGCTCAATTGGAGCATTTCTAGCATGTTTGGTTGAAATTGGAAATTTACATTTCTCACTTTTGACAGACAATTGCAATATTCTCACAACAAGCTAATTAGCTCAATTGGAGCATTTCTAGCATGTTTGGTTGAAATTGGAAATTTACATTTTTCACTTTTGTCAGACAATTGCAATATTCTCACAATAAGCTAATTAGCTCGATTGGAGCATTTCTAGCATGTTTGGTTGAAATTGGAAATTTACATTTTTCAGTTTTGTCAGACGTTTGTAGTATTCTCACAATAAGCTAATTAGCTCAATTGGAGCATTTCTAGCATGTTTGGTTGAAATTGGAAATTTACATTTCTCACTTTTGTCAGACAATTGCAATATTCTCACAACAAGCTAATTAGCTCAATTGGAGCATTTCTAGCATGTTTGGTTGAAATTGGAAATTTACATTTTTCAGTTTTGTCAGACGTTTGTAGTATTCTCACAATAAGCTAATTAGCTCAATTGGAGCATTTCTAGCATGTTTGGTTGAAATTGGAAATTTACATTTCTCACTTTTGTCAGACAATTGCAATATTCTCACAATAAGCTAATTAGCTCAATTGGAGCATTTCTAGCATGTTTGGTTGAAATTCGAAATTTACATTTCTCACTTTTGTCAGAGAATTGCAATATTCTCACAACAAGCTAATTAGCTCAATTGGAGCATTTCTAGCATGTTTGGTTGAAATTGGAAATTTACATTTTTCAGTTTTGTCAGACGTTTGTAGTATTCTCACAATAAGCTAATTAGCTCAATTGGAGCATTTCTAGCATGTTTGGTTGAAATTGGAAATTTACATTTCTCACTTTTGTCAGACAATTGCAATATTCTCACAACAAGCTAATTAGCTCAATTGGAGCATTTCTAGCATGTTTGGTTGAAATTGGAAATTTACATTTTTCAGTTTTGTCAGACGTTTGTAGTATTCTCACAATAAGCTAATTAGCTCAATTGGAGCATTTCTAGCATGTTTGGTTGAAATTGGAAATTTACATTTCTCACTTTTGTCAGACAATTGCAATATTCTCACAATAAGCTAATTAGCTCAATTGGAGCATTTCTAGCATGTTTGGTTGAAATTGGAAATTTACATTTTTCAGTTTTGTCAGACGTTTGTAGTATTCTCACAATAAGCTAATTAGCTCAATTGGAGCATTTCTAGCATGTTTGGTTGAAATTGGAAATTTACATTTCTCACTTTTGTCAGACAATTGCAATATTCTCACAACAAGCTAATTAGCTCAATTGGAGCATTTCTAGCATGTTTGGTTGAAGTTGGAAATTTACATTTTTCAGTGTTGTCAGACGTTTGTAATATTCTCACAATAAGCTAATTAGCTCAATTGGAGCATTTCTAGCATGTTTGGTTTAAATTGGATATTTACATTTTTCAGTTTCGTCAGACGTTTGTAAAATTCTTACAGTAGGCTTAATTGCGCAATTTGAGCATTTCTAGCATGTTTGGTTGAAATTGGAAATTTACATTTTTCACTTTTGTCAGACAATTGCAATACTCTCACAATAAGCTAATTAGCTCAATTGGAGCATTTCTAGCATGTTTGGTTGAAATTGGAAATTTACATTTTTCAATTTTGTTAGACGTTTGTAATATTCTCACAATAAGCTAATTAGCTCAATTGGAGCATTTCTAGCATGTTTGGTTGAAATTGGAAATTTACATTTTTCACTTTTGTGAGACAATTGCAATATTCTCACAATAAGCTAATTAGCTCAATTGGAGCATTTCTAGCATGTTTGGTTGAAATTGGAAATTTACATTTTTCAATTTTGTTAGACGTTTGTAATATTCTCACAATAAGCTAATTAGCTCAATTGGAGCATTTCTAGCATGTTTGGTTGAAATTGGAAATTTACATTTTTCACTTTTGTCAGACAATTGCAATATTCTCACAATAAGCTAATTAGCTCAATTGGAGCATTTCTAGCATGTTTGGTTGAAATTGGAAATTTACATTTTTCAGTGTTGTCAGACGTTTGTAATTTTCTCACAATAAGCTAATTAGCTCAATTGGAGCATTTCTAGCATGTTTGGTTGAAATTGGAAATTTACATTTTTCACTTTTGTCAGACAATTGCAATAATCTCACAGTAAGCTAATTAGCTCAATTGGAGCAATTCTAGCATGTTTGGTTGAAATTGGAAATTTACATTTTTCACTTTTGTCAGACAATTGCAATATTCTCACAATAAGCTAATTAGCTCAATTGGAGCATTTCTAGCATGTTTGGTTGAAATTGGAAATTTACATTTTTCACTTTTGTCAGACAATTGCAATATTCTCTCAATAAGCTAATTTGGAGCATTTCTAGCATGTTTGGTTGAAATTAGAAATTTACATTTTTCAGTGTTGTCAGACGTTTGTAAAATTTTTACAGTAGGCTTATTTGCGCAATTTGAGCATTTCTAGCATGTTTAATTGAAATTGGAAATTTACATTTTTCACTTTTGTCAGACAATTGCAATATTCTCACAATAAGCTAATTAGCTCAATTGGAGCATTTCTAGCATGTTTGGTTGAAATTGGAAATTTACATTTTTCACTTTTGTCAGACGTTTGTAATATTCTCACAATAAGCTAATTAGCTCAATTGGAGCATTTCTAGCATGTTTGGTTTAAATTGGAAATTTACATTTTTCACTTTTGTCAGACAATTGCAATATTCTCACAATAAGCTAATTAGCTCAATTGGAGCATTTCTAGCATGTTTGGTTGAAATTGGAAATTTACATTTTTCAGTTTTGTCAGACGTTTGTAGTATTCTCACAATAAGCTAATTAGCTCAATTGGAGCATTTCTAGCATGTTTGGTTGAAATTGGAAATTTACATTTCTCACTTTTGTCAGACAATTGCAATATTCTCACAACAAGCTAATTAGCTCAATTGGAGCATTTCTAGCATGTTTGGTTGAAATTGGACATTTACATTTTTCACTTTTGTCAGACAATTGCAATATTCTCACAATAAGCTAATTAGCTCAATTGGAGCATTTCTAGCATGTTTGGTTGAAATTGGAAATTTACATTTTTCAGTTTCGTCAGACGTTTGCAATATTCTTACAGTAGGCTTATTTGCGCAAATTGAGCATTTCTAGCATGTTTGGTTTAAATTGGAAATTTACATTTTTCACTTTTGTCAGACAATTGCAATATTCTCACAATAAGCTAATTAGCTCAATTGGAGCATTTCTAGCATGTTTGGTTGAAATTGGAAATTTACATTTTTCAGTTTTGTCAGACGTTTGTAGTATTCTCACAATAAGCTAATTAGCTCAATTGGAGCATTTCTAGCATGTTTGGTTGAAATTGGAAATTTACATTTCTCACTTTTGTCAGACAATTGCAATATTCTCACAACAAGCTAATTAGCTCAATTGGAGCATTTCTAGCATGTTTGGTTGAAATTGGAAATTTACATTTTTCACTTTTGTCAGACATTTGCAATATTCTCGCAATAAGCTAATTAGCTCATTTGGAGCATTTCTAGCATGTTTGGTTGAAATTAGAAATTTACATTTTTCAGTGTTGTCAGACGTTTGTAATATTCTCACAATAAGCTAATTAGCTCAATTGGAGCATTTCTAGCATGTTTGGTTGAAATTGGAAATTTACATTTTTCAGTTTCGTCAGACGTTTGTAAAATTCTTACAGTAGGCTTATTTGCGCAATTTGAGCATTTCTAGCATGTTTAATTGAAATTGGAAATTTACATTTTTCACTTTTGTCAGACAATTGCAATATTCTCACAATAAGCTAATTAGCTCAATTGGAGCATTTCTAGCATGTTTGGTTGAAATTGGAAATTTGCATTTTTCAGTTTTGTCAGACGTTTGTAGTATTCTCACAATAAGCTAATTAGCTCAATTGGAGCATTTTTAGCATGTTTGGTTGAAATTGGAAATTTACATTTCTCACTTTTGTCAGAGAATTGCAATATTCTCACAACAAGCTAATTAGCTCAATTGGAGCATTTCTAGCATGTTTGGTTGAAATTGGAAGGTTACATTTTTCACTTTTGTCAGACAATTGCAATATTCTCACAATAAGCTAATTAGCTCAATTGGAGCATTTCTAGCATGTTTGGTTGAAATTGGAAATATACATTTTTCAGTTTTGTCAGACGTTTGTAGTATTCTCACAATAAGCTAATTAGCTCAATTGGAGCATTTCTAGCATGTTTGGTTGAAATTGGAAATTTACATTTCTCACTTTTGTCAGACAATTGCAATATTCTCACAACAAGCTAATTAGCTGAATTGGAGCATTTCTAGCATGTTTGGTTGAAATTGGAAATTTACTTTTTTCACTTTTGTCAGACATTTGCAATATTCTCGCAATAAGCTAATTAGCTCATTTGGAGCATTTCTAGCATGTTTGGTTGAAATTAGAAATTTACATTTTTCAGTGTTGTCAGACGTTTGTAATATTCTCACAATAAGCTAATTAGCTCAATTGGAGCATTTCTAGCATGTTTGGTTGAAATTGGAAATTTACATTTTTCAGTTTCGTCAGACGTTTGTAAAATTCTTACAGTAGGCTTATTTGCGCAATTTGAGCATTTCTAGCATATTTAATTGAAATTGGAAATTTACATTTTTCACTTTTGTCAGACAATTGCAATATTCTCACAATAAGCTAATTAGCTCAATTGGAGCATTTCTAGCATGTTTGGTTGAAATTGGAAATTTACATTTTTCAGTTTTGTCAAACGTTTGTAAAATTCTTACAGTAGGCTTATTTGCGCAATTTGAGCATTTCTAGCATGTTTAATTGAAATTGGAAATTTACATTTTTCACTTTTGTCAGACAATTGCAATATTCTCACAATAAGCTAATTAGCTCAATTGGAGCATTTCTAGCATGTTTCGTTGAAATTGGAAATTTACATTTTTCAATTTTGTCAAACGTTTGTAAAATTCTTACAGTAGGCTTATTTGCGCAATTTGAGCATTTCTAGCATGTTTAATTGAAATTGGAAATTTACATTTTTCACTTTTGTCAGACAATTGCAATATTCTCACGATAAGCTAATTAGCTCAATTGGAGCATTTTTAGCATGTTTGGTTGAAATTGCAAATTTACATTTTTCACTTCTGTCAGACAATTGCAATATTCTCACAATAAGCTAATTAGCTCAATTGGAGCATTTCTAGCATGTTTGGTTGAAATTGGAAATTTACATTTTTCAGTTTTGTCAAACGTTTGTAAAATTCTTACAGTAGGCTTATTTGCGCAATTTGAGCATTTCTAGCATGTTTAATTGAAATTGGAAATTTACATTTTTCACTTTTGTCAGACAATTGCAATATTCTCACAATAAGCTAATTAGCTCAATTGGAGCATTTCTAGCATGTTTCGTTGAAATTGGAAATTTACATTTTTCAATTTTGTTAGTCGTTTGTAATATTCTCACAATAAGCTAATTAGCTCAATTGGAGCATTTCTAGCATGTTTGGTTTAAATTGGAAAATTACATTTTTCACTTTTGTCAGACAATTGCAATATTCTCACAATAAGCTAATTAGCTCAATTGGAGCATTTCTAGCATGTTTGGTTGAAATTGGAAATTTACATTTTTCAGTTTTGTCAGACGTTTGTAGTATTCTCACAATAAGCTAATTAGCTCAATTGGAGCATTTCTAGCATGTTTGGTTGAAATTGGAAATATACATTTGTCACTTTTGTCAGACATTTGCAATATTCTCGCAATAAGCTAATTAGCTCATTTGGAGCATTTCTAGCATGTTTGGTTGAAATTGGAAATTTACATTTTTCAGTGTTGTCAGACGTTTGTAATATTCTCACAATAAGCTAAATAGCTCAATTGGAGCATTTCTAGCATGTTTATTTGAAATTGGAAATTTACATTTTTCAATTTTGTTAGACGTTTGTAATATTCTCACAATAAGCTAATTAGCTCAATTGGAGCATTTCTAGCATGTTTGGTTGAAATTGGAAATTTACATTTCTCAGTTTTGTCAGACGTTTGTAAAATTCTTACAGTTGGCTTATTTGCGCAATTTGAGCATTTGTAGCATGTTTGGTTGGAATTGGAAATTTACATTTTTCACTTTTGTCAGACAATTGCAATATTCTCACAATAAGCTAATTAGCTCAATTGGAGCATTTCTAGCATGTTTGGTTGAAATTGGAAATTTACATTTTTCAGTGTTGTCAGATGTTTGTAATATTCTCACAATAAGCTAATTAGCTCAATTGGAGCATTTCTAGCATGTTTGGTTGAAATTGGAAATTTACATTTTTCACTTTTGTCAGACAATTGCAATATTCTCACATTAAGCTAATTAGCTCATATGGAGCATTTCTAGCATGTTTGGTTGAAATTGGAAATTTACATTTTTCACTTTTGTCAGACAATTGCAATAATCTCACAGTAAGCTAATTAGCTCAATTGGAGCAATTCTAGCATGTTTGGTTGAAATTGGAAATTTACATTTTTCACTTTTGTCAGACAATTGCAATATTCTCTCAATAAGCTAATTAGCTCATTTGGAGCATTTCTAGCATGTTTGGTTGAAATTAGAATTTTACATTTTTCAGTGTTGTCAGACGTTTGTAATATTCTCACAATAAGCTAATTAGCTCAATTGGAGCATTTCTAGCATGTTTGGTTGAAATTGGAAATTTACATTTTTCACTTTTGTCAGACAATTGCAATATTCTCACAATAAGCTAATTAGCTCAATTGGAGCATTTCTAGCATGTTTGGTTGAAATTGGAAATTTACATTTCTCACTCTTGTCAGACAGTTGCAATATTCTCTCAATAAGCTAATTAGCTCATTTGGAGCATTTCTAGCATGTTTGGTTGAAATTAGAAATTTACATTTTTCAGTGTTGTCAGACAGTTGTAATATTCTCACAATAAGCTAATTAGCTCAATTGGAGCATTTCTAGCATGTTTGGTTCAAATTGGAAATTTACATTTTTCAGTTTTGTCAGACGTTTGTAAAATTCTTACAGTAGGCTTATTTGCGCAATTTGAGCATTTCTAGCATGTTTAATTGAAATTGGAAATTTACATTTTTCACTTTTGTCAGACATTTGCAATATTCTCACAATAAGCTAATTAGCTCAATTGGAGCATTTCTAGCATGTTTGGTTTAAATTGGAAATTTACATTTTTCAGTTTTGTCAGACGTTTTTAATATTCTCACAATAAGCTAATTAGCTCAATTGGAGCATTTCTAGCATGTTTGGTTTAAATTGGAAATTTACATTTTTCAGTGTTGTCAGACGTTTGTAATATTCTCACAATAAGCTAATTAGCTCAATTGGAGCATTTCTAGCATGTTTGGTTTAAATTGGAAATTTACATTTTTCACTTTTGTCAGACAATTGCAATATTCTCTCAATAAGCTAATTAGCTCATTTGGAGCATTTCTAGCATGTTTGGTTGAAATTAGAAATTTACATTTTTCAGTGTTGTCAGACGTTTGTAATATTCTCACAATAAGCTAATTAGCTCAATTGGAGCATTTCTAGCATGTTTGGTTGAAATTGGAAATTTACATTTTTCAGTTTTGTCAAAGTTTGTAAAATTCTTACAGTTGGCTTATTTGCGCAATTTAAGCATTTCTAGCATGTTTGGTTGAAATTGGAAATTTACATTTTTCACTTTTGTCAGACAATTGCAATATTCTCACAATAAGCTAATTAGCTCAATTGGAGCATTTCTAGCATCTTCGGTTGAAATTGGAAATTTACATTTTTCAGCGTTGTCAGACGCTTGTAATATTCTCACAATAAGCTAATTAGCTCAATTGGAGCATTTCTAGCATGTTTCGTTGAAATTGGAAATTTACATTTTTCACTTTTGTCAGACAATTGCAATAATCTCACAGTAAGCTAATTAGCTCAATTGGAGCAATTCTAGCATGTTTGGTTGAAATTGGAAATTTACATTTTTCACTTTTGTCAGACAATTGCAATATTCTCACAATAAGCTAATTAGCTCAATTGGAGCATTTCTAGCATGTTTGGTTGAAATTGGAAATTTACATTTTTCAGTTTTGTCAGACGTTTGCAATATTCTCACAATAAGCTAATTAGTTCAATTGGAGCATCTCTAGCATGTTTGGTTGAAATTGGAAATTTACATTTTTCAGTTTTGTCAGACGTTTGTAGTATTCTCACAATAAGCTAATTAGCTCAATTGGAGCATTTCTAGCATGTTTGGTTGAAATTGGAAATTTACATTTTTCACTTTTGTCAGACAATTGCAATATTGTCACAATAAGCTAATTAGCTCAATTGGAACATTTCTAGCATGTTTGGTTGAAATTGGAAATTTACATTTTTCACTTTTGTCAGACAATTGCAATATTTTCTCAATAAGCGAATTAGCCCATTTGGAACATTTCTAGCATGTTTGGTTGAAGTTAGAAATTTACATTTTTCAGTGTTGTCAGACGTTTGTAATATTCTCACAATAAGCTAATTAGCTCAATTGGAGCATTTCTAGCATGTTTGGTTGAAATTGGAAATTTACATTTCTCACTTTTGACAGACAATTGCAATATTCTCACAACAAGCTAATTAGCTCAATTGGAGCATTTCTAGCATGTTTGGTTGAAATTGGAAATTTACATTTCTCACTTTTGTCAGACAATTGCAATATTCTCACAATAAGCTAATTAGCTCAATTGGAGCATTTCTAGCATGTTTGGTTGAAATTCGAAATTTACATTTCTCACTTTTGTCAGAGAATTGCAATATTCTCACAACAAGCTAATTAGCTCAATTGGAGCATTTCTAGCATGTTTGGTTGAAATTGGAAATTTACATTTTTCAGTTTTGTCAGACGTTTGTAGTATTCTCACAATAAGCTAATTAGCTCAATTGGAGCATTTCTAGCATGTTTGGTTGAAATTGGAAATTTACATTTCTCACTTTTGTCAGACAATTGCAATATTCTCACAATAAGCTAATTAGCTCAATTGGAGCATTTCTAGCATGTTTGGTTGAAATTGGAAATTTACATTTCTCACTTTTGTCAGAGAATTGCAATATTCTCACAACAAGCTAATTAGCTCAATTGGAGCATTTCTAGCATGTTTGGTTGAAATTGGAAATTTACATTTTTCACTTTTGTCAGACAATTGCAATATTCTCACAATAAGCTAATTAGCTCAATTGGAGCATTTCTAGCATGTTTGGTTGAAATTGGAAATTTACATTTTTCAGTTTTGTCAGACGTTTGTAGTATTCTCACAATAAGCTAATTAGCTCAATTGGAGCATTTCTAGCATGTTTGGTTGAAATTGGAAATTTACATTTCTCACTTTTGACAGACAATTGCAATATTCTCACAACAAGCTAATTAGCTCAATTGGAGCATTTCTAGCATGTTTGGTTGAAATTGGAAATTTACATTTTTCACTTTTGTCAGACAATTGCAATATTCTCACAATAAGCTAATTAGCTCGATTGGAGCATTTCTAGCATGTTTGGTTGAAATTGGAAATTTACATTTTTCAGTTTTGTCAGACGTTTGTAGTATTCTCACAATAAGCTAATTAGCTCAATTGGAGCATTTCTAGCATGTTTGGTTGAAATTGGAAATTTACATTTCTCACTTTTGTCAGACAATTGCAATATTCTCACAACAAGCTAATTAGCTCAATTGGAGCATTTCTAGCATGTTTGGTTGAAATTGGAAATTTACATTTTTCAGTTTTGTCAGACGTTTGTAGTATTCTCACAATAAGCTAATTAGCTCAATTGGAGCATTTCTAGCATGTTTGGTTGAAATTGGAAATTTACATTTCTCACTTTTGTCAGACAATTGCAATATTCTCACAATAAGCTAATTAGCTCAATTGGAGCATTTCTAGCATGTTTGGTTGAAATTCGAAATTTACATTTCTCACTTTTGTCAGAGAATTGCAATATTCTCACAACAAGCTAATTAGCTCAATTGGAGCATTTCTAGCATGTTTGGTTGAAATTGGAAATTTACATTTTTCAGTTTTGTCAGACGTTTGTAGTATTCTCACAATAAGCTAATTAGCTCAATTGGAGCATTTCTAGCATGTTTGGTTGAAATTGGAAATTTACATTTCTCACTTTTGTCAGACAATTGCAATATTCTCACAACAAGCTAATTAGCTCAATTGGAGCATTTCTAGCATGTTTGGTTGAAATTGGAAATTTACATTTTTCAGTTTTGTCAGACGTTTGTAGTATTCTCACAATAAGCTAATTAGCTCAATTGGAGCATTTCTAGCATGTTTGGTTGAAATTGGAAATTTACATTTCTCACTTTTGTCAGACAATTGCAATATTCTCACAATAAGCTAATTAGCTCAATTGGAGCATTTCTAGCATGTTTGGTTGAAATTGGAAATTTACATTTTTCAGTTTTGTCAGACGTTTGTAGTATTCTCACAATAAGCTAATTAGCTCAATTGGAGCATTTCTAGCATGTTTGGTTGAAATTGGAAATTTACATTTCTCACTTTTGTCAGACAATTGCAATATTCTCACAACAAGCTAATTAGCTCAATTGGAGCATTTCTAGCATGTTTGGTTGAAGTTGGAAATTTACATTTTTCAGTGTTGTCAGACGTTTGTAATATTCTCACAATAAGCTAATTAGCTCAATTGGAGCATTTCTAGCATGTTTGGTTTAAATTGGATATTTACATTTTTCAGTTTCGTCAGACGTTTGTAAAATTCTTACAGTAGGCTTAATTGCGCAATTTGAGCATTTCTAGCATGTTTGGTTGAAATTGGAAATTTACATTTTTCACTTTTGTCAGACAATTGCAATACTCTCACAATAAGCTAATTAGCTCAATTGGAGCATTTCTAGCATGTTTGGTTGAAATTGGAAATTTACATTTTTCAACTTTGTTAGACGTTTGTAATATTCTCACAATAAGCTAATTAGCTCAATTGGAGCATTTCTAGCATGTTTGGTTGAAATTGGAAATTTACATTTTTCACTTTTGTGAGACAATTGCAATATTCTCACAATAAGCTAATTAGCTCAATTGGAGCATTTCTAGCATGTTTGGTTGAAATTGGAAATTTACATTTTTCAATTTTGTTAGACGTTTGTAATATTCTCACAATAAGCTAATTAGCTCAATTGGAGCATTTCTAGCATGTTTGGTTGAAATTGGAAATTTACATTTTTCACTTTTGTCAGACAATTGCAATAATCTCACAGTAAGCTAATTAGCTCAATTGGAGCAATTCTAGCATGTTTGGTTGAAATTGGAAATTTACATTTTTCACTTTTGTCAGACAATTGCAATATTCTCACAATAAGCTAATTAGCTCAATTGGAGCATTTCTAGCATGTTTGGTTGAAATTGGAAATTTACATTTTTCACTTTTGTCAGACAATTGCAATATTCTCTCAATAAGCTAATTTGGAGCATTTCTAGCATGTTTGGTTGAAATTAGAAATTTACATTTTTCAGTGTTGTCAGACGTTTGTAAAATTTTTACAGTAGGCTTATTTGCGCAATTTGAGCATTTCTAGCATGTTTAATTGAAATTGGAAATTTACATTTTTCACTTTTGTCAGACAATTGCAATATTCTCACAATAAGCTAATTAGCTCAATTGGAGCATTTCTAGCATGTTTGGTTGAAATTGGAAATTTACATTTTTCACTTTTGTCAGACGTTTGTAATATTCTCACAATAAGCTAATTAGCTCAATTGGAGCATTTCTAGCATGTTTGGTTTAAATTGGAAATTTACATTTTTCACTTTTGTCAGACAATTGCAATATTCTCACAATAAGCTAATTAGCTCAATTGGAGCATTTCTAGCATGTTTGGTTGAAATTGGAAATTTACATTTTTCAGTTTTGTCAGACGTTTGTAGTATTCTCACAATAAGCTAATTAGCTCAATTGGAGCATTTCTAGCATGTTTGGTTGAAATTGGAAATTTACATTTCTCACTTTTGTCAGACAATTGCAATATTCTCACAACAAGCTAATTAGCTCAATTGGAGCATTTCTAGCATGTTTGGTTGAAATTGGAAATTTACATTTTTCACTTTTGTCAGACAATTGCAATATTCTCACAATAAGCTAATTAGCTCAATTGGAGCATTTCTAGCATGTTTGGTTGAAATTGGAAATTTACATTTTTCAGTTTCGTCAGACGTTTGCAATATTCTTACAGTAGGCTTATTTGCGCAAATTGAGCATTTCTAGCATGTTTGGTTTAAATTGGAAATTTACATTTTTCACTTTTGTCAGACAATTGCAATATTCTCACAATAAGCTAATTAGCTCAATTGGAGCATTTCTAGCATGTTTGGTTGAAATTGGAAATTTACATTTTTCAGTTTTGTCAGACGTTTGTAGTATTCTCACAATAAGCTAATTAGCTCAATTGGAGCATTTCTAGCATGTTTGGTTGAAATTGGAAATTTACATTTCTCACTTTTGTCAGACAATTGCAATATTCTCACAACAAGCTAATTAGCTCAATTGGAGCATTTCTAGCATGTTTGGTTGAAATTGGAAATTTACATTTTTCACTTTTGTCAGACATTTGCAATATTCTCGCAATAAGCTAATTAGCTCATTTGGAGCATTTCTAGCATGTTTGGTTGAAATTAGAAATTTACATTTTTCAGTGTTGTCAGACGTTTGTAATATTCTCACAATAAGCTAATTAGCTCAATTGGAGCATTTCTAGCATGTTTGGTTGAAATTGGAAATTTACATTTTTCAGTTTCGTCAGACGTTTGTAAAATTCTTACAGTAGGCTTATTTGCGCAATTTGAGCATTTCTAGCATGTTTAATTGAAATTGGAAATTTACATTTTTCACTTTTGTCAGACAATTGCAATATTCTCACAATAAGCTAATTAGCTCAATTGGAGCATTTCTAGCATGTTTGGTTGAAATTGGAAATTTGCATTTTTCAGTTTTGTCAGACGTTTGTAGTATTCTCACAATAAGCTAATTAGCTCAATTGGAGCATTTCTAGCATGTTTGGTTGAAATTGGAAATTTACATTTCTCACTTTTGTCAGAGAATTGCAATATTCTCACAACAAGCTAATTAGCTCAATTGGAGCATTTCTAGCATGTTTGGTTGAAATTGGAAGGTTACATTTTTCACTTTTGTCAGACAATTGCAATATTCTCACAATAAGCTAATTAGCTCAATTGGAGCATTTCTAGCATGTTTGGTTGAAATTGGAAATATACATTTTTCAGTTTTGTCAGACGTTTGTAGTATTCTCACAATAAGCTAATTAGCTCAATTGGAGCATTTCTAGCATGTTTGGTTGAAATTGGAAATTTACATTTCTCACTTTTGTCAGACAATTGCAATATTCTCACAACAAGCTAATTAGCTGAATTGGAGCATTTCTAGCATGTTTGGTTGAAATTGGAAATTTACATTTTTCACTTTTGTCAGACATTTGCAATATTCTCGCAATAAGCTAATTAGCTCATTTGGAGCATTTCTAGCATGTTTGGTTGAAATTAGAAATTTACATTTTTCAGTGTTGTCAGACGTTTGTAATATTCTCACAATAAGCTAATTAGCTCAATTGGAGCATTTCTAGCATGTTTGGTTGAAATTGGAAATTTACATTTTTCAGTTTCGTCAGACGTTTGTAAAATTCTTACAGTAGGCTTATTTGCGCAATTTGAGCATTTCTAGCATATTTAATTGAAATTGGAAATTTACATTTTTCACTTTTGTCAGACAATTGCAATATTCTCACAATAAGCTAATTAGCTCAATTGGAGCATTTCTAGCATGTTTGGTTGAAATTGGAAATTTACATTTTTCAGTTTTGTCAAACGTTTGTAAAATTCTTACAGTAGGCTTATTTGCGCAATTTGAGCATTTCTAGCATGTTTAATTGAAATTGGAAATTTACATTTTTCACTTTTGTCAGACAATTGCAATATTCTCACAATAAGCTAATTAGCTCAATTGGAGCATTTCTAGCATGTTTCGTTGAAATTGGAAATTTACATTTTTCAATTTTGTCAAACGTTTGTAAAATTCTTACAGTAGGCTTATTTGCGCAATTTGAGCATTTCTAGCATGTTTAATTGAAATTGGAAATTTACATTTTTCACTTTTGTCAGACAATTGCAATATTCTCACAATAAGCTAATTAGCTCAATTGGAGCATTTTTAGCATGTTTGGTTGAAATTGCAAATTTACATTTTTCACTTCTGTCAGACAATTGCAATATTCTCACAATAAGCTAATTAGCTCAATTGGAGCATTTCTAGCATGTTTGGTTGAAATTGGAAATTTACATTTTTCAGTTTTGTCAAACGTTTGTAAAATTCTTACAGTAGGCTTATTTGCGCAATTTGAGCATTTCTAGCATGTTTAATTGAAATTGGAAATTTACATTTTTCACTTTTGTCAGACAATTGCAATATTCTCACAATAAGCTAATTAGCTCAATTGGAGCATTTCTAGCATGTTTCGTTGAAATTGGAAATTTACATTTTTCAATTTTGTTAGTCGTTTGTAATATTCTCACAATAAGCTAATTAGCTCAATTGGAGCATTTCTAGCATGTTTGGTTTAAATTGGAAAATTACATTTTTCACTTTTGTCAGACAATTGCAATATTCTCACAATAAGCTAATTAGCTCAATTGGAGCATTTCTAGCATGTTTGGTTGAAATTGGAAATTTACATTTTTCAGTTTTGTCAGACGTTTGTAGTATTCTCACAATAAGCTAATTAGCTCAATTGGAGCATTTCTAGCATGTTTGGTTGAAATTGGAAATATACATTTGTCACTTTTGTCAGACATTTGCAATATTCTCGCAATAAGCTAATTAGCTCATTTGGAGCATTTCTAGCATGTTTGGTTGAAATTGGAAATTTACATTTTTCAGTGTTGTCAGACGTTTGTAATATTCTCACAATAAGCTAAATAGCTCAATTGGAGCATTTCTAGCATGTTTATTTGAAATTGGAAATTTACATTTTTCAATTTTGTTAGACGTTTGTAATATTCTCACAATAAGCTAATTAGCTCAATTGGAGCATTTCTAGCATGTTTGGTTGAAATTGGAAATTTACATTTCTCAGTTTTGTCAGACGTTTGTAAAATTCTTACAGTTGGCTTATTTGCGCAATTTGAGCATTTGTAGCATGTTTGGTTGGAATTGGAAATTTACATTTTTCACTTTTGTCAGACAATTGCAATATTCTCACAATAAGCTAATTAGCTCAATTGGAGCATTTCTAGCATGTTTGGTTGAAATTGGAAATTTACATTTTTCAGTGTTGTCAGATGTTTGTAATATTCTCACAATAAGCTAATTAGCTCAATTGGAGCATTTCTAGCATGTTTGGTTGAAATTGGAAATTTACATTTTTCACTTTTGTCAGACAATTGCAATATTCTCACATTAAGCTAATTAGCTCATATGGAGCATTTCTAGCATGTTTGGTTGAAATTGGAAATTTACATTTTTCACTTTTGTCAGACAATTGCAATAATCTCACAGTAAGCTAATTAGCTCAATTGGAGCAATTCTAGCATGTTTGGTTGAAATTGGAAATTTACATTTTTCACTTTTGTCAGACAATTGCAATATTCTCTCAATAAGCTAATTAGCTCATTTGGAGCATTTCTAGCATGTTTGGTTGAAATTAGAATTTTACATTTTTCAGTGTTGTCAGACGTTTGTAATATTCTCACAATAAGCTAATTAGCTCAATTGGAGCATTTCTAGCATGTTTGGTTGAAATTGGAAATTTACATTTTTCACTTTTGTCAGACAATTGCAATATTCTCACAATAAGCTAATTAGCTCAATTGGAGCATTTCTAGCATGTTTGGTTGAAATTGGAAATTTACATTTCTCACTCTTGTCAGACAGTTGCAATATTCTCTCAATAAGCTAATTAGCTCATTTGGAGCATTTCTAGCATGTTTGGTTGAAATTAGAAATTTACATTTTTCAGTGTTGTCAGACAGTTGTAATATTCTCACAATAAGCTAATTAGCTCAATTGGAGCATTTCTAGCATGTTTGGTTCAAATTGGAAATTTACATTTTTCAGTTTTGTCAGACGTTTGTAAAATTCTTACAGTAGGCTTATTTGCGCAATTTGAGCATTTCTAGCATGTTTAATTGAAATTGGAAATTTACATTTTTCACTTTTGTCAGACATTTGCAATATTCTCACAATAAGCTAATTAGCTCAATTGGAGCATTTCTAGCATGTTTGGTTTAAATTGGAAATTTACATTTTTCAGTTTTGTCAGACGTTTTTAATATTCTCACAATAAGCTAATTAGCTCAATTGGAGCATTTCTAGCATGTTTGGTTTAAATTGGAAATTTACATTTTTCAGTGTTGTCAGACGTTTGTAATATTCTCACAATAAGCTAATTAGCTCAATTGGAGCATTTCTAGCATGTTTGGTTTAAATTGGAAATTTACATTTTTCACTTTTGTCAGACAATTGCAATATTCTCTCAATAAGCTAATTAGCTCATTTGGAGCATTTCTAGCATGTTTGGTTGAAATTAGAAATTTACATTTTTCAGTGTTGTCAGACGTTTGTAATATTCTCACAATAAGCTAATTAGCTCAATTGGAGCATTTCTAGCATGTTTGGTTGAAATTGGAAATTTACATTTTTCAGTTTTGTCAAAGTTTGTAAAATTCTTACAGTTGGCTTATTTGCGCAATTTAAGCATTTCTAGCATGTTTGGTTGAAATTGGAAATTTACATTTTTCACTTTTGTCAGACAATTGCAATAATCTCACAGTAAGCTAATTAGCTCAATTGGAGCAATTCTAGCATGTTTGGTTGAAATTGGAAATTTACATTTTTCACTTTTGTCAGACAATTGCAATATTCTCACAATAAGCTAATTAGCTCAATTGGAGCATTTCTAGCATGTTTGGTTGAAATTGGAAATTTACATTTTTCAGTTTTGTCAGACGTTTGCAATATTCTCTCAATAAGCTAATTAGTTCAATTGGAGCATCTCTAGCATGTTTGGTTGAAATTGGAAATTTACATTTTTCAGTTTTGTCAGACGTTTGTAGTATTCTCACAATAAGCTAATTAGCTCAATTGGAGCATTTCTAGCATGTTTGGTTGAAATTGGAAATTTACATTTTTCACTTTTGTCAGACAATTGCAATATTGTCACAATAAGCTAATTAGCTCAATTGGAACATTTCTAGCATGTTTGGTTGAAATTGGAAATTTACATTTTTCACTTTTGTCAGACAATTGCAATATTTTCTCAATAAGCGAATTAGCCCATTTGGAACATTTCTAGCATGTTTGGTTGAAGTTAGAAATTTACATTTTTCAGTGTTGTCAGACGTTTGTAATATTCTCACAATAAGCTAATTAGCTCAATTGGAGCAATTCTAGCATGTTTGGTTGAAATTGGAAATTTACATTTTTCACTTTTGTCAGACAATGGCAATATTCTCACAATAAGCTAATTAGCTAAATTGGAGCATTTCTAGCATGTTTGGTTGAAATTGGAAATTTACATTTTTCACTTTTGTCAGACAATTGCAATATTTTCTCAATAAGCTAATTAGCTCATTTGGAGCATTTCTAGCATGTTTGGTTGAAATTAGAAATTTACATTTTTCAGTGTTGTCAGACGTTTGTAATATTCTCACAATAAGCTAATTAGCTCAATTGGAGCATTTTTAGCATGTTTGGTTGAAATTGCAAATTTACATTTTTCACTTCTGTCAGACAATTGCAATATTCTCACAATAAGCTAATTAGCTCAATTGGAGCATTTCTAGCATGTTTGGTTTAAATTGGAAAATTACATTTTTCACTTTTGTCAGACAATTGCAATATTTTCTCAATAAGCTAATTAGCTCATTTGGAGCATTTCTAGCATGTTTGGTTGAAATTAGAAATTTACATTTTTCAGTGTTGTCAGACGTTTGTAATATTCTCACAATAAGCTAATTAGCTCAATTGGAGCATTTTTAGCATGTTTGGTTGAAATTGCAAATTTACATTTTTCACTTCTGTCAGACAATTGCAATATTCTCACAATAAGCTAATTAGCTCAATTGGAGCATTTCTAGCATGTTTGGTTTAAATTGGAAAATTACATTTTTCACTTTTGTCAGACAATTGCAATATTCTCACAATAAGCTAATTAGCTCAATTGGAGCATTTCTAGCATGTTTGGTTTAAATTGGAAATTTACATTTTTCACTTTTGTCAGACAATTGCAATATTCTCTCAATAAGCTAATTAGCTCATTTGGAGCATTTCTAGCATGTTTGGTTGAAATTAGAAATTTACATTTTTCAGTGTTGTCAGACGTTTGTAATATTCTCACAATAAGCTAAATAGCTCAATTGGAGCATTTCTAGCATGTTTATTTGAAATTGGAAATTTACATTTTTCAATTTTGTTAGACGTTTGTAATATTCTCACAATAAGCTAATTAGCTCAATTGGAGCATTTCTAGCATGTTTGGTTGAAATTGGAAATTTACATTTCTCAGTTTTGTCAGACGTTTGTAAAATTCTTACAGTTGGCTTATTTGCGCAATTTGAGCATTTGTAGCATGTTTGGTTGGAATTGGAAATTTACATTTTTCACTTTTGTCAGACAATTGCAATATTCTCACAATAAGCTAATTAGCTCAATTGGAGCATTTCTAGCATGTTTGGTTGAAATTGGAAATTTACATTTTTCAGTGTTGTCAGATGTTTGTAATATTCTCACAATAAGCTAATTAGCTCAATTGGAGCATTTCTAGCATGTTTGGTTGAAATTGGAAATTTACATTTTTCACTTTTGTCAGACAATTGCAATATTCTCACATTAAGCTAATTAGCTCATATGGAGCATTTCTAGCATGTTTGGTTGAAATTGGAAATTTACATTTTTCACTTTTGTCAGACAATTGCAATAATCTCACAGTAAGCTAATTAGCTCAATTGGAGCAATTCTAGCATGTTTGGTTGAAATTGGAAATTTACATTTTTCACTTTTGTCAGACAATTGCAATATTCTCTCAATAAGCTAATTAGCTCATTTGGAGCATTTCTAGCATGTTTGGTTGAAATTAGAATTTTACATTTTTCAGTGTTGTCAGACGTTTGTAATATTCTCACAATAAGCTAATTAGCTCAATTGGAGCATTTCTAGCATGTTTGGTTGAAATTGGAAATTTACATTTTTCACTTTTGTCAGACAATTGCAATATTCTCACAATAAGCTAATTAGCTCAATTGGAGCATTTCTAGCATGTTTGGTTGAAATTGGAAATTTACATTTCTCACTCTTGTCAGACAGTTGCAATATTCTCTCAATAAGCTAATTAGCTCATTTGGAGCATTTCTAGCATGTTTGGTTTAAATTGGAAATTTACATTTTTCAGTGTTGTCAGACGTTTGTAATATTCTCACAATAAGCTAATTAGCTCAATTGGAGCATTTCTAGCATGTTTGGTTTAAATTGGAAATTTACATTTTTCACTTTTGTCAGACAATTGCAATATTCTCTCAATAAGCTAATTAGCTCATTTGGAGCATTTCTAGCATGTTTGGTTGAAATTAGAAATTTACATTTTTCAGTGTTGTCAGACGTTTGTAATATTCTCACAATAAGCTAATTAGCTCAATTGGAGCATTTCTAGCATGTTTGGTTGAAATTGGAAATTTACATTTTTCAGTTTTGTCAAAGTTTGTAAAATTCTTACAGTTGGCTTATTTGCGCAATTTAAGCATTTCTAGCATGTTTGGTTGAAATTGGAAATTTACATTTTTCACTTTTGTCAGACAATTGCAATATTCTCACAATAAGCTAATTAGCTCAATTGGAGCATTTCTAGCATCTTCGGTTGAAATTGGAAATTTACATTTTTCACTTTTGTCAGACAATTGCAATAATCTCACAGTAAGCTAATTAGCTCAATTGGAGCAATTCTAGCATGTTTGGTTGAAATTGGAAATTTACATTTTTCACTTTTGTCAGACAATTGCAATATTCTCACAATAAGCTAATTAGCTCAATTGGAGCATTTCTAGCATGTTTGGTTGAAATTGGAAATTTACATTTTTCAGTTTTGTCAGACGTTTGCAATATTCTCTCAATAAGCTAATTAGTTCAATTGGAGCATCTCTAGCATGT
Source organism: Watersipora subatra (assembly GCF_963576615.1). Taxonomy (NCBI): domain Eukaryota; kingdom Metazoa; phylum Bryozoa; class Gymnolaemata; order Cheilostomatida; family Watersiporidae; genus Watersipora; species Watersipora subatra. The sequence continues at coordinate 18,862,897 of NC_088718.1, read as the reverse complement.
TTGGTTGAAATTGGAAATTTACATTTTTCAGTTTTGTCAGACGTTTGTAGTATTCTCACAATAAGCTAATTAGCTCAATTGGAGCATTTCTAGCATGTTTGGTTGAAATTGGAAATTTACATTTTTCACTTTTGTCAGACAATTGCAATATTGTCACAATAAGCTAATTAGCTCAATTGGAACATTTCTAGCATGTTTGGTTGAAATTGGAAATTTACATTTTTCACTTTTGTCAGACAATTGCAATATTTTCTCAATAAGCGAATTAGCCCATTTGGAACATTTCTAGCATGTTTGGTTGAAGTTAGAAATTTACATTTTTCAGTGTTGTCAGACGTTTGTAATATTCTCACAATAAGCTAATTAGCTCAATTGGAGCAATTCTAGCATGTTTGGTTGAAATTGGAAATTTACATTTTTCACTTTTGTCAGACAATGGCAATATTCTCACAATAAGCTAATTAGCTAAATTGGAGCATTTCTAGCATGTTTGGTTGAAATTGGAAATTTACATTTTTCACTTTTGTCAGACAATTGCAATATTTTCTCAATAAGCTAATTAGCTCATTTGGAGCATTTCTAGCATGTTTGGTTGAAATTAGAAATTTACATTTTTCAGTGTTGTCAGACGTTTGTAATATTCTCACAATAAGCTAATTAGCTCAATTGGAGCATTTTTAGCATGTTTGGTTGAAATTGCAAATTTACATTTTTCACTTCTGTCAGACAATTGCAATATTCTCACAATAAGCTAATTAGCTCAATTGGAGCATTTCTAGCATGTTTGGTTTAAATTGGAAAATTACATTTTTCACTTTTGTCAGACAATTGCAATATTCTCACAATAAGCTAATTAGCTCAATTGGAGCATTTCTAGCATGTTTGGTTGAAATTGGAAATTTACATTTTTCAGTTTTGTCAGACGTTTGTAGTATTCTCACAATAAGCTAATTAGCTCAATTGGAGCATTTCTAGCATGTTTGGTTGAAATTGGAAATTTACATTTTTCAGTTTTGTCAGACGTTTGTAGTATTCTCACAATAAGCTAATTAGCTCAATTGGAGCATTTCTAGCATGTTTCGTTGAAATTGGAAATTTACATTTTTCAATTTTGTTAGTCGTTTGTAATATTCTCACAATAAGCTAATTAGCTCAATTGGAGCATTTCTAGCATGTTTGGTTTAAATTGGAAAATTACATTTTTCACTTTTGTCAGACAATTGCAATATTCTCACAATAAGCTAATTAGCTCAATTGGAGCATTTCTAGCATGTTTGGTTGAAATTGGAAATTTACATTTTTCAGTTTTGTCAGACGTTTGTAGTATTCTCACAATAAGCTAATTAGCTCAATTGGAGCATTTCTAGCATGTTTGGTTGAAATTGGAAATTTACATTTCTCACTTTTGTCAGACAATTGCAATATTCTCACAACAAGCTAATTAGCTCAATTGGAGCATTTCTAGCATGTTTGGTTGAAATTGGAAATATACATTTTTCACTTTTGTCAGACTTTTGCAATATTCTCGCAATAAGCTAATTAGCTCATTTGGAGCATTTCTAGCATGTTTGGTTGAAATTGGAAATTTACATTTTTCAGTGTTGTCAGACGTTTGTAATATTCTCACAATAAGCTAAATAGCTCAATTGGAGCATTTCTAGCATGTTTATTTGAAATTGGAAATTTACATTTTTCAATTTTGTTAGACGTTTGTAATATTCTCACAATAAGCTAATTAGCTCAATTGGAGCATTTCTAGCATGTTTGGTTGAAATTGGAAATTTACATTTTTCAGTTTTGTCAGACGTTTGTAGTATTCTCACAATAAGCTAATTAGCTCATTTGGAGCATTTCTAGCATGTTTGGTTGAAATTGGAAATTTACATTTCTCAGTTTTGTCAGACGTTTGTAAAATTCTTACAGTAGGCTTATTTGCGCAATTTGAGCATTTGTAGCATGTTTGGTTGGAATTGGAAATTTACATTTTTCACTTTTGTCAGACAATTGCAATATTCTCACAATGAGCTAATTAGCTCAATTGGAGCATTTCTAGCATGTTTGGTTGAAATTGGAAATTTACATTTTTCAGTGTTGTCAGATGTTTGTAATATTCTCACAATAAGCTAATTAGCTCAATTGGAGCATTTCTAGCATGTTTGGTTGAAATTGGAAATTTACATTTTTCACTTTTGTCAGACAATTGCAATATTCTCACATTAAGCTAATTAGCTCATATGGAGCATTTCTAGCATGTTTGGTTGAAATTGGAAATTTACATTTTTCACTTTTGTCAGACAATTGCAATAATCTCACAGTAAGCTAATTAGCTCAATTGGAGCAATTCTAGCATGTTTGGTTGAAATTGGAAATTTACATTTTTCACTTTTGTCAGACAATTGCAATATTCTCTCAATAAGCTAATTAGCTCATTTGGAGCATTTCTAGCATGTTTGGTTGAAATTAGAATTTTACATTTTTCAGTGTTGTCAGACGTTTGTAATATTCTCACAATAAGCTAATTAGCTCAATTGGAGCATTTCTAGCATGTTTGGTTGAAATTGGAAATTTACATTTTTCACTTTTGTCAGACAATTGCAATATTCTCACAATAAGCTAATTAGCTCAATTGGAGCATTTCTAGCATGTTTGGTTGAAATTGGAAATTTACATTTCTCACTCTTGTCAGACAGTTGCAATATTCTCTCAATAAGCTAATTAGCTCATTTGGAGCATTTCTAGCATGTTTGGTTGAAATTAGAAATTTACATTTTTCAGTGTTGTCAGACAGTTGTAATATTCTCACAATAAGCTAATTAGCTCAATTGGAGCATTTCTAGCATGTTTGGTTCAAATTGGAAATTTACATTTTTCAGTTTTGTCAGACGTTTGTAAAATTCTTACAGTAGGCTTATTTGCGCAATTTGAGCATTTCTAGCATGTTTAATTGAAATTGGAAATTTACATTTTTCACTTTTGTCAGACATTTGCAATATTCTCACAATAAGCTAATTAGCTCAATTGGAGCATTTCTAGCATGTTTGGTTTAAATTGGAAATTTACATTTTTCAGTTTTGTCAGACGTTTGTAATATTCTCACAATAAGCTAATTAGCTCAATTGGAGCATTTCTAGCATGTTTGGTTTAAATTGGAAATTTACATTTTTCAGTGTTGTCAGACGTTTGGAATATTCTCACAATAAGCTAATTAGCTCAATTGGAGCATTTCTAGCATGTTTGGTTGAAATTGGAAATTTACATTTTTCACTTTTGTCAGACAATTGCAATATTCTCTCAATAAGCTAATTAGCTCATTTGGAGCATTTCTAGCATGTTTGGTTGAAATTAGAAATTTACATTTTTCAGTGTTGTCAGACGTTTGTAATATTCTCACAATAAGCTAATTAGCTCAATTGGAGCATTTCTAGCATGTTTGGTTGAAATTGGAAATTTACATTTTTCAGTTTTGTCAAAGTTTGTAAAATTCTTACAGTAGGCTTATTTGCGCAATTTGAGCATTTCTAGCATGTTTGGTTGAAATTGGAAATTTACATTTTTCACTTTTGTCAGACAATTGCAATATTCTCACAATAAGCTAATTAGCTCAATTGGAGCATTTCTAGCATCTTCGGTTGAAATTGGAAATTTACATTTTTCAGTGTTGTCAGACGCTTGTAATATTCTCACAATAAGCTAATTAGCTCAATTGGAGCATTTCTAGCATGTTTCGTTGAAATTGGAAATTTACATTTTTCACTTTTGTCAGACAATTGCAATAATCTCACAGTAAGCTAATTAGCTCAATTGGAGCAATTCTAGCATGTTTGGTTGAAATTGGAAATTTACATTTTTCACTTTTGTCAGACAATTGCAATATTCTCACAATAAGCTAATTAGCTCAATTGGAGCATTTCTAGCATGTTTGGTTGAAATTGGAAATTTACATTTTTCAGTTTTGTCAGACGTTTGCAATATTCTCTCAATAAGCTAATTAGTTCAATTGGAGCATCTCTAGCATGTTTGGTTGAAATTGGAAATTTACATTTTTCAGTTTTGTCAGACGTTTGTAGTATTCTCACAATAAGCTAATTAGCTCAATTGGAGCATTTCTAGCATGTTTGGTTGAAATTGGAAATTTACATTTTTCACTTTTGTCAGACAATTGCAATATTGTCACAATAAGCTAATTAGCTCAATTGGAACATTTCTAGCATGTTTGGTGGAAATTGGAAATTTACATTTTTCACTTTTGTCAGACAATTGCAATATTTTCTCAATAAGCGAATTAGCCCATTTGGAACATTTCTAGCATGTTTGGTTGAAGTTAGAAATTTACATTTTTCAGTGTTGTCAGACGTTTGTAATATTCTCACAATAAGCTAATTAGCTCAATTGGAGCATTTCTAGCATGTTTGGTTGAAATTGGAAATTTACATTTTTCAGTTTTGTCAGACGTTTGTAATATTGTCACAATAAGCTAATTAGCTCAATTGGAGCATTTCTAGCATGTTTGGTTGAAATTGGAAATTTACATTTTTCACTTTTGTCAGACAATTGCAATATTCTCACAATAAGCTAATTAGCTCAATTGGAGCATTTCTAGCATGTTTGGTTGAAATTGGAAATTCACATTTTTCAGTTTCGTTAGACGTTTGTAATATTCTCACAATAAGCTAATTAGCTCAATTGGAGCATTTCTAGCATGTTTGGTTGAAATTGGAAAATTAAATTTTTCAGTTTTGTCAGACGTTTGTAATATTCTCACAATAAGCTAATTAGCTCAATTGGAGCATTTCTAGCATGTTTGGTTGAAATTGGACACTTACATTTTTCACTTTTGTCAGACAATTGCAATAATTTTTCAATAAGCTAATTAGCTCAATTGGAGCATTTCTAGCATGTTTGGTTGAAACTGGAAATTTACATTTTTCACTTTTGTCAGACAATTGCAATATTCTCACAATAAGCTAATTAGCACAATTGGAGCATTTCTAACATGTTTGGTTAAAATTGGAAAATTACATTTTTCAGTTTTGTCAGACGTTTGTAATATTCTCACAATAAGCTAATTAGCTCAATTGGAGCAGTTCTAGCATGTTTGGTTGAAATTGGAAATTTACATTTTTCAGTTTTGTCAGACGTTTGTAATATTCCCACAATAAGCTAATTAGCTCAATTGGAGCATTTCTAGCATGTTTGGTTGAAATTGGAAATTTACATTTTTCAGTTTTGTCAGACGTTTGTAAAATTCTCACAATAAGCTAATTAGCTCAATTGGAGCATTTCTAGCATGTTTGGTTGAAGTTGGAAATTTACATTTCTCACTTTTGTCAGACAATTGCAATATTCTCACAATAAGCTAATTAGCTCAATTGGAGCATTTCTAGCATGTTTGGTTGAAATTGGAAATTTACATTTTTCACTTTTGTCAGACAATTGCAATATTCTCACAATAAGCTAATTAGCACAATTGGAGCATTTCTAGCATGTTTGGTTAAAATTGGAAAATTACATTTTTCAGTTTTGTCAGACGTTTGTAATATTCTCACAATAAGCTAATTAGCTCAATTGGAGCATTTCTAGCATGTTTGGTTGAAATTCGAAATTTACATTTTTCACTTTTGTCAGACGTTTGTAATATTCCCACAATAAGCTAATTAGCTCAATTGGAGCATTTCTAGCATGTTTGGTTGAAATTGGAAATTTACATTTTTCAGTTTTGTCAGACGTTTGTAAAATTCTCACAATAAGCTAATTAGCTCAATTGGAGCATTTCTAGCATGTTTGGTTGAAGTTGGAAATTTACATTTCTCACTTTTGTCAGACAATTGCAATATTCTCACAATAAGCTAATTAGCTCAATTGGAGCATTTCTAGCATGTTTGGTTGAAATTGGAAATTTACATTTCTCCCTTTTGTCAGACAATTGCAATATTCTCACAATAAGCTAATTAGCTCAATTGGAGCATTTCTAGCATGTTCGGTTGAAATTGGAAATTTACATTTTTCACTTTTGTCAGACAATTGCAATATTCTCACAATAAGCTAATTAGCTCAATTGGAGCATTTCTAGCATGTTTGGTTAAAATTAAAAAATTACATTTTTCAGTTTTGTCAGACGTTTGTAATATTCTCACAATAAGCTAATTAGCTCAATTGGAGCATTTCTAGCATGTTTCGTTGAAATTCGAAATTTACATTTTTCACTTTTGTCAGACATTTGTAAAATTCTCACAATAAGCTAATTAGCTCAATTGGAGCATTTCTAGCATGTTTGGTTGAAGTTGGAAATTTACTTTTTTCACTTTTGTCAGACAATTGCAATATTCTCACAATAAGCTAATTAGCTCAATTGGAGCATTTCTAGTATGTTTGGTTGAATTTGGAAATTTACATTTTTCAGTGTTGTCAGACGTTTGTAATATTCTCACAATAAGCTAATTAGCTCAATTGGAGCATTTCTAGCATGTTTGGTTGAAATTGGAAATTTACATTTTTCACTTTTGTCAGACAATTGCAATATTCTCACAATAAGCTAATTAGCTCAATTGGAGCATTTCTAGCATGTTTGGTTGAAATTGGAAATTTACATTTCTCACTTTTGTCAGACAATTGCAATATTCTCACAATAAGCTAATTAGCTCAATTGGAGCATTTCTAGCATGTTTGGTTGAAATTGGAAATTTACATTTTTCACTTTTGTCAGGCAATTGCAATATTCTCACAATAAGCTAATTAGCTCAATTGGAGCATTTCTAGCATGTTTGGTTGAATTTGGAAATTTACATTTTTCAGTGTTGTCAGACGTTTGTAATATTCTCACAATAAGCTAATTAGCTCAATTGGAGCATTTCTAGCATGTTTGGTTGAAATTGGAAATTTACATTTTTCACTTTTGTCAGACAATTGCAATATTCTCTCAATAAGCTAATTAGCTCATTTGGAGCATTTCTAGCATGTTTGGTTGAAATTGGAAATTTACATTTCTCACTCTTGTCAGACAGTTGCAATATTCTCTCAATAAGCTAATTAGCTCATTTGGAGCATTTCTAGCATGTTTGGTTGAAATTAGAAATTTACATTTTTCAGTGTTGTCAGACAGTTGTAATATTCTCACAATAAGCTAATTAGCTCAATTGGAGCATTTCTAGCATGTTTGGTTCAAATTGGAAATTTACATTTTTCAGTTTTGTCAGACGTTTGTAAAATTCTTACAGTAGGCTTATTTGCGCAATTTGAGCATTTCTAGCATGTTTAATTGAAATTGGAAATTTACATTTTTCACTTTTGTCAGACATTTGCAATATTCTCACAATAAGCTAATTAGCTCAATTGGAGCATTTCTAGCATGTTTGGTTTAAATTGGAAATTTACATTTTTCAGTTTTGTCAGACGTTTGTAATATTCTCACAATAAGCTAATTAGCTCAATTGGAGCATTTCTAGCATGTTTGGTTTAAATTGGAAATTTACATTTTTCAGTGTTGTCAGACGTTTGGAATATTCTCACAATAAGCTAATTAGCTCAATTGGAGCATTTCTAGCATGTTTGGTTGAAATTGGAAATTTACATTTTTCACTTTTGTCAGACAATTGCAATATTCTCTCAATAAGCTAATTAGCTCATTTGGAGCATTTCTAGCATGTTTGGTTGAAATTAGAAATTTACATTTTTCAGTGTTGTCAGACGTTTGTAATATTCTCACAATAAGCTAATTAGCTCAATTGGAGCATTTCTAGCATGTTTGGTTGAAATTGGAAATTTACATTTTTCAGTTTTGTCAAAGTTTGTAAAATTCTTACAGTAGGCTTATTTGCGCAATTTGAGCATTTCTAGCATGTTTGGTTGAAATTGGAAATTTACATTTTTCACTTTTGTCAGACAATTGCAATATTCTCACAATAAGCTAATTAGCTCAATTGGAGCATTTCTAGCATCTTCGGTTGAAATTGGAAATTTACATTTTTCAGTGTTGTCAGACGCTTGTAATATTCTCACAATAAGCTAATTAGCTCAATTGGAGCATTTCTAGCATGTTTCGTTGAAATTGGAAATTTACATTTTTCACTTTTGTCAGACAATTGCAATAATCTCACAGTAAGCTAATTAGCTCAATTGGAGCAATTCTAGCATGTTTGGTTGAAATTGGAAATTTACATTTTTCACTTTTGTCAGACGTTTGCAATATTCTCTCAATAAGCTAATTAGTTCAATTGGAGCATCTCTAGCATGTTTGGTTGAAATTGGAAATTTACATTTTTCAGTTTTGTCAGACGTTTGTAGTATTCTCACAATAAGCTAATTAGCTCAATTGGAGCATTTCTAGCATGTTTGGTTGAAATTGGAAATTTACATTTTTCACTTTTGTCAGACAATTGCAATATTGTCACAATAAGCTAATTAGCTCAATTGGAACATTTCTAGCATGTTTGGTGGAAATTGGAAATTTACATTTTTCACTTTTGTCAGACAATTGCAATATTTTCTCAATAAGCGAATTAGCCCATTTGGAACATTTCTAGCATGTTTGGTTGAAGTTAGAAATTTACATTTTTCAGTGTTGTCAGACGTTTGTAATATTCTCACAATAAGCTAATTAGCTCAATTGGAGCATTTCTAGCATGTTTGGTTGAAATTGGAAATTTACATTTTTCAGTTTTGTCAGACGTTTGTAATATTGTCACAATAAGCTAATTAGCTCAATTGGAGCATTTCTAGCATGTTTGGTTGAAATTGGAAATTTACATTTTTCATTTTTGTCAGACAATTGCAATATTCTCACAATAAGCTAATTAGCTCAATTGGAGCATTTCTAGCATGTTTGGTTGAAATTGGAAATTCACATTTTTCAGTTTCGTTAGACGTTTGTAATATTCTCACAATAAGCTAATTAGCTCAATTGGAGCATTTCTAGCATGTTTGGTTGAAATTGGAAAATTAAATTTTTCAGTTTTGTCAGACGTTTGTAATATTCTCACAATAAGCTAATTAGCTCAATTGGAGCATTTCTAGCATGTTTGGTTGAAATTGGACACTTACATTTTTCACTTTTGTCAGACAATTGCAATAATTTTTCAATAAGCTAATTAGCTCAATTGGAGCATTTCTAGCATGTTTGGTTGAAACTGGAAATTTACATTTTTCACTTTTGTCAGACAATTGCAATATTCTCACAATAAGCTAATTAGCACAATTGGAGCATTTCTAACATGTTTGGTTAAAATTGGAAAATTACATTTTTCAGTTTTGTCAGACGTTTGTAATATTCTCACAATAAGCTAATTAGCTCAATTGGAGCAGTTCTAGCATGTTTGGTTGAAATTGGAAATTTACATTTTTCAGTTTTGTCAGACGTTTGTAATATTCCCACAATAAGCTAATTAGCTCAATTGGAGCATTTCTAGCATGTTTGGTTGAAATTGGAAATTTACATTTTTCAGTTTTGTCAGACGTTTGTAAAATTCTCACAATAAGCTAATTAGCTCAATTGGAGCATTTCTAGCATGTTTGGTTGAAGTTGGAAATTTACATTTCTCACTTTTGTCAGACAATTGCAATATTCTCACAATAAGCTAATTAGCTCAATTGGAGCATTTCTAGCATGTTTGGTTGAAATTGGAAATTTACATTTTTCACTTTTGTCAGACAATTGCAATATTCTCACAATAAGCTAATTAGCACAATTGGAGCATTTCTAGCATGTTTGGTTAAAATTGGAAAATTACATTTTTCAGTTTTGTCAGACGTTTGTAATATTCTCACAATAAGCTAATTAGCTCAATTGGAGCATTTCTAGCATGTTTGGTTGAAATTCGAAATTTACATTTTTCACTTTTGTCAGACGTTTGTAATATTCCCACAATAAGCTAATTAGCTCAATTGGAGCATTTCTAGCATGTTTGGTTGAAATTGGAAATTTACATTTTTCAGTTTTGTCAGACGTTTGTAAAATTCTCACAATAAGCTAATTAGCTCAATTGGAGCATTTCTAGCATGTTTGGTTGAAGTTGGAAATTTACATTTCTCACTTTTGTCAGACAATTGCAATATTCTCACAATAAGCTAATTAGCTCAATTGGAGCATTTCTAGCATGTTTGGTTGAAATTGGAAATTTACATTTCTCCCTTTTGTCAGACAATTGCAATATTCTCACAATAAGCTAATTAGCTCAATTGGAGCATTTCTAGCATGTTCGGTTGAAATTGGAAATTTACATTTTTCACTTTTGTCAGACAATTGCAATATTCTCACAATAAGCTAATTAGCTCAATTGGAGCATTTCTAGCATGTTTGGTTAAAATTAAAAAATTACATTTTTCAGTTTTGTCAGACGTTTGTAATATTCTCACAATAAGCTAATTAGCTCAATTGGAGCATTTCTAGCATGTTTCGTTGAAATTCGAAATTTACATTTTTCACTTTTGTCAGACATTTGTAAAATTCTCACAATAAGCTAATTAGCTCAATTGGAGCATTTCTAGCATGTTTGGTTGAAGTTGGAAATTTACTTTTTTCACTTTTGTCAGACAATTGCAATATTCTCACAATAAGCTAATTAGCTCAATTGGAGCATTTCTAGTATGTTTGGTTGAATTTGGAAATTTACATTTTTCAGTGTTGTCAGACGTTTGTAATATTCTCACAATAAGCTAATTAGCTCAATTGGAGCATTTCTAGCATGTTTGGTTGAAATTGGAAATTTACATTTTTCACTTTTGTCAGACAATTGCAATATTCTCACAATAAGCTAATTAGCTCAATTGGAGCATTTCTAGCATGTTTGGTTGAAATTGGAAATTTACATTTCTCACTTTTGTCAGACAATTGCAATATTCTCACAATAAGCTAATTAGCTCAATTGGAGCATTTCTAGCATGTTTGGTTGAAATTGGAAATTTACATTTTTCACTTTTGTCAGGCAATTGCAATATTCTCACAATAAGCTAATTAGCTCAATTGGAGCATTTCTAGCATGTTTGGTTGAATTTGGAAATTTACATTTTTCAGTGTTGTCAGACGTTTGTAATATTCTCACAATAAGCTAATTAGCTCAATTGGAGCATTTCTAGCATGTTTGGTTGAAATTGGAAATTTACATTTTTCACTTTTGTCAGACAATTGCAATATTCTCTCAATAAGCTAATTAGCTCATTTGGAGCATTTCTAGCATGTTTGGTTGAAATTGGAAATTTACATTTTTCAATTTTGTTAGACGTTTGTAATATTCTCACAATAAGCTAATTAGCTCAATTGGAGCATTTCTAGCATGTTTGGTTGAAATTGGAAATTTACATTTTTCACTTTTGTCAGACGTTTGTAATATTCGCACAATAAGCTAATTAGCTCAATTGGAGCATTTCTAGCATGTTTGGTTGAAATTGGAAATTTACATTTTTCAGTTTTGTCAGACGTTTGTAAAATTCTTACAGTAGGCTTATTTGCGCAATTTGAGCATTTCTAGCATGTTTGGTTGAAATTGGAAATTTACATTTTTCACTTTTGTCAGACAATTGCAATATTCTCACAATAAGCTAATTAGCTCAATTGGAGCATTTCTAGCATGTTTGGTTGAATTTGGAAATTTACATTTTTCAGTGTTGTCAGACGTTTGTAATATTCTCACAATAAGCTAATTAGCTCAATTGGAGCATTTCTAGCATGTTTGGTTGAAATTGGAAATTTACATTTTTCACTTTTGTCAGACAATTGCAATATTCTCTCAATAAGCTAATTAGCTCATTTGGAGCATTTCTAGCATGTTTGGTTGAAATTGGAAATTTACATTTCTCACTCTTGTCAGACAGTTGCAATATTCTCTCAATAAGCTAATTAGCTCATTTGGAGCATTTCTAGCATGTTTGGTTGAAATTAGAAATTTACATTTTTCAGTGTTGTCAGACAGTTGTAATATTCTCACAATAAGCTAATTAGCTCAATTGGAGCATTTCTAGCATGTTTGGTTCAAATTGGAAATTTACATTTTTCAGTTTTGTCAGACGTTTGTAAAATTCTTACAGTAGGCTTATTTGCGCAATTTGAGCATTTCTAGCATGTTTAATTGAAATTGGAAATTTACATTTTTCACTTTTGTCAGACATTTGCAATATTCTCACAATAAGCTAATTAGCTCAATTGGAGCATTTCTAGCATGTTTGGTTTAAATTGGAAATTTACATTTTTCAGTTTTGTCAGACGTTTGTAATATTCTCACAATAAGCTAATTAGCTCAATTGGAGCATTTCTAGCATGTTTGGTTTAAATTGGAAATTTACATTTTTCAGTGTTGTCAGACGTTTGGAATATTCTCACAATAAGCTAATTAGCTCAATTGGAGCATTTCTAGCATGTTTGGTTGAAATTGGAAATTTACATTTTTCACTTTTGTCAGACAATTGCAATATTCTCTCAATAAGCTAATTAGCTCATTTGGAGCATTTCTAGCATGTTTGGTTGAAATTAGAAATTTACATTTTTCAGTGTTGTCAGACGTTTGTAATATTCTCACAATAAGCTAATTAGCTCAATTGGAGCATTTCTAGCATGTTTGGTTGAAATTGGAAATTTACATTTTTCAGTTTTGTCAAAGTTTGTAAAATTCTTACAGTAGGCTTATTTGCGCAATTTGAGCATTTCTAGCATGTTTGGTTGAAATTGGAAATTTACATTTTTCACTTTTGTCAGACAATTGCAATATTCTCACAATAAGCTAATTAGCTCAATTGGAGCATTTCTAGCATCTTCGGTTGAAATTGGAAATTTACATTTTTCAGTGTTGTCAGACGCTTGTAATATTCTCACAATAAGCTAATTAGCTCAATTGGAGCATTTCTAGCATGTTTCGTTGAAATTGGAAATTTACATTTTTCACTTTTGTCAGACAATTGCAATAATCTCACAGTAAGCTAATTAGCTCAATTGGAGCAATTCTAGCATGTTTGGTTGAAATTGGAAATTTACATTTTTCACTTTTGTCAGACGTTTGCAATATTCTCTCAATAAGCTAATTAGTTCAATTGGAGCATCTCTAGCATGTTTGGTTGAAATTGGAAATTTACATTTTTCAGTTTTGTCAGACGTTTGTAGTATTCTCACAATAAGCTAATTAGCTCAATTGGAGCATTTCTAGCATGTTTGGTTGAAATTGGAAATTTACATTTTTCACTTTTGTCAGACAATTGCAATATTGTCACAATAAGCTAATTAGCTCAATTGGAACATTTCTAGCATGTTTGGTGGAAATTGGAAATTTACATTTTTCACTTTTGTCAGACAATTGCAATATTTTCTCAATAAGCGAATTAGCCCATTTGGAACATTTCTAGCATGTTTGGTTGAAGTTAGAAATTTACATTTTTCAGTGTTGTCAGACGTTTGTAATATTCTCACAATAAGCTAATTAGCTCAATTGGAGCATTTCTAGCATGTTTGGTTGAAATTGGAAATTTACATTTTTCAGTTTTGTCAGACGTTTGTAATATTGTCACAATAAGCTAATTAGCTCAATTGGAGCATTTCTAGCATGTTTGGTTGAAATTGGAAATTTACATTTTTCACTTTTGTCAGACAATTGCAATATTCTCACAATAAGCTAATTAGCTCAATTGGAGCATTTCTAGCATGTTTGGTTGAAATTGGAAATTCACATTTTTCAGTTTCGTTAGACGTTTGTAATATTCTCACAATAAGCTAATTAGCTCAATTGGAGCATTTCTAGCATGTTTGGTTGAAATTGGAAAATTAAATTTTTCAGTTTTGTCAGACGTTTGTAATATTCTCACAATAAGCTAATTAGCTCAATTGGAGCATTTCTAGCATGTTTGGTTGAAATTGGACACTTACATTTTTCACTTTTGTCAGACAATTGCAATAATTTTTCAATAAGCTAATTAGCTCAATTGGAGCATTTCTAGCATGTTTGGTTGAAACTGGAAATTTACATTTTTCACTTTTGTCAGACAATTGCAATATTCTCACAATAAGCTAATTAGCACAATTGGAGCATTTCTAACATGTTTGGTTAAAATTGGAAAATTACATTTTTCAGTTTTGTCAGACGTTTGTAATATTCTCACAATAAGCTAATTAGCTCAATTGGAGCAGTTCTAGCATGTTTGGTTGAAATTGGAAATTTACATTTTTCAGTTTTGTCAGACGTTTGTAATATTCCCACAATAAGCTAATTAGCTCAATTGGAGCATTTCTAGCATGTTTGGTTGAAATTGGAAATTTACATTTTTCAGTTTTGTCAGACGTTTGTAAAATTCTCACAATAAGCTAATTAGCTCAATTGGAGCATTTCTAGCATGTTTGGTTGAAGTTGGAAATTTACATTTCTCACTTTTGTCAGACAATTGCAATATTCTCACAATAAGCTAATTAGCTCAATTGGAGCATTTCTAGCATGTTTGGTTGAAATTGGAAATTTACATTTTTCACTTTTGTCAGACAATTGCAATATTCTCACAATAAGCTAATTAGCACAATTGGAGCATTTCTAGCATGTTTGGTTAAAATTGGAAAATTACATTTTTCAGTTTTGTCAGACGTTTGTAATATTCTAACAATAAGCTAATTAGCTCAATTGGAGCATTTCTAGCATGTTTGGTTGAAATTCGAAATTTACATTTTTCACTTTTGTCAGACGTTTGTAATATTCCCACAATAAGCTAATTAGCTCAATTGGAGCATTTCTAGCATGTTTGGTTGAAATTGGAAATTTACATTTTTCAGTTTTGTCAGACGTTTGTAAAATTCTCACAATAAGCTAATTAGCTCAATTGGAGCATTTCTAGCATGTTTGGTTGAAGTTGGAAATTTACATTTCTCACTTTTGTCAGACAATTGCAATATTCTCACAATAAGCTAATTAGCTCAATTGGAGCATTTCTAGCATGTTTGGTTGAAATTGGAAATTTACATTTCTCCCTTTTGTCAGACAATTGCAATATTCTCACAATAAGCTAATTAGCTCAATTGGAGCATTTCTAGCATGTTCGGTTGAAATTGGAAATTTACATTTTTCACTTTTGTCAGACAATTGCAATATTCTCACAATAAGCTAATTAGCTCAATTGGAGCATTTCTAGCATGTTTGGTTAAAATTAAAAAATTACATTTTTCAGTTTTGTCAGACGTTTGTAATATTCTCACAATAAGCTAATTAGCTCAATTGGAGCATTTCTAGCATGTTTCGTTGAAATTCGAAATTTACATTTTTCACTTTTGTCAGACATTTGTAAAATTCTCACAATAAGCTAATTAGCTCAATTGGAGCATTTCTAGCATGTTTGGTTGAAGTTGGAAATTTACTTTTTTCACTTTTGTCAGACAATTGCAATATTCTCACAATAAGCTAATTAGCTCAATTGGAGCATTTCTAGTATGTTTGGTTGAATTTGGAAATTTACATTTTTCAGTGTTGTCAGACGTTTGTAATATTCTCACAATAAGCTAATTAGCTCAATTGGAGCATTTCTAGCATGTTTGGTTGAAATTGGAAATTTACATTTTTCACTTTTGTCAGACAATTGCAATATTCTCACAATAAGCTAATTAGCTCAATTGGAGCATTTCTAGCATGTTTGGTTGAAATTGGAAATTTACATTTCTCACTTTTGTCAGACAATTGCAATATTCTCACAATAAGCTAATTAGCTCAATTGGAGCATTTCTAGCATGTTTGGTTGAAATTGGAAATTTACATTTTTCACTTTTGTCAGGCAATTGCAATATTCTCACAATAAGCTAATTAGCTCAATTGGAGCATTTCTAGCATGTTTGGTTGAATTTGGAAATTTACATTTTTCAGTGTTGTCAGACGTTTGTAATATTCTCACAATAAGCTAATTAGCTCAATTGGAGCATTTCTAGCATGTTTGGTTGAAATTGGAAATTTACATTTTTCACTTTTGTCAGACAATTGCAATATTCTCTCAATAAGCTAATTAGCTCATTTGGAGCATTTCTAGCATGTTTGGTTGAAATTGGAAATTTACATTTTTCAATTTTGTTAGACGTTTGTAATATTCTCACAATAAGCTAATTAGCTCAATTGGAGCATTTCTAGCATGTTTGGTTGAAATTGGAAATTTACATTTTTCACTTTTGTCAGACGTTTGTAATATTCGCACAATAAGCTAATTAGCTCAATTGGAGCATTTCTAGCATGTTTGGTTGAAATTGGAAATTTACATTTTTCAGTTTTGTCAGACGTTTGTAAAATTCTTACAGTAGGCTTATTTGCGCAATTTGAGCATTTCTAGCATGTTTGGTTGAAATTGGAAATTTACATTTTTCACTTTTGTCAGACAATTGCAATATTCTCACAATAAGCTAATTAGCTCAATTGGAGCATTTCTAGCATGTTTGGTTGAAATTGGAAATTTACATTTTTCAGTGTTGTCAGACGTTTGTAATATTCTCACAATAAGCTAATTAGCTAAATTGGAGCATTTCTAGCATGTTTGGTTGAAATTGCAAATTTACATTTTTCACTTCTGTCAGACAATTGCAATATTCTCACAATAAGCTAATTAGCTCAATTGGAGCATTTCTAGCATGTTTGGTTGAAATTGGAAATTTACATTTTTCAATTTTGTTAGACGTTTGTAATATTCTCACAATAAGCTAATTAGCTCAATTGGAGCATTTCTAGCATGTTTGGTTGAAATTGGAAATTTACATTTTTCACTTTTGTCAGACAATTGCAATATTCTCACAATAAGCTAATTAACTCAATTGGAGCATTTCTAGCATGTTTGGTTGAAATTGGAAATTTACATTTTTCAGTTTTGTCAGACAATTGCAATATTCTCTCAATAAGCTAATTAGCTCAATTGGAGCATTTCTAGCATGTTTGGTTGAAATTGGAAATTTACATTTCTCACTTTTGTCAGACGTTTGTAGTATTCTCACAATAAGCTAATTAGCTCAATTGGAGCATTTCTAGCATGTTTGGTTTAAATTGGAAAATTACATTTTTCACTTTTGTCAGACAATTGCAATATTCTCACAATAAGCTAATTAGCTCAATTGGAGCATTTCTAGCATGTTTGGTTGAAATTGGAAATTTACATTTTTCAGTTTTGTCAGACGTTTGTAGTATTCTCACAATAAGCTAATTAGCTCAATTGGAGCATTTCTAGCATGTTTGGTTGAAATTGGAAATTTACATTTCTCACTTTTGTCAGACAATTGCAATATTCTCACAACAAGCTAATTAGCTCAATTGGAGCATTTCTAGCATGTTTGGTTGAAATTGGAAATATACATTTTTCACTTTTGTCAGACATTTGCAATATTCTCGCAATAAGCTAATTAGCTCATTTGGAGCATTTCTAGCATGTTTGGTTGAAATTGGAAATTTACATTTTTCAGTGTTGTCAGACGTTTGTAATATTCTCACAATAAGCTAAATAGCTCAATTGGAGCATTTCTAGCATGTTTATTTGAAATTGGAAATTTACATTTTTCAATTTTGTTAGACGTTTGTAATATTCTCACAATAAGCTAATTAGCTCAATTGGAGCA
This sequence comes from Watersipora subatra, assembly GCF_963576615.1. NCBI lineage: Eukaryota > Metazoa > Bryozoa > Gymnolaemata > Cheilostomatida > Watersiporidae > Watersipora > Watersipora subatra. The sequence goes on along the minus strand of NC_088718.1, from coordinate 18,845,370 downwards.
TTTCTAGCATGTTTGGTTGAAATTGGAAATTTACCTTTCTCAGTTTTGTCAGACGTTTGTAAAATTCTTACAGTAGGCTTATTTGCGCAATTTGAGCATTTGTAGCATGTTTGGTTGAAATTGGAAATTTACATTTTTCAGTGTTGTCAGATGTTTGTAATATTCTCACAATAAGCTAATTAGCTCAATTGGAGCATTTCTAGCATGTTTGGTTGAAATTGGAAATTTACATTTTTCACTTTTGTCAGACAATTGCAATATTCTCACATTAAGCTAATTAGCTCATTTGGAGCATTTCTAGCATGTTTGGTTGAAATTGGAAATTTACATTTTTCACTTTTGTCAGACAATTGCAATAATCTCACAGTAAGCTAATTAGCTCAATTGGAGCAATTCTAGCATGTTTGGTTGAAATTGGAAATTTACATTTTTCACTTTTGTCAGACAATTGCAATATTCTCTCAATAAGCTAATTAGCTCATTTGGAGCATTTCTAGCATGTTTGGTTGAAATTAGAATTTTACATTTTTCAGTGTTGTCAGACGTTTGTAATATTCTCACAATAAGCTAATTAGCTCAATTGGAGCATTTCTAGCATGTTTGGTTGAAATTGGAAATTTACATTTTTCACTTTTGTCAGACAATTGCAATATTCTCACAATAAGCTAATTAGCTCAATTGGAGCATTTCTAGCATGTTTGGTTGAAATTGGAAATTTACATTTCTCACTCTTGTCAGACAGTTGCAATATTCTCTCAATAAGCTAATTAGCTCATTTGGAGCATTTCTAGCATGTTTGGTTGAAATTAGAAATTTACATTTTTCAGTGTTGTCAGACAGTTGTAATATTCTCACAATAAGCTAATTAGCTAAATTGGAGCATTTCTAGCATGTTTGGTTCAAATTGGAAATTTACATTTTTCACTTTTGTCAGACGTTTGTAAAATTCTTACAGTAGGCTTATTTGCGCAATTTGAGCATTTCTAGCATGTTTAATTGAAATTGGAAATTTACATTTTTCACTTTTGTCAGACATTTGCAATATTCTCACAATAAGCTAATTAGCTCAATTGGAGCATTTCTAGCATGTTTGGTTTAAATTGGAAATTTACATTTTTCAGTGTTGTCAGACGTTTGTAATATTCTCACAATAAGCTAATTAGCTCAATTGGAGCATTTCTAGCATGTTTGGTTGAAATTGGAAATTTACATTTTTCACTTTTGTCAGACGTTTGTAATATTCTCACAATAAGCTAATTCGCTCAATTGGAGCATTTCTAGCATGTTTGGTTGAAATTGGAAATTTACATTTTTCACTTTTGTCAGACAATTGCAATATTCTCTCAATAAGCTAATTAGCTCATTTGGAGCATTTCTAGCATGTTTGGTTGAAATTAGAAGTTTACATTTTTCAGTGTTGTCAGACGTTTGTAATATTCTCACAATAAGCTAATTAGCTCAATTGGAGCATTTCTAGCATGTTTGGTTGAAATTGGAAATTTACATTTTTCACTTTTGTCAGACAATTGCAATATTCTCACAATAAGCTAATTAGCACAATTGGAGCATTTCTAGCATGTTTGGTTGAAATTGGAAATTTACATTTTTCAGATTTGTCAAAGTTTGTAAAATTCTTACAGTAGGCTTATTTGCGCAATTTGAGCATTTCTAGCATGTTTCGTTGAAATTGGAAATTTACATTTTTCACTTTTGTCAGACAATTGCAATAATCTCACAGTAAGCTAATTAGCTCAATTGGAGCAATTCTAGCATGTTTGGTTGAAATTGGAAATTTACATTTTTCACTTTTGTCAGACAATTGCAATATTCTCACAATAAGCTAATTAGCTCAATTGGAGCATTTCTAGCATGTTTGGTTGAAATTGGAAATTTACATTTTTCACTTTTGTCAGACAATTGCAATATTCTCTCAATAAGCTAATTAGTTCAATTGGAGCATCTCTAGCATGTTTGGTTGAAATTGGAAATTTACATTTTTCAGTTTTGTCAGACGTGTGTAGTATTCTCACAATAAGCTAATTAGCTCAATTGGAGCATTTCTAGCATGTTTGGTTGAAATTGGAAATTTACATTTTTCACTTTTGTCAGACAATTGCAATATTGTCACAATAAGCTAATTAGCTCAATTGGAACATTTCTAGCATGTTTGGTTGAAATTGGAAATTTACATTTTTCACTTTTGTCAGACAATTGCAATATTTTCTCAATAAGCGAATTAGCCCATTTGGAACATTTCTAGCATGTTTGGTTGAAGTTAGAAATTTACATTTTTCAGTGTTGTCAGACGTTTGTAATATTCTCACAATAAGCTAATTAGCTCAATTGGAGCATTTCTAGCATGTTTGGTTGAAATTGGAAATTTACATTTTTCAGTTTTGTCAGACGTTTGTAATATTGTCACAATAAGCTAATTAGCTCAATTGGAGCATTTCTAGCATGTTTGGTTGAAATTGGAAATTTACATTTTTCACTTTTGTCAGACAATTGCAATATTCTCACAATAAGCTAATTAGCTCAATTGGAGCATTTCTAGCATGTTTGGTTGAAATTGGAAATTCACATTTTTCAGTTTCGTTAGACGTTTGTAATATTCTCACAATAAGCTAATTAGCTCAATTGGAGCATTTCTAGCATGTTTGGTTGAAATTGGAAAATTAAATTTTTCAGTTTTGTCAGACGTTTGTAATATTCTCACAATAAGCTAATTAGCTCAATTGGAGCATTTCTAGCATGTTTGGTTGAAATTGGACACTTACATTTTTCACTTTTGTCAGACAATTGCAATAATTTTTCAATAAGCTAATTAGCTCAATTGGAGCATTTCTAGCATGTTTGGTTGAAACTGGAAATTTACATTTTTCACTTTTGTCAGACAATTGCAATATTCTCACAATAAGCTAATTAGCACAATTGGAGCATTTCTAGCATGTTTGGTTAAAATTGGAAAATTACATTTTTCAGTTTTGTCAGACGTTTGTAATATTCTCACAATAAGCTAATTAGCTCAATTGGAGCATTACTAGCATGTTTGGTTGAAATTGGAAATTTACATTTTTCAGTTTTGTCAGACGTTTGTAATATTCCCACAATAAGCTAATTAGCTCAATTGGAGCATTTCTAGCATGTTTGGTTGAAATTGGAAATTTACATTTTTCAGTTTTGTCAGACGTTTGTAAAATTCTCACAATAAGCTAATTAGCTCAATTGGAGCATTTCTAGCATGTTTGGTTGAAGTTGGAAATTTACATTTCTCACTTTTGTCAGACAATTGCAATATTCTCACAATAAGCTAATTAGCTCAATTGGAGCATTTCTAGCATGTTTGGTTGAAATTGGAAATTTACATTTTTCACTTTTGTCAGACAATTGCAATATTCTCACAATAAGCTAATTAGCACAATTGGAGCATTTCTAGCACGTTTGGTTAAAATTGGAAAATTACATTTTTCAGTTTTGTCAGACGTTTGTAATATTCTCACAATAAGCTAATTAGCTCAATTGGAGCATTTCTAGCATGTTTGGTTGAAATTCGAAATTTACATTTTTCACTTTTGTCAGACGTTTGTAATATTCCCACAATAAGCTAATTAGCTCAATTGGAGCATTTCTAGCATGTTTGGTTGAAATTTGAAATTTACATTTTTCAGTTTTGTCAGACGTTTGTAAAATTCTCACAATAAGCTAATTAGCTCAATTGGAGCATTTCTAGCATGTTTGGTTGAAGTTGGAAATTTACATTTCTCACTTTTGTCAGACAATTGCAATATTCTCACAATAAGCTAATTAGCTCAATTGGAGCATTTCTAGCATGTTTGGTTGAAATTGGAAATTTACATTTCTCACTTTTGTCAGACAATTGCAATATTCTCACAATAAGCTAATTAGCTCAATTGGAGCATTTCTAGCATGTTCGGTTGAAATTGGAAATTTACATTTTTCACTTTTGTCAGACAATTGCAATATTCTCACAATAAGCTAATTAGCTCAATTGGAGCATTTCTAGCATGTTTGGTTAAAATTAAAAAATTACATTTTTCAGTTTTGTCAGACGTTTGTAATATTCTAACAATAAGCTAATTAGCTCAATTGGAGCATTTCTAGCATGTTTCGTTGAAATTCGAAATTTACATTTTTCACTTTTGTCAGACATTTGTAAAATTCTCACAATAAGCTAATTAGCTCAATTGGAGCATTTCTAGCATGTTTGGTTGAAGTTGGAAATTTACTTTTTTCACTTTTGTCAGACAATTGCAATATTTTCACAATAAGCTAATTAGCTCAATTGGAGCATTTCTAGCATGTTTGGTTGAATTTGGAAATTTACATTTTTCAGTGTTGTCAGACGTTTGTAATATTCTCACACTAAGCTAATTAGCTCAATTGGAGCATTTCTAGCATGTTTGGTTGAAATTGGAAATTTACATTTTTCACTTTTGTCAGACAATTGCAATATTCTCACAATAAGCTAATTAGCTCAATTGGAGCATTTCTAGCATGTTTGGTTGAAATTGGAAATTTACATTTTTCACTTTTGTCAGACAATTGCAATATTCTCACAATAAGCTAATTAGCTCAATTGGAGCATTTCTAGCATGTTTGGTTGAAATTAGAAATTTACATTTCTCACTTTTGTCAGACAATTGCAATATTCTCACAATAAGCTAATTAGCTCAATTGGAGCATTTCTAGCATGTTTGGTTGAAATTGGAAATTTACATTTTTCACTTTTGTCAGACAATTGCAATATTCTCACAATAAGCTAATTAGCTCAATTGGAGCATTTCTAGCATGTTTGGTTGAATTTGGAAATTTACAATTTTCAGTGTTGTCAGACGTTTGTAATATTCTCACAATAAGCTAATTAGCTCAATTGGAGCATTTCTAGCATGTTTGGTTGAAATTGGAAATTTACATTTTTCACTTTTGTCAGACAATTGCAATATTCTCTCAATAAGCTAATTAGCTCATTTGGAGCATTTCTAGCATGTTTGGTTGAAATTGGAAATTTACATTTTTCAATTTTGTTAGACGTTTGTAATATTCTCACAATAAGCTAATTAGCTCAATTGGAGCATTTCTAGCATGTTTGGTTGAAATTGGAAATTTACATTTCTCACTTTTGTCAGACAATTGCAATATTCTCACAATAAGCTAATTAGCTCAATTGGAGCATTTCTAGCATGTTCGGTTGAAATTGGAAATTTACATTTTTCACTTTTGTCAGACAATTGCAATATTCTCACAATAAGCTAATTAGCTCAATTGGAGCATTTCTAGCATGTTTGGTTAAAATTAAAAAATTACATTTTTCAGTTTTGTCAGACGTTTGTAATATTCTAACAATAAGCTAATTAGCTCAATTGGAGCATTTCTAGCATGTTTCGTTGAAATTCGAAATTTACATTTTTCACTTTTGTCAGACATTTGTAAAATTCTCACAATAAGCTAATTAGCTCAATTGGAGCATTTCTAGCATGTTTGGTTGAAGTTGGAAATTTACTTTTTTCACTTTTGTCAGACAATTGCAATATTTTCACAATAAGCTAATTAGCTCAATTGGAGCATTTCTAGCATGTTTGGTTGAATTTGGAAATTTACATTTTTCAGTGTTGTCAGACGTTTGTAATATTCTCACACTAAGCTAATTAGCTCAATTGGAGCATTTCTAGCATGTTTGGTTGAAATTGGAAATTTACATTTTTCACTTTTGTCAGACAATTGCAATATTCTCACAATAAGCTAATTAGCTCAATTGGAGCATTTCTAGCATGTTTGGTTGAAATTGGAAATTTACATTTTTCACTTTTGTCAGACAATTGCAATATTCTCACAATAAGCTAATTAGCTCAATTGGAGCATTTCTAGCATGTTTGGTTGAAATTGGAAATTTACATTTCTCACTTTTGTCAGACAATTGCAATATTCTCACAATAAGCTAATTAGCTCAATTGGAGCATTTCTAGCATGTTTGGTTGAAATTGGAAATTTACATTTTTCACTTTTGTCAGACAATTGCAATATTCTCACAATAAGCTAATTAGCTCAATTGGAGCATTTCTAGCATGTTTGGTTGAATTTGGAAATTTACAATTTTCAGTGTTGTCAGACGTTTGTAATATTCTCACAATAAGCTAATTAGCTCAATTGGAGCATTTCTAGCATGTTTGGTTGAAATTGGAAATTTACATTTTTCACTTTTGTCAGACAATTGCAATATTCTCTCAATAAGCTAATTAGCTCATTTGGAGCATTTCTAGCATGTTTGGTTGAAATTGGAAATTTACATTTTTCAATTTTGTTAGACGTTTGTAATATTCTCACAATAAGCTAATTAGCTCAATTGGAGCATTTCTAGCATGTTTGGTTGAATTTGGAAATTTACATTTTTCACTTTTGTCAGACGTTTGTAATATTCGCACAATAAGCTAATTAGCTCAATTGGAGCATTTCTAGCATGTTTGGTTGAAATTGGAAATTTACATTTTTCAGTTTTGTCAGACGTTTGTAAAATTCTTACAGTAGGCTTATTTGCGCAATTTGAGCATTTCTAGCATGTTTGGTTGAAATTGGAAATTTACATTTTTCACTTTTGTCAGACAATTGCAATATTCTCACAATAAGCTAATTAGCTCAATTGGAGCATTTCTAGCATGTTTGGTTGAAATTGGAAATTTACATTTTTCAGTGTTGTCAGACGTTTGTAATATTCTCACAATAAGCTAATTAGCTAAATTGGAGCATTTCTAGCATGTTTGGTTGAAATTGCAAATTTACATTTTTCACTTTTGTCAGACAATTGCAATATTCTCACAATAAGCTAATTAGCTCAATTGGAGCATTTCTAGCATGTTTGGTTGAAATTGGAAATTTACATTTTTCAATTTTGTTAGACGTTTGTAATATTCTCACAATAAGCTAATTAGCTCAATTGGAGCATTTCTAGCATGTTTGGTTGAAATTGGAAATTTACATTTTTCACTTTTGTCAGACAATTGCAATATTCTCACAATAAGCTAATTAACTCAATTGGAGCATTTCTAGCATGTTTGGTTGAAATTGGAAATTTACATTTTTCAGTTTTGTCAGACAATTGCAATATTCTCTCAATAAGCTAATTAGCTCAATTGGAGCATTTCTAGCATGTTTGGTTGAAATTGGAAATTTACATTTTTCACTTTTGTCAGACAATTGCAATATTCTCACAATAAGCTAATTAACTCAATTGGAGCATTTCTAGCATGTTTGGTTGAAATTGGAAATTTACATTTTTCAGTTTTGTCAGACAATTGCAATATTCTCTCAATAAGCTAATTAGCTCAATTGGAGCATTTCTAGCATGTTTGGTTGAAATTGGAAATTTACATTTTTCAGTTTTGTCAGACGTTTGTAGTATTCTCACAATAAGCTAATTAGCTCAATTGGAGCATTTCTAGCATGTTTGGTTGAAATTGGAAATTTACATTTCTCACTTTTGTCAGACAATTGCAATATTCTCACAACAAGCTAATTAGCTCAATTGGAGCATTTCTAGCATGTTTGGTTGAAATTGGAAATTTACATTTTTCACATTCGTCAGACATTTGCAATATTCTCTCAATAAGCTAATTAGCTCATTTGGAGCATTTCTAGCATGTTTGGTTGAAATTGGAAATTTACATTTTTCAATTTTGTTAGACGTTTGTAATATTCTCACAATAAGCTAATTAGCTCAATTGGAGCATTTCTAGCATGTTTGGTTGAAATTGGAAATTTACATTTTTAAGTTTTGTCAGACAATTGCAATATTCTCTCAATAAGCTAATTAGCTCAATTGGAGCATTTCTAGCATGTTTGGTTGAAATTGGAAATTTACATTTTTCAGTTTTGTCAGACGTTTGTAGTATTCTCACAATAAGCTAATTAGCTCAATTGGAGCATTTCTAGCATGTTTGGTTGAAATTGGAAATTTACATTTCTCACTTTTGTCAGACAATTGCAATATTCTCACAACAAGCTAAGTAGCTCAATTGGAGCATTTCTAGCATGTTTGGTTGAAATTGGAAATTTACATTTTTCACTTTTGTCAGACAATTGCAATATTCTCACAATAAGCTAATTAGCTCAATTGGAGCATTTCTAGCATGTTTGGTTGAATTTGGAAATTTACATTTTTCAGTGTTGTCAGACGTTTGTAATAATCTCACAATAAGCTAATTAGCTCAATTGGAGCATTTCTAGCATGTTTGGTTGAAATTGGAAATTTACATTTTTCACTTTTGTCAGACAATTGCAATATTCTCACAATAAGCTAATTAGCTCAATTGGAGCATTTCTAGCATGTTTGGTTGAAATTGGAAATTTACATTTTTCAATTTTGTTAGACGTTTGTAATATTCTCTCAATAAGCTAATTAGCTCAATTGGAGCAATTCTAGCATGTTTGGTTGAAATTGGAAATTTACATTTTTCACTTTTGTCAGACGTTTGTAATATTCGCACAATAAGCTAATTAGCTCAATTGGAGCATTTCTAGCATGTTTGGTTGAAATTGGAAATTTACATTTTTCAGTTTTGTCAGACGTTTGTAAAATTCTTACAGTAGGCTTATTTGCGCAATTTGAGCATTTCTAGCATGTTTGGTTGAAATTGGAAATTTACATTTTTCACTTTTGTCAGACAATTGCAATATTCTCACAATAAGCTAATTAGCTCAATTGGAGCATTTCTAGCATGTTTGGTTGAAATTGGAAATTTACATTTTTCAGTGTTGTCAGACGTTTGTAATATTCTCACAATAAGCTAATTAGCTAAATTGGAGCATTTCTAGCATGTTTGGTTGAAATTGCAAATTTACATTTTTCACTTCTGTCAGACAATTGCAATATTCTCACAATAAGCTAATTAGCTCAATTGGAGCATTTCTAGCATGTTTGGTTGAAATTGGAAATTTACATTTTTCAATTTTGTTAGACGTTTGTAATATTCTCACAATAAGCTAATTAGCTCAATTGGAGCATTTCTAGCATGTTTGGTTGAAATTGGAAATTTACATTTTTCACTTTTGTCAGACAATTGCAATATTCTCACAATAAGCTAATTAACTCAATTGGAGCATTTCTAGCATGTTTGGTTGAAATTGGAAATTTACATTTTTCAGTTTTGTCAGACAATTGCAATATTCTCTCAATAAGCTAATTAGCTCAATTGGAGCATTTCTAGCATGTTTGGTTGAAATTGGAAATTTACATTTTTCAGTTTTGTCAGACGTTTGTAGTATTTTCACAATAAGCTAATTAGCTCAATTGGAGCATTTCTAGCATGTTTGGTTGAAATTGGAAATTTACATTTCTCACTTTTGTCAGACAATTGCAATATTCTCACAACAAGCTAATTAGCTCAATTGGAGCATTTCTAGCATGTTTGGTTGAAATTGGAAATTTACATTTTTCACTTTTGTCAGACATTTGCAATATTCTCTCAATAAGCTAATTAGCTCATTTGGAGCATTTCTCGCATGTTTGGTTGAAATTAGAAATTTACATTTTTCAGTGTTGTCAGACGTTTGTAATATTCTCACAATAAGCTAATTAGCTCAATTGGAGCTTTTATAGCATGTTTGGTTGAAATTGGAAATTTACATTTTTCACTTTTGTCAGACAATTGCAATATTCTCACAATAAGCTAATTAGCTCAATTGGAGCATTTCTAGCATGTTTGGTTGAAATTGGAAATTTACATTTTTCAATTTTGTTAGACGTTTGTAATATTCTCACAATAAGCTAATTAGCTCAATTGGAGCATTTCTAGCATGTTTGGTTGAAATTGGAAATTTACATTTTTCAGTTTTGTCAGACAATTGCAATATTCTCTCAATAAGCTAATTAGCTCAATTGGAGCATTTCTAGCATGTTTGGTTGAAATTGGAAATTTACATTTTTCAGTTTTGTCAGACGTTTGTAGTATTCTCACAATAAGCTAATTAGCTCAATTGGAGCATTTCTAGCATGTTTGGTTGAAATTGGAAATTTACATTTCTCACTTTTGTCAGACAATTGCAATATTCTCACAACAAGCTAAGTAGCTCAATTGGAACATTTCTAGCATGTTTGGTTGAAATTGGAAATTTACAATTTTCACTTTTGTCAGACAATTGCAATATTCTCACAATAAGCTAATTAGCTCAATTGGAGCATTTCTAGCATGTTTGGTTGAATTTGGAAATTTACATTTTTCAGTGTTGTCAGACGTTTGTAATAATCTCACAATAAGCTAATTAGCTCAATTGGAGCATTTCTAGCATGTTTGGTTGAAATTGGAAATTTACATTTTTCACTTTTGTCAGACAATTGCAATATTCTCACAATAAGCTAATTAGCTCAATTGGAGCATTTCTAGCATGTTTGGTTGAAATTGGAAATTTACATTTTTCAATTTTGTTAGACGTTTGTAATATTCTCACAATAAGCTAATTAGCTCAATTGGAGCATTTCTAGCATGTTTGGTTGAAATTGGAAATTTACATTTTTCACTTTTGTCAGACGTTTGTAATATTCGCACAATAAGCTAATTAGCTCAATTGGAGCATTTCTAGCATGTTTGGTTGAAATTGGAAATTTACATTTTTCAGTTTTGTCAGACGTTTGTAAAATTCTTACAGTAGGCTTATTTGCGCAATTTGAGCATTTCTAGCATGTTTGGTTGAAATTGGAAATTTACATTTTTCACTTTTGTCAGACAATTGCAATATTCTCACAATAAGCTAATTAGCTCAATTGGAGCATTTCTAGCATGTTTAGTTGAAATTGGAAATTTACATTTTTCAGTGTTGTCAGACGTTTGTAATATTCTCACAATAAGCTAATTAGCTCAATTGGAGCATTTCTAGCATGTTTGGTTGAAATTGGAAATTTACATTTTTCACTTTTGTCAGACAATTGCAATATTCTCACAATAAGCTAATTAGCTCAATTGGAGCATTTCTAGCATGTTTGGTTGAAATTGGAAATTTACATTTTTCAATTTTGTTAGACGTTTGTAATATTCTCACAATAAGCTAATTAGCTCAATTGGAGCATTTCTAGCATGTTTGGTTTAAACTAGAAATTTACATTTTTCAGTTTTGTCAGACAATTGCAATATTCTCTCAATAAGCTAATTAGCTCAATTGGAGCATTTCTAGCATGTTTGGTTGAAATTGGAAATTTACATTTTTCAGTTTTGTCAGACGTTTGTAGTATTCTCACAATAAGCTAATTAGCTCAATTATAGCATTTCTAGCATGTTTGGTTGAAATTGGAAATTTACATTTTTCACTTTTGTCAGACAATTGCAATATTCTCACAACAAGCTAATTAGCTCAATTGGAGCAATTCTAGCATGTTTGGTTGAAATTGGAAATTTACATTTTTCACTTTTGTCAGACATTTGCAATATTCTCTCAATAAGCTAATTAGCTCATTTGGGGGATTTCTAGCATGTTTGGTTGAAATTAGAAATTTACATTTTTCAGTGTTGTCAGACGTTTGTAATATTCTCACAATAAGCTAATTAGCTCAATTGGAGCATTTCTAGCATGTTTGGTTGAAATTGGAAATTTACATTTTTCAGTTTCGTCAGACGTTTGTAAAATTCTTACAGTAGGCTTATTTGCGCAATTTGAGCATTTCTAGCATGTTTGGTTGAAATTGGAAATTTACATTTTTCAATTTTGTCAGACAATTGCAATATTCTCACAATAAGCTAATTAGCTCAATTGGAGCATTTCTAGCATGTTTGGTTGAAATTGGAAATTTACATTTTTCAATTTTGTTAGACGTTTGTAATATTCTCACAATAAGCTAATTAGCTCAATTGGAGCATTTCTAGCATGTTTGGTTGAAATTGGAAATTTACATTTTTCACTTTTGTCAGACGTTTGTAATATTCGCACAATAAGCTAATTAGCTCAATTGGAGCATTTCTAGCATGTTTGGTTGAAATTGGAAATTTACATTTTTCAGTTTTGTCAGACGTTTGTAAAAATCTTACGGTAGGCTTATTTGCGCAAGTTGAGCATTTCTAGCATGTTTGGTTGAAATTAGAAATTTACATTTTTCACTTTTGTCAGACAATTGCAATATTCTCACAATAAGCTAATTAGCTCAATTGGAGCATTTCTAGCATCTTCGGTTGAAATTGGAAATTTACATTTTTCAGTTTTGTCAGACGTTTGTAATATTCTCACAATAAGCTAATTAGCTCAATTGGAGCATTTCTAGCATGTTTGGTTGAAATTGGAAATTTACATTTTTCACTTTTGTCAGACGTTTGTAATATTCGCACAATAAGCTAATTAGCTCAATTGGAGCATTTCTAGCATGTTTGGTTGAAATTGGAAATTTACATTTTTCAGTGTTGTCAGACGTTTGTAATATTCTCACAATAAGCTAATTAGCTCAATTGGAGCATTTTTAGCATGTTTGGTTGAAATTGGAAATTTACATTTTTCACTTTTGTCAGACGTTTGTAAAATTCTTACAGTAGGCTTATTTGAGCAATTTGAGCATTTCTAGCATGTTTGGTTGAAATTGGAAGTTTACTTTTTTCACTTTTGTCAGACAATTGCAATATTCTCACAATAAGCTAATTAGCTCAATTGGAGCATTTCTAGCATGTTTGGTTGAAATTGGAAATTAAGATTTTTCAGTGTTGTCAGACGTTTGTAATATTCTCAGAATAAGCTAATTAGCTAAATTGGAGCATTTCTAGCATGTTTGGTTGAAATTGCACATTTACATTTTTCACTTCTGTCAGACAATTGCAATATTCTCACAATAAGCTAATTAGCTCAATTGGAGCATTTCTAGCATGTTTGGTTGAACGTGGAAATTTACATTTTTCAGTTTTGTCAGACGTTTGTAAAATTCTTACAGTAGGCTTATTTGCGCAATTTGAGCATTTCTAGCATGTTTAATTGAAATTGGAAATTTACATTTTTCACTTTTGTCAGACAATTGCAATATTCTCACAATAAGCTAATTAGCTCAATTGGAGCATTTCTAGCATGTTTGGTTGAAATTGGAAATTTACATTTTTCAGTGTTGTCAGACGTTTGTAATATTCTCACAATAAGCTAATTAGCTCAATTGGAGCATTTCTAGCATGTTTAATTGAAATTGGAAATTTACATTTTTCACTTTTGTCAGACAATTGCAATATTCTCACAATAAGCTAATTAGCTCAATTGGAGCATTTCTAGCATGTTTGGTTGAAATTGGAAATTCACATTTTTCAGTTTCGTTAGACGTTTGTAATATTCTCACAATAAGCTAATTAGCTCAATTGGAGCATTTCTAGCATTTTTGGTTGAAATTGGAAATTTACATTTTTCAGTTTTGTCAGACAATTGCAATATTCTCTCAATAAGCTAATTAGCTCAATTGGAGCATTTCTAGCATGTTTGGTTGAAATTGGAAATTTACATTTTTCAGTTTTGTCAGACGTTTGTAGTATTCTCACAATAAGCTAATTAGCTCAATTGGAGCATTTCTAGCATGTTTGGTTGAAATTGGAAATTTACATTTCTCACTTTTGTCAGACAATTGCAATATTCTCACAACAAGCTAATTAGCTCAATTGGAGCATTTCTAGCATGTTTGGTTGAAATTGGAAATTTACATTTTTCACTTTTGTCAGACATTTGCAATATTCTCTCAATAAGCTAATTAGCTCATTTGGAGCATTTCTAGCATGTTTGGTTGAAATTAGAAATTTACATTTTTCAGTGTTGTCAGACGTTTGTAATATTCTCACAATAAGCTAATTAGCTCAATTGGAGCATTTCTAGCATGTTTTGTTGAAATTGGAAATTTACATTTTTCAGTTTCGTCAGACGTTTGTAAAATTCTTACAATAAGCTAATTAGCTCAATTGGAGCATTTCTAGCATGTTTGGTTGAAATTGGAAATTTACATTTTTAACTTTTGTCAGACAATTGCAATATTCTCACAATAAGCTAATTAGCTCAATTGGAGCATTTCTAGCATGTTTGGTTGAAATTGGAAATTTACATTTTTCAGTGTTGTCAGACGTTTGTAATCTTCTCACAATAAGCTAATTAGCTCAATTGGAGCATTTCTAGCATGTTTGGTTTAAATTGGAAATTTACATTTTTCACTTTTGTCAGACAATTGCAATATTCTCACAATAAGCTAATTAGCTCAATTGGAGCATTTCTAGCATGTTTGGTTGAAATTGGAAATTTACATTTTTCAATTTTGTTAGACGTTTGTAATATTCTCACAATAAGCTAATTAGCTCAATTGGAGCATTTCTAGCATGTTTGGTTGAAATTGGAAATTTACATTTTTCACTTTTGTCAGACGTTTGTAAAAATCTTACAGTAGGCTTATTTGCGCAAGTTGAGCATTTCTAGCATGTTTGGTTGAAATTGGAAATTTAAATTTTTCACTTTTGTCATACAATTGCAATATTCTCACAATAAGCTAATTAGCTCAATTGGAGCATTTCTAGCATCTTTGGTTGAAATTGGATATTTACATTTTTCAGTGTTGTCAGACGTTTGTAATATTCTCACAATAAGCTAATTAGCTCAATTGGAGCATTTCTAGCATGTTTGGTTGAAATTGGAAATTTACATTTTTCACTTTTGTCAGACAGTTGCAATATTCTCACAATAAGCTAATTAGCTCAATTGGAGCATTTCTAGCATGTTTGGTTGAAATTGGAAATTTACATTTTTCACTTTTGTCAGACAATTGCAATATTCTCTCAATAAGCTAATTAGCTCAATTGGAGCATTTCTAGCATGTTTGGTTGAAATTGGAAATTTACATTTTTCAGTTTTGTCAGACGTTTGTAGTATTCTCACAATAAGCTAATTAGCTCAATTGGAGCATTTCTAGCATGTTTGGTTGAAATTGGAAATTTACATTTTTCACTTTTGTCAGACAGTTGCAATATTCTCACAATAAGCTAATTAGCTCAATTGGAGCATTTCTAGCATGTTTGGTTGAAATTGGAAATTTACATTTTTCACTTTTGTCAGAAAATTGCAATATTCTCTCAATAAGCTAATTAGCTCATTTGGAGCATTTCTAGCATGTTTGGTTGAAATTGGAAATTTACATTTTTCAGTGTTGTCATACGTCTGTAATATTCTCGCAATAAGCTAATTAGCTCAATTGGAGCATTTCTAGCATGTTTGGTTGAAATTGGAAATTTACATTTTTCAATTTTGTTAGACGTTTGTAATATTCTCACAATAAGCTAATTAGCTCAATTGGAGCATTTCTAGCATGTTTGGTTGAAATTGGAAATTTACATTTTTCACTTTTGTCAGACAATTGCAATATTCTCACAATAAGCTAATTAGCTCAATTGGAGCATTTCTAGCATGTTTGGTTGAAATTGGAAATTTACATTTTTCACTTTTGTCAGACAATTGCAATATTCTTTCAATAAGCTAATTAGCTCATTTGGAGCATTTCTAGCATGTTTGGTTGAAATTAGAAATTCACATTTTTCAGTGTTGTCAGACGTTTGTAATATTCTCACAATAAGCTAATTAGCTCAATTGGAGCATTTCTAGCATGTTTGGTTGAAATTGGAAATTTACGTTTTTCACTTTAGTCAGACAATTGCAATATTCTCACAATAAGCTAATTAGCTCAATTGGAGCATTTCTAGCATGTTTGGTTGAAATTGGAAATTTACATTTTTCACTTTTGTCAGACAATTGCAATATTCTCACAATAAGCTAATTAGCTCAATTGAAGCATTTCTAGCATGTTTGGTTGAAATTGGAAATTTACATTTTTCAGTTTTGTCAGACGTTTGTAAAATTTTTACAGTAGGCTTATTTGCGCAATTTGAGCATTTCTAGCATGTTTGGTTGAAATTGGAAATTTACATTTTTCACTTTTGTCAGACAATTGCAA
The DNA here is from genome assembly GCF_963576615.1 of Watersipora subatra. Taxonomy (NCBI): domain Eukaryota; kingdom Metazoa; phylum Bryozoa; class Gymnolaemata; order Cheilostomatida; family Watersiporidae; genus Watersipora; species Watersipora subatra. Next base: position 18,829,433 of record NC_088718.1, on the reverse strand, counting down.
TATTCTCACAATAAGCTAATTAGCTCAATTGGAGCATTTCTAGCATCTTCGGTTGAAATTGGAAATTTACATTTTTTCAGTGTTGTCAGACGTTTGTAATATTCTCACAATAAGCTAATTAGCTCAATTGGAGCATTTCTAGCATGTTTGGTTGAAATTGGAAATTTACATTTTTCAGTTTTGTCAGACATTCGTAAAATTTTTACAGTAGGCTTATTTGCGCAATTTGAGCATTTCTAGCATGTTTGGTTGAAATTGGAAATTTACATTTTTAACTTTTGTCAGACAATTGCAATATTCTCACAATAAGCTAATTAGCTCAATTGGAGCATTTCTAGCATGTTTGGTTGAAATTGGAAATTTACATTTTTCAGTGTTGTCAGACGTTTGTAATATTCTCACAATAAGCTAATTAGCTCAATTGGAGCATTTCTAGCATGTTTGGTTTAAATTGGAAATTTACATTTTTCACTTTTGTCAGACAATTGCAATATTCTCACAATAAGCTAATTAGCTCAATTGGAGCATTTCTAGCATGTTTGGTTGAAATTGGAAATTTACATTTTTCAATTTTGTTAGACGTTTGTAATATTCTCACAATAAGCTAATTAGCTCAATTGGAGCATTTCTAGCATGTTTGGTTGAAATTGGAAATTTACATTTTTCAGTTTTGTCAGACGTTTGTAAAAATCTTACAGTAGGCTTATTTGCGCAAGTTGAGCATTTCTAGCATGTTTGGTTGAAATTGGAAATTTAAATTTTTCACTTTTGTCATACAATTGCAATATTCTCACAATAAGCTAATTAGCTCAATTGGAGCATTTCTAGCATCTTTGGTTGAAATTGGAAATTTACATTTTTCAGTGTTGTCAGACGTTTGTAATATTCTCACAATAAGCTAATTAGCTCAATTGGAGCATTTCTAGCATGTTTGGTTGAAATTGGAAATTTACATTTTTCACTTTTGTCAGACAGTTGCAATATTCTCACAATAAGCTAATTAGCTCAATTGGAGCATTTCTAGCATGTTTGGTTGAAATTGGAAATTTACATTTTTCACTTTTGTCAGACAATTGCAATATTCTCTCAATAAGCTAATTAGCTCAATTGGAGCATTTCTAGCATGTTTGGTTGAAATTGGAAATTTACATTTTTCAGTTTTGTCAGACGTTTGTAGTATTCTCACAATAAGCTAATTAGCTCAATTGGAGCATTTCTAGCATGTTTGGTTGAAATTGGAAATTTACATTTTTCACTTTTGTCAGACAGTTGCAATATTCTCACAATAAGCTAATTAGCTCAATTGGAGCATTTCTAGCATGTTTGGTTGAAATTGGAAATTTACATTTTTCACTTTTGTCAGAAAATTGCAATATTCTCTCAATAAGCTAATTAGCTCATTTGGAGCATTTCTAGCATGTTTGGTTGAAATTGGAAATTTACATTTTTCAGTGTTGTCATACGTCTGTAATATTCTCGCAATAAGCTAATTAGCTCAATTGGAGCATTTCTAGCATGTTTGGTTGAAATTGGAAATTTACATTTTTCAATTTTGTTAGACGTTTGTAATATTCTCACAATAAGCTAATTAGCTCAATTGGAGCATTTCTAGCATGTTTGGTTGAAATTGGAAATTTACATTTTTCACTTTTGTCAGACAATTGCAATATTCTCACAATAAGCTAATTAGCTCAATTGGAGCATTTCTAGCATGTTTGGTTGAAATTGGAAATTTACATTTTTCACTTTTGTCAGACAATTGCAATATTCTTTCAATAAGCTAATTAGCTCATTTGGAGCATTTCTAGCATGTTTGGTTGAAATTAGAAATTTACATTTTTCAGTGTTGTCAGACGTTTGTAATATTCTCACAATAAGCTAATTAGCTCAATTGGAGCATTTCTAGCATGTTTGGTTGAAATTGGAAATTTACGTTTTTCACTTTAGTCAGACAATTGCAATATTCTCACAATAAGCTAATTAGCTCAATTGGAGCATTTCTAGCATGTTTGGTTGAAATTGGAAATTTACATTTTTCACTTTTGTCAGACAATTGCAATATTCTCACAATAAGCTAATTAGCTCAATTGAAGCATTTCTAGCATGTTTGGTTGAAATTGGAAATTTACATTTTTCAGTTTTGTCAGACGTTTGTAAATTTTTTACAGTAGGCTTATTTGCGCAATTTGAGCATTTCTAGCATGTTTGGTTGAAATTGGAAATTTACATTTTTCACTTTTGTCAGACAATTGCAATATTCTCACAATAAGCTAATTAGCTCAATTGGAGCATTTCTAGCATCTTCGGTTGAAATTGGAAATTTACATTTTTTCAGTGTTGTCAGACGTTTGTAATATTCTCACAATAAGCTAATTAGCTCAATTGGAGCATTTCTAGCATGTTTGGTTGAAATTGGAAATTTACATTTTTCAGTTTTGTCAGACATTCGTAAAATTTTTACAGTAGGCTTATTTGCGCAATTTGAGCATTTCTAGCATGTTTGGTTGAACTTGGAAATTTACATTTTTCACTTTTGTCAGACAATTGCAATATTCTCACAATAAGCTAATTAGCTCAATTGGAGCATTTCTAGCATGTTTGGTTGAAATTGGAAATTTACATTTTTCAGTGTTGTCAGACGTTTGTAATATTCTCACAATAAGCTAATTAGCTCAATTGGAGCATTTCTAGCATGTTTGGTTGAAATTGGAAATTTACATTTTTCACTTTTGTCAGACAATTGCAATATTCTCACAATAAGCTAATTAGCTCAATTGGAGCATTTCTAGCATGTTTGGTTGAAATTAGAAATTTACATTTTTCAGTGTTGTCAGACGTTTGTAATATTCTCACAATAAGCTAATTAGCTCAATTGGAGCATTTCTAGCATGTTTGGTTGAAATTGGAAATTTACATTCTACAGTTTTGTCAGACGTTTGTAAAATTCTTACAGTAGGCTTTTTTGCGCAATTTGAGCATTTCTAGCATGTTTGGTTGAAATTGGAAATTTACATTTTTCACTTTTGTCAGACAATTGCAATATTCTCACAATAAGCTAATTAGCTCAATTGGAGCATTTCTAGCATCTTCGGTTGAAATTGGAAATTTACATTTTTCAGTGTTGTCAGACGTTTGTAATATTCTCACAATAAGCTAATTAGCTCAATTGGAGCATTTCTAGCATGTTTGGTTGAAATTGGAAATTTACATTCTACAGTTTTGTCAGACGTTTGTAAAATTCTTACAGTAGGCTTTTTTGCGCAATTTGAGCATTTCTAGCATGTTTGGTTGAAATTGGAAATTTACATTTTTCACTTTTGTCAGACAATTGCAATATTCTCACAATAAGCTAATTAGCTCAATTGGAGCATTTCTAGCATCTTCGGTTGAAATTGGAAATTTACATTTTTCAGTGTTGTCAGACGTTTGTAATATTCTCACAATAAGCTAATTAGCTCAATTGGAGCATTTCTAGCATGTTTGGTTGAAATTGGAAATTTACATTTTTCAGTGTTGTCAGACGTTTGTAATATTCTCACAATAAGCTAATTAGCTCAATTGGAGCATTTCTAGCATGTTTGGTTGAAATTGGAAATTTACATTTTTCAATTTTGTTAGACGTTTGTAATATTCTCACAATAAGCTAATTAGCTCAATTGGAGCATTTCTAGCATGTTTGGTTGAAATTGGAAATTTACATTTTTCACTTTTGTCAGACAATTGCAATATTCTCACAATAAGCTAATTAGCTCAATTGGAGCATTTCTAGCATGTTTGGTTGAAATTGGAAATTTACATTTTTCACTTTTGTCAGACAATTGCAATATTCTTTCAATAAGCTAATTAGCTCATTTGGAGCATTTCTAGCATGTTTGGTTGAAATTAGAAATTTACATTTTTCAGTGTTGTCAGACGTTTGTAATATTCTCACAATAAGCTAATTAGCTCAATTGGAGCATTTCTAGCATGTTTGGTTGAAATTGGAAATTTACATTTTTCACTTTAGTCAGACAATTGCAATATTCTCACAATAAGCTAATTAGCTCAATTGGAGCATTTCTAGCATGTTTGGTTGAAATTGGAAATTTACATTTTTCACTTTTGTCAGACAATTGCAATATTCTCACAATAAGCTAATTAGCTCAATTGAAGCATTTCTAGCATGTTTGGTTGAAATTGGAAATTTACATTTTTCAGTTTTGTCAGACGTTTGTAAAATTCTTACAGTAGGCTTATTTGCGCAATTTGAGCATTTCTAGCATGTTTGGTTGAAATTGGAAATTTACATTTTTCACTTTTGTCAGACAATTGCAATATTCTCACAATAAGCTAATTAGCTCAATTGGAGCATTTCTAGCATCTTCGGTTGAAATTGGAAATTTACATTTTTTCAGTGTTGTCAGACGTTTGTAATATTCTCACAATAAGCTAATTAGCTCAATTGGAGCATTTCTAGCATGTTTGGTTGAAATTGGAAATTTACATTTTTCAGTTTTGTCAGACATTTGTAAAATTTTTACAGTAGGCTTATTTGCGCAATTTGAGCATTTCTAGCATGTTTGGTTGAAATTGGAAATTTACATTTTTCACTTTTGTCAGACAATTGCAATATTCTCACAATAAGCTAATTAGCTCAATTGGAGCATTTCTAGCATGTTTGGTTGAAATTGGAAATTTACATTTTTCAGTGTTGTCAGACGTTTGTAATATTCTCACAATAAGCTAATTAGCTCAATTGGAGCATTTCTAGCATGTTTGGTTGAAATTGGAAATTTACATTTTTCACTTTTGTCAGACAATTGCAATATTCTCACAATAAGCTAATTAGCTCAATTGGAGCATTTCTAGCATGTTTGGTTGAAATTAGAAATTTACATTTTTCAGTGTTGTCAGACGTTTGTAATATTCTCACAATAAGCTAATTAGCTCAATTGGAGCATTTCTAGCATGTTTGGTTGAAATTGGAAATTTACATTCTACAGTTTTGAAAGACGTTTGTAAAATTCTTACAGTAGGCTTTTTTGCGCAATTTGAGCATTTCTAGCATGTTTGGTTGAAATTGGAAATTTACATTTTTCACTTTTGTCAGACAATTGCAATATTCTCACAATAAGCTAATTAGCTCAATTGGAGCATTTCTAGCATCTTCGGTTGAAATTGGAAATTTACATTTTTCAGTGTTGTCAGACGTTTGTAATATTCTCACAATAAGCTAATTAGCTCAATTGGAGCATTTCTAGCATGTTTGGTTGAAATTGGAAATTTACATTTTTCACTTTTGTCAGACAATTGCAATATTCTCACAATAAGCTAATTAGCTCAATTGGAGCATTTCTAGCATGTTTGGTTGAAATTGGAAATTTACATTTTTCACTTTTGTCAGACAATTGCAATAATCTCACAGTAAGCTAATTAGCTCAATTGGAGCAATTCTAGCATGTTTGGTTGAAATTGGAAATTTACATTTTTCACTTTTGTCAGACAATTGCAATATTCTCACAATAAGCTAATTAGCTCAATTGGAGCATTTCTAGCATGTTTGGTTGAAATTGGTAATTTACATTTTTCACTTTTGTCAGACAATTGCAATATTCTCTCAATAAGTTAATTAGCTCATTTGGAGCATTTCTAGCATGTTTGGTTGAAATTAAAAATTTACATTTTTCAGTGTTGTCAGACGTTTGTAATATTCTCACAATAAGCTAATTAGCTCAATTGGAGCATTTTTAGCATGTTTGGTTGAAATTGGAAATTTACATTTTTCAGTTTTGTCAGACGTTTGTAAAGTTTTTACAGTAGGCTTATTTGCGCAACTTGAGCATTTCTAGCATGTTTGGTTGAAATTGGAAATTTACTTTTTTCACTTTTGTCAGACAATTGCAATATTCTCTCAATAAGCTAATTAGCTCAATTGGAGCATTTCTAGCATGTTTGGTTGAAATTAGAAATTTACATTTTTCAGTGTTGTCAGACGTTTGTAATATTCTCACAATAAGCTAATTAGCTCAATTGGAGCATTTCTAGCATGTTTGGTTGAAATTAGAAATTTACATTTTTCAGTTTTGTCAGACGTTTGTAAAATTCTTACAGTTGGCTTATTTGCGCAATTTGAGCATTTATAGCATGTTTGGTTGAAATTGGAAATTTACACTTTTCACTTTTGTCAGACAATTGCAATATTCTCACAATTAGCTAATTAGCTCAATTGGGGCATTTCTAGCATGTTTGGTTGAAATTGGAAATTTACATTTTTCAGTGTTGTCAGACAATTGTAATATTCTCACAATAAGCTAATTAGCTCAATTGGAGCATTTCTAGCATGTTTGGTTGGAATTGGAAATTTACATTTTTCACTTTTGTCAGACGTTTGTAATATTCTCACAATAAGCTAATTAGCTCAATTGGAGCATTTCTAGCATGTTTGGTTGAAATTGGAAATTTACATTTTTCACTTTTGTCAGACCGTTGCAATATTCTCTCAATAAGCTAATTAGCTCATTTGGAGCATTTCTAGCATGTTTGGGTGAAATTAGAAATTTACATTTTTCAGTGTTGTCAGACGTTTGTAATATTCTCACAATAAGCTAATTAGCTCAATTGGAGCATTTCTAGCATGTTTGGTTGAAATTGGAAATTTACATTTTTCAGTTTTGTCAGACAATTGCAATATTCTCTCAATAAGCTAATTAGCTCAATTGGAGCATTTCTAGCATGTTTGGTTGAAATTGGAAATTTACATTTTTCAGTTTTGTCAGACGTTTGTAGTATTCTCACAATAAGCTAATTAGCTCAATTGGAGCATTTCTAGCATGTTTGGTTGAAATTGGAAATTTACATTTCTCACTTTTGTCAGACAATTGCAATATTCTCACAACAAGCTAATTAGCTCAATTGGAGCATTTCTAGCATGTTTGGTTGAGATTGGAAATTTACATTTTTCACTTTTGTCAGACAATTGCAATATTCTCTCAATAAGCTAATTAGCTCAATTGGAGCATTTCTAGCATGTTTGGTTGAAATTAGAAATTTACATTTTTCAGTGTTGTCAGACGTTTGTAATATTCTCACAATAAGCTAATTAGCTCAATTTGAGCATTTCTAGCATGTTTGGTTGAAATTGGAAATTTACATTTTTCAGTTTTGTCAGACGTTTGTAAAATTCTTACAGTAGGCTTATTTGCGCAATTTGAGCATTTCTAGCGTGTTGGTTGAAATTTGAAATTTACATTTTTCACTTTTGTCAGACAATTGCAATATTCTCACAATAAGCTAATTAGCTTAATTGGAGCATTTCTAGCATGTTTGGTTGAAATTGGAAATTTACATTTTTCAATTTTGTTAGACGTTTGTAATATTCTCACAATGAGCTAATTAGCTCAATTGGAGCATTTCTAGCATGTTTGGTTGAAATTGGAAATTTACATTTTTTACTTTTGTCAGACAATTGCAATATTCTCACAATAAGCTAATTAGCTCAATTGGAGCATTTCTAGCATGTTTGGTTGAAATTGGAAATTTACATTTTTCACTTTTGTCAGACAATTGCAATATTCTTTCAATAAGCTAAGTAGCTCATTTGGAGCATTTCTAGCATGTTTGGTTGAAATTAGAAATTTACATTTTTCAGTGTTGTCAGACGTTTGTAATATTCTCACAATAAGCTAATTAGCTCAATTGGAGCATTTCTAGCATGTTTGGTTGAAATTGGAAATTTACATTTTTCAGTTTTGTCAGACGTTTGTAAAATTCTTACAGTAGGCTTATTTGCGCAATTTGAGCATTTCTAGCATGTTTGGTTGAAATTGGAAATTTACATTTTTCACTTTTGTCAGACAATTGCAATATTCTCACAATAAGCTAATTAGCTCAATTGGAGCATTTCTAGCATGTTTGGTTGAAATTGGAAATTTACATTTTTCAGTGTTGTCAGACGTTTGTAATATTCTCACAATAAGCTAATTAGCTCAATTGGAGCATTTCTAGCATGTTTGGTTGAAATTGGAAATTTACATTTTTCACTTTTGTCAGACAATTGCAATATTCTCACAATAAGCTAATTAGCTCAATTGGAGCATTTCTAGCATGTTTGGTTGAAATTAGAAATTTACATTTTTCAGTGTTGTCAGACGTTTGTAATATTCTCACAATAAGCTAATTAGCTCAATTGGAGCATTTCTAGCATGTTTGGTTGAAATTGGAAATTTACATTCTACAGTTTTGAAAGACGTTTGTAAAATTCTTACAGTAGGCTTTTTTGCGCAATTTGAGCATTTCTAGCATGTTTGGTTGAAATTGGAAATTTACATTTTTCACTTTTGTCAGACAATTGCAATATTCTCACAATAAGCTAATTAGCTCAATTGGAGCATTTCTAGCATCTTCGGTTGAAATTGGAAATTTACATTTTTCAGTGTTGTCAGACGTTTGTAATATTCTCACAATAAGCTAATTAGCTCAATTGGAGCATTTCTAGCATGTTTGGTTGAAATTGGAAATTTACATTTTTCACTTTTGTCAGACAATTGCAATATTCTCACAATAAGCTAATTAGCTCAATTGGAGCATTTCTAGCATGTTTGGTTGAAATTGGAAATTTACATTTTTCACTTTTGTCAGACAATTGCAATAATCTCACAGTAAGCTAATTAGCTCAATTGGAGCAATTCTAGCATGTTTGGTTGAAATTGGAAATTTACATTTTTCACTTTTGTCAGACAATTGCAATATTCTCACAATAAGCTAATTAGCTCAATTGGAGCATTTCTAGCATGTTTGGTTGAAATTGGTAATTTACATTTTTCACTTTTGTCAGACAATTGCAATATTCTCTCAATAAGTTAATTAGCTCATTTGGAGCATTTCTAGCATGTTTGGTTGAAATTAAAAATTTACATTTTTCAGTGTTGTCAGACGTTTGTAATATTCTCACAATAAGCTAATTAGCTCAATTGGAGCATTTTTAGCATGTTTGGTTGAAATTGGAAATTTACATTTTTCAGTTTTGTCAGACGTTTGTAAAGTTTTTACAGTAGGCTTATTTGCGCAACTTGAGCATTTCTAGCATGTTTGGTTGAAATTGGAAATTTACTTTTTTCACTTTTGTCAGACAATTGCAATATTCTCTCAATAAGCTAATTAGCTCAATTGGAGCATTTCTAGCATGTTTGGTTGAAATTAGAAATTTACATTTTTCAGTGTTGTCAGACGTTTGTAATATTCTCACAATAAGCTAATTAGCTCAATTGGAGCATTTCTAGCATGTTTGGTTGAAATTAGAAATTTACATTTTTCAGTTTTGTCAGACGTTTGTAAAATTCTTACAGTTGGCTTATTTGCGCAATTTGAGCATTTATAGCATGTTTGGTTGAAATTGGAAATTTACACTTTTCACTTTTGTCAGACAATTGCAATATTCTCACAATTAGCTAATTAGCTCAATTGGGGCATTTCTAGCATGTTTGGTTGAAATTGGAAATTTACATTTTTCAGTGTTGTCAGACAATTGTAATATTCTCACAATAAGCTAATTAGCTCAATTGGAGCATTTCTAGCATGTTTGGTTGGAATTGGAAATTTACATTTTTCACTTTTGTCAGACGTTTGTAATATTCTCACAATAAGCTAATTAGCTCAATTGGAGCATTTCTAGCATGTTTGGTTGAAATTGGAAATTTACATTTTTCACTTTTGTCAGACCGTTGCAATATTCTCTCAATAAGCTAATTAGCTCATTTGGAGCATTTCTAGCATGTTTGGGTGAAATTAGAAATTTACATTTTTCAGTGTTGTCAGACGTTTGTAATATTCTCACAATAAGCTAATTAGCTCAATTGGAGCATTTCTAGCATGTTTGGTTGAAATTGGAAATTTACATTTTTCAGTTTTGTCAGACAATTGCAATATTCTCTCAATAAGCTAATTAGCTCAATTGGAGCATTTCTAGCATGTTTGGTTGAAATTGGAAATTTACATTTTTCAGTTTTGTCAGACGTTTGTAGTATTCTCACAATAAGCTAATTAGCTCAATTGGAGCATTTCTAGCATGTTTGGTTGAAATTGGAAATTTACATTTCTCACTTTTGTCAGACAATTGCAATATTCTCACAACAAGCTAATTAGCTCAATTGGAGCATTTCTAGCATGTTTGGTTGAGATTGGAAATTTACATTTTTCACTTTTGTCAGACAATTGCAATATTCTCTCAATAAGCTAATTAGCTCAATTGGAGCATTTCTAGCATGTTTGGTTGAAATTAGAAATTTACATTTTTCAGTGTTGTCAGACGTTTGTAATATTCTCACAATAAGCTAATTAGCTCAATTTGAGCATTTCTAGCATGTTTGGTTGAAATTGGAAATTTACATTTTTCAGTTTTGTCAGACGTTTGTAAAATTCTTACAGTAGGCTTATTTGCGCAATTTGAGCATTTCTAGCGTGTTGGTTGAAATTTGAAATTTACATTTTTCACTTTTGTCAGACAATTGCAATATTCTCACAATAAGCTAATTAGCTTAATTGGAGCATTTCTAGCATGTTTGGTTGAAATTGGAAATTTACATTTTTCAATTTTGTTAGACGTTTGTAATATTCTCACAATGAGCTAATTAGCTCAATTGGAGCATTTCTAGCATGTTTGGTTGAAATTGGAAATTTACATTTTTTACTTTTGTCAGACAATTGCAATATTCTCACAATAAGCTAATTAGCTCAATTGGAGCATTTCTAGCATGTTTGGTTGAAATTGGAAATTTACATTTTTCACTTTTGTCAGACAATTGCAATATTCTTTCAATAAGCTAAGTAGCTCATTTGGAGCATTTCTAGCATGTTTGGTTGAAATTAGAAATTTACATTTTTCAGTGTTGTCAGACGTTTGTAATATTCTCACAATAAGCTAATTAGCTCAATTGGAGCATTTCTAGCATGTTTGGTTGAAATTGGAAATTTACATTTTTCAGTTTTGTCAGACGTTTGTAAAATTCTTACAGTAGGCTTATTTGCGCAATTTGAGCATTTCTAGCATGTTTGGTTGAAATTGGAAATTTACATTTTTCACTTTTGTCAGACAATTGCAACATTCTCACAATAAGCTAATTAGCTCAATTGGAGCATTTCTAGCATCTTCGGTTGAATTTGGAAATTTACATTTTTCAGTGTTGTCAGACGTTTGTAATATTCTCACAATAAGCTAATTAGCTCAATTGGAGCATTTCTAGCATGTTTGGTTGAAATTGGAAATTTACATTTTTCACTTTTGTCAGACAATTGCAATAATCTCACAGTAAGCTAATTAGCTCAATTGGAGCAATTCTAGCATGTTTGGTTGAAATTGGAAATTTACATTTTTCACTTTTGTCAGACAATTGCAATATTCTCACAATAAGCTAATTAGCTCAATTGGAGCATTTCTAGCATGTTTGGTTCAAATTGGAAATTTACATTTTTCACTTTTGTCAGACAATTGCAATATTCTCTCAATAAGCTAATTAGCTCATTTGGAGCATTTCTAGCATGTTTGGTTGAAATTAGAAATTTACATTTTTCAGTGTTGTCAGACGTTTGTAATATTCTCACAATAAGCTAATTAGCTCAATTGGAGCATTTTTAGCATGTTTGGTTGAAATTGGAAATTTACATTTTTCAGTTTTGTCAGACGTTTGTAAAATTCTTACAGTAGGCTTATTTGCGCAATTTGAGCATTTCTAGCATGTTTGGTTGAAATTGGAAATTTACATTTTTCACTTTTGTCAGACAATTGCAATATTCTCACAATAAGCTAATTAGCTCAATTGGAGCATTTCTAGCATGTTTGGTTGAAATTGGAAATTTACATTTTTCAGTGTTGTCAGACGTTTGTAATATTCTCACAATAAGCTAATTAGCTAAATTGGAGCATTTCTAGCATGTTTGGTTGAAATTGGAAATTTACATTTTTCACTTTTGTCAGACAATTGCAATATTCTCACAATAAGCTAATTAGCTCAATTGGAGCATTTCTAGCATGTTTGGTTGAAATTGGAAATTTACATTTTTCAATTTTGTTAGACGTTTGTAATATTCTCACAATAAGCTAATTAGCTCAATTGGAGCATTTCTAGCATGTTTGGTTGAAATTGGAAATTTACATTTTTCACTTTTGTCAGACAGTTGCAATATTCTCTCAATAAGCTAATTAGCTCATTTGGAGCATTTCTAGCATGTTTGGTTGAAATTGGAAATTTACATTTTTCAGTTTTGTCAGACAATTGCAATATTCTCTCAATAAGCTAATTAGCTCAATTGGAGCATTTCTAGCATGTTTGGTTGAAATTGGAAATTTACATTTTTCAGTTTTGTCAGACGTTTGTAGTATTCTCACAATAAGCTAATTAGCTCAATTGAAGCATTTCTAGCATGTTTGGTTGAAATTGGAAATTTACATTTCTCACTTTTGTCAGACAATTGCAATATTCTCACAACAAGCTAATTAGCTCAATTGGAGCATTTCTAGCATGTTTGGTTAAAATTGGAAATTTACATTTTTCAGTTTTGTCAGACAATTGCAATATTCTCTCAATAAGCTAATTAGCTCAACTGGAGCATTTCTAGCATGTTTGGTTGAAATTGGAAATTTACATTTTTCACTTCTGTCAGACAATTGCAATATTCTCACAATAAGCTAATTAGCTCAATTGGAGCATTTCTAGCATGTTTGGTTGAAATTGGAAATTTACATTTTTCACTTTTGTCAGACAATTGCAATATTCTCACAATAAGCTAATTAGCTCAATTGGAGCATTTCTAGCATGTTTGGTTGAAATTGGAAATTTACATTTTTCACTTTTGTCAGACAGTTGCAATATTCTCTCAATAAGCTAATTAGCTCATTTGGAGCATTTCTAGCATGTTTGGTTGAAATTAGAAATTTACATTTTTCAGTGTTGTCAGACGTTTGTAATATTCTCACAATAAGCTAATTAGCTCAATTGGAGCATTTCTAGCATGTTTGGTTGAAATTGGAAATTTACATTTTTCAGTTTTGTCAGACAATTGCAATATTCTCTCAATAAGCTAATTAGCTCAATTGGAGCATTTCTAGCATGTTTGGTTGAAATTGGAAATTTACATTTTTCAGTTTTGTCAGACGTTTTTAGTATTCTCACAATAAGCTAATTAGCTCAATTGGAGCATTTCTAGCATGTTTGGTTGAAATTGGAAATTTACATTTCTCACTTTTGTCAGACAATTGCAATATTCTCACAACAAGCTAATTAGCTCAATTGGAGCATTTCTAGCATGTTTGGTTGAATTTAGAAATTTACATTTTTCAGTGTTGTCAGACGTTTGTAATATTCTCACAATAAGCTAATTAGCTCAATTGGAGCATTTCTAGCATGTTTGGTTGAAATTGGAAATTTACATTTTTCACTTTTGTCAGACGTTTGTAAAATTCTTACAGTAGGCTTATTTGCGCAATTTGAGCATTTCTAGCATGTTTGGTTGAAATTGGAAATTTACATTTTTCACTTTTGTCAGACAATTGCAATATTCTCACAATAAGCTAATTAGCTCAATTGGAGCATTTCTAGCATGTTTGGTTGAAATTTGAAATTTACATTTTTCAGTTTTGTCAGACAATTGCAATATTCTCTCAATAAGCTAATTAGCTCAATTGGAGCATTTCTAGCATGTTTGGTTGAAATTGGAAATTTACATTTCTCACTTTTGTCAGACAATTGCAATATTCTCACAACAAGCTAATTAGCTCAATTGGAGCATTTCTACCATGTTTGGTTGAAATTGGAAATTTACATTTTTCACTTTTGTCAGACAATTGCAATATTCTCTCAATAAGCTAATTAGCTCAATTGGAGCATTTCTAGCATGTTTGGTTGAAATTAGAAATTTACATTTTTCAGTGTTGTCAGACGTTTGTAATATTCTCACAATAAGCTAATTAGCTCAATTGGAGCATTTCTAGCATGTTTGGTTCAAATTGGAAATTTACATTTTTCAGTTTTGTCAGACGTTTGTAAAATTCTTACAGTAGGCTTATTTGCGCAATTTGAGCATTTATAGCATGTTTGGTTGAAATTGGAAATTTACATTTTTCACTTTTGTCAGACAATTGCAATATTCTCACAATTAGCTAATTAGCTCAATTGGAGCATTTCTAGCATGTTTGGTTGAAATTGGAAATTTACATTTTTCAGTGTTGTCAGACGTTTGTAATATTTTCACAATAAGCTAATTAGCTCAATTGGAGCATTTCTAGCATGTTTGGTTGAAATTGGAAATTTACATTTTTCACTTTTGTCAGACAATTGCAATATTCTCACAATAAGCTAATTAGCTCAATTGGAGCATTTCTAGCATGTTTGGTTGAAATTAGAAATTTACATTTTTCAGTGTTGTCAGACGTTTGTAATATTCTCACAATAAGCTAATTAGCTCAATTGGAGCATTTCTAGCATGTTTGGTTGAAATTGGAAATTTACATTTTTCAGTTTTGTCAGACAATTGCAATATTCTCTCAATAAGCTAATTAGCTCAATTGGAGCATTTCTAGCATGTTTGGTTGAAATTGGAAATTTACATTTTTCAGTTTTGTCAGACGTTTGTAGTATTCTCACAATAAGCTAATTAGCTCAAATGGATCATTTCTAGCATGTTTGGTTGAAATTGGAAATTTACATTTCTCACTTTTGTCAGACAATTGCAATATTCTCACAACAAGCTAATTAGCTCAATTGGAGCATTTCTAGCATGTTTGGTTGAAATTGGAAATTTACCTTTTTTTCACTTTTGTCAGACAATTGCAATATTCTCTCAATAAGCTAATTAGCTCAATTGGAGCATTTCTAGCATGTTTGGTTGAAATTAGAAATTTACATTTTTCAGTGTTGTCAGACGTTTGTAATATTCTCACAATAAGCTAATTATCTCAATTGGAGCATTTCTAGCATGTTTGGTTGAAATTGGAAATTTACATTTTTCAGTTTTGTCAGATGTTTGTAAAATTCTTACAGTAGGCTTATTTGCGCAATTTGAGCATTTCTAGCATGTTTGGTTGAAATTGGAAATTTACATTTTTCACTTTTGTCAGACAATTGCAATATTCTCACAATAAGCTAATTAGCTCAATTGGAGCATTTCTAGCATGTTTGGTTGAAATTGGAAATTTACATTTTTCAGTGTTGTCAGATGTCTGTAATATTCTCGCAATAAGCTAATTAGCTCAATTGGAGCATTTCTAGCATGTTTGGTTGAAATTGGAAATTTACATTTTTCACTTTTGTCAGACAATTGCAATATTCTCACAATAAGCTAATTAGCTCAATTGGAGCATTTCTAGCATGTTTGGTTGAAATTGGAAATTTACATTTTTCAATTTTGTTAGACGTTTGTAATATTCTCACAATAAGCTAATTAGCTCAATTGGAGCATTTCTAGCATGTTTGGTTGAAATTGGAAATTTACATTTTTCACTTTTGTCAGACAATTGCAATATTCTCACAATAAGCTAATTAGCTCAATTGGAGCATTTCTAGCATGTTTGGTTGAAATTGGAAATTTACATTTTTCACTTTTGTCAGACAATTGCAATATTCTTTCAATAAGCTAATTAGCTCATTTGGAGCATTTCTAGCATGTTTGGTTGAAATTAGAAATTTACATTTTTCAGTGTTGTCAGACGTTTGTAATATTCTCACAATAAGCTAATTAGCTCAATTGGAGCATTTCTAGCATGTTTGGTTGAAATTGGAAATTTACATTTTTCACTTTAGTCAGACAATTGCAATATTCTCACAATAAGCTAATTAGCTCAATTGGAGCATTTCTAGCATGTTTGGTTGAAATTGGAAATTTACATTTTTCACTTTTGTCAGACAATTGCAATATTCTCACAATAAGCTAATTAGCTCAATTGGAGCATTTCTAGCATGTTTGGTTGAAATTGGAAATTTACATTTTTCAGTTTTGTCAGACGTTTGTAAAATTCTTACAGTAGGCTTATTTGCGCAATTTGAGCATTTCTAGCATGTTTGGTTGAAATTGGAAATTTACATTTTTCACTTTTGTCAGACAATTGCAATATTCTCACAATAAGCTAATTAGCTCAATTGGAGCATTTCTAGCATGTTTGGTTCAAATTGGAAATTTACATTTTTCACTTTTGTCAGACAATTGCAATATTCTCTCAATAAGCTAATTAGCTCATTTGGAGCATTTCTAGCATGTTTGGTTGAAATTAGAAATTTACATTTTTCAGTGTTGTCAGACGTTTGTAATATTCTCACAATAAGCTAATTAGCTCAATTGGAGCATTTTTAGCATGTTTGGTTGAAATTGGAAATTTACATTTTTCAGTTTTGTCAGACGTTTGTAAAATTCTTACAGTAGGCTTATTTGCGCAATTTGAGCATTTCTAGCATGTTTGGTTGAAATTGGAAATTTACATTTTTCACTTTTGTCAGACAATTGCAATATTCTCACAATAAGCTAATTAGCTCAATTGGAGCATTTCTAGCATGTTTGGTTGAAATTGGAAATTTACATTTTTCAGTGTTGTCAAACGTTTGTAATATTCTCACAATAAGCTAATTAGCTAAATTGGAGCATTTCTAGCATGTTTGGTTGAAATTGGAAATTTACATTTTTCACTTTTGTCAGACAATTGCAATATTCTCACAATAAGCTAATTAGCTCATTTGGAGCATTTCTAGCATGTTTGGTTGAAATTGGAAATTTACATTTTTCAGTTTTGTCAGACAATTGCAATATTCTCTCAATAAGCTAATTAGCTCAATTGGAGCATTTCTAGCATGTTTGGTTGAAATTGGAAATTTACATTTTTCAGTTTTGTCAGACGTTTGTAGTATTCTCACAATAAGCTAATTAGCTCAATTGAAGCATTTCTAGCATGTTTGGTTGAAATTGGAAATTTACATTTCTCACTTTTGTCAGACAATTGCAATATTCTCACAACAAGCTAATTAGCTCAATTGGAGCATTTCTAGCATGTTTGGTTAAAATTGGAAATTTACATTTTTCAGTTTTGTCAGACAATTGCAATATTCTCTCAATAAGCTAATTAGCTCAATTGGAGCATTTCTAGCATGTTTGGTTGAAATTGGAAATTTACATTTCTCACTTTTGTCAGACAATTGCAATATTCTCACAACAAGCTAATTAGCTCAATTGGAGCATTTCTACCATGTTTGGTTGAAATTGGAAATTTACATTTTTCACTTTTGTCAGACAATTGCAATATTCTCTCAATAAGCTAATTAGCTCAATTGGAGCATTTCTAGCATGTTTGGTTGAAATTAGAAATTTACATTTTTCAGTGTTGTCAGACGTTTGTAATATTCTCACAATAAGCTAATTAGCTCAATTGGAGCATTTCTAGCATGTTTGGTTGAAATTGGAAATTTACATTTTTCAGTTTTGTCAGACGTTTGTAAAATTCTTACAGTAGGCTTATTTGCGCAATTTGAGCATTTATAGCATGTTTGGTTGAAATTAGAAATTTACATTTTTCAGTGTTGTCAGACGTTTGTAATATTCTCACAATAAGCTAATTAGCTCAATTGGAGCATTTCTAGCATGTTTGGTTGAAATTGGAAATTTACATTTTTCAGTTTTGTCAGACAATTGCAATATTCTCTCAATAAGCTAATTAGCTCAATTGGAGCATTTCTAGCATGTTTGGTTGAAATTGGAAATTTACATTTTTCAGTTTTGTCAGACGTTTGTAGTATTCTCACAATAAGCTAATTAGCTCAAATGGATCATTTCTAGCATGTTTGGTTGAAATTGGAAATTTACATTTCTCACTTTTGTCAGACAATTGCAATATTCTCACAACAAGCTAATTAGCTCAATTGGAGCATTTCTAGCATGTTTGGTTGAAATTGGAAATTTACATTTTTCACTTTTGTCAGACAATTGCAATATTCTCTCAATAAGCTAATTAGCTCAATTGGAGCATTTCTAGCATGTTTGGTTGAAATTAGAAATTTACATTTTTCAGTGTTGTCAGACGTTTGTAATATTCTCACAATAAGCTAATTAGCTCAATTGGAGCATTTCTAGCATGTTTGGTTGAAATTGGAAATTTACATTTTTCAGTTTTGTCAGATGTTTGTAAAATTCTTACAGTAGGCTTATTTGCGCAATTTGAGCATTTCTAGCATGTTTGGTTGAAATTGGAAATTTACATTTTTCACTTTTGTCAGACAATTGCAATATTCTCACAATAAGCTAATTAGCTCAATTGGAGCATTTCTAGCATGTTTGGTTGAAATTGGAAATTTACATTTTTCAGTGTTGTCAGATGTCTGTAATATTCTCGCAATAAGCTAATTAGCTCAATTGGAGCATTTCTAGCATGTTTGGTTGAAATTGGAAATTTACATTTTTCACTTTTGTCAGACAATTGCAATATTCTCACAATAAGCTAATTAGCTCAATTGGAGCATTTCTAGCATGTTTGGTTGAAATTGGAAATTTACATTTTTCAATTTTGTTAGACGTTTGTAATATTCTCACAATAAGCTAATTAGCTCAATTGGAGCATTTCTAGCATGTTTGGTTGAAATTGGAAATTTACATTTTTCACTTTTGTCAGACAATTGCAATATTCTCACAATAAGCTAATTAGCTCAATTGGAGCATTTCTAGCATGTTTGGTTGAAATTGGAAATTTACATTTTTCACTTTTGTCAGACAATTGCAATATTCTTTCAATAAGCTAATTAGCTCATTTGGAGCATTTCTAGCATGTTTGGTTGAAATTAGAAATTTACATTTTTCAGTGTTGTCAGACGTTTGTAATATTCTCACAATAAGCTAATTAGCTCAATTGGAGCATTTCTAGCATGTTTGGTTGAAATTGGAAATTTACATTTTTCACTTTAGTCAGACAATTGCAATATTCTCACAATAAGCTAATTAGCTCAATTGGAGCATTTCTAGCATGTTTGGTTGAAATTGGAAATTTACATTTTTCACTTTTGTCAGACAATTGCAATATTCTCACAATAAGCTAATTAGCTCAATTGAAGCATTTCTAGCATGTTTGGTTGAAATTGGAAATTTACATTTTTCAGTTTTGTCAGACGTTTGTAAAATTCTTACAGTAGGCTTATTTGCGCAATTTGAGCTTTTCTAGCATGTTTGGTTGAAATTGGAAATTTACATTTTTCACTTTTGTCAGACAATTGCAATATTCTCACAATAAGCTAATTAGCTCAATTGGAGCATTTCTAGCATCTTCGGTTGAAATTGGAAATTTACATTTTTTCAGTGTTGTCAGACGTTTGTAATATTCTCACAATAAGCTAATTAGCTCAATTGGAGCATTTCTAGCATGTTTGGTTGAAATTGGAAATTTATATTTCTCACTTTTGTCAGACAATTGCAATATTCTCACAACAAGCTAATTAGCTCAATTGGAGCATTTCTAGCATGTTTGGTTGAAATTGGAAATTTACATTTTTCAGTGTTGTCAGACGTTTGTAATATTCTCACAATAAGCTAATTAGCTCAATTGGAGCATTTTTAGCATGTTTGGTTGAAATTTGAAATTAACATTTTTCAGTTTTGTCAGACGTTTGTAAAATTCTTACAGTAGGCTTATTTGCGCAATTTGAGCATTTCTAGCATGTTTGGTTGAAATTGGAAATTTACTTTTTCCACTTTTGTCAGACAATTGCAATATTCTCACAATAAGCTAATTAGCTCAATTGGAGCATTTCTAGCATGTTTGGTTGAAATTTGAAATTAACATTTTTCAGTTTTGTCAGACGTTTGTAAAATTCTTACAGTAGGCTTATTTGCGCAATTTGAGCTTTTCTAGCATGTTTGGTTGAAATTGGAATTTTACTTTTTCCACTTTTGTCAGACAATTGCAATATTCTCACAATAAGCTAATTAGCTCAATTGGAGCATTTCTAGCATGTTTGGTTGAAATTGGAAATTTACATTTTTCAGTGTTGTCAGACGTTTGTAATATTCTCACAATAAGCTAATTAGCTAAATTGGAGCATTTCTAGCATGTTTGGTTGAAATTGCAAATTTACGTTTTTCACTTTTGTCAGACAATTGCAATATTCTCACAATAAGCTAATTAGCTCAATTGGAGCATTTCTAGCATGTTTGGTTGAAATTGGAAATTTACATTTTTCAGTGTTGTCAGACGTTTGTAATATTCTCACAATAAGCTAATTAGCTAAATTGGAGCATTTCTAGCATGTTTGGTTGAAATTGCAAATTTACGTTTTTCACTTCTGTCAGACAATTGCAATATTCTCACAATAAGCTAATTAGCTCAATTGGAGCATTTCTAGCATGTTTGGTTGAAATTGGAAATTTACATTTTTCAATTTTGTTAGACGTTTGTAATATTCTCACAATAAGCTAATTAGCTCAATTGGAGCATTTCTAGCATGTTTGGTTGAAATTGGAAATTTACATTTTTCACTTTTGTCAGACAATTGCAATATTCTCACAATAAGCTAATTAGCTCAATTGGAGCATTTCTAGCATGTTTGGTTGAAATTGGAAATTTACATTTTTCACTTTTGTCAGACAGTTGCAATATTCTCTCAATAAGCTAATTAGCTCATTTGGAGCATTTCTAGCATGTTTGGTTGAAATTGGAAATTTACATTTTTCAGTGTTGTCAGACGTTTGTAATATTCTCACAATAAGCTAATTAGCTCAATTGGAGCATTTCTAGCATGTTTGGTTGAAATTGGAAATTTACATTTTTCAGTTTTGTCAGACAATTGCAATATTCTCTCAATAAGCTAATTAGCTCAATTGGAGCATTTCTAGCATGTTTGGTTGAAATTGGAAATTTACATTTTTCAGTTTTGTCAGACGTTTGTAGTATTCTCACAATAAGCTAACTAGCTCAATTGGAGCATTTCTAGCATGTTTGGTTGAAATTGGAAATTTACATTTCTCACTTTTGTCAGACAATTGCAATATTCTCACAACAAGCTAATTAGCTCAATTGGAGCATTTCTAGCATGTTTGGTTGAGATTGGAAATTTACATTTTTCACTTTTGTCAGACAATTGCAATATTCTCTCAATAAGCTAATTAGCTCAATTGGAGCATTTCTAGCATGTTTGGTTGAAATTAGAAATTTACATTTTTCAGTGTTGTCAGACGTTTGTAATATTCTCACAATAAGCTAATTAGCTCAATTGGAGCATTTCTAGCATGTTTGGTTGAAATTGGAAATTTACATTTTTCAGTTTTGTCAGACGTTTGTAAAATTCTTACAGTAGGCTTATTTGCGCAATTTGAGCATTTCTAGCATGTTGGTTGAAATTTGAAATTTACATTTTTCACTTTTGTCAGACAATTGCAATATTCTCACAATAAGCTAATTAGCTTAATTGGAGCATTTCTAGCATGTTTGGTTGAAATTGGAAATTTACATTTTTCAATTTTGTTAGACGTTTGTAATATTCTCACAATGAGCTAATTAGCTCAATTGGAGCATTTCTAGCATGTTTGGTTGAAATTGGAAATTTACATTTTTTACTTTTGTCAGACAATTGCAATATTCTCACAATAAGCTAATTAGCTCAATTGGAGCATTTCTAGCATGTTTGGTTGAAATTGGAAATTTACATTTTTCACTTTTGTCAGACAATTGCAATATTCTTTCAATAAGCTAAGTAGCTCATTTGGAGCATTTCTAGCATGTTTGGTTGAAATTAGAAATTTACATTTTTCAGTGTTGTCAGACGTTTGTAATATTCTCACAATAAGCTAATTAGCTCAATTGGAGCATTTCTAGCATGTT
The DNA here is from genome assembly GCF_963576615.1 of Watersipora subatra. Classification (NCBI taxonomy): domain Eukaryota; kingdom Metazoa; phylum Bryozoa; class Gymnolaemata; order Cheilostomatida; family Watersiporidae; genus Watersipora; species Watersipora subatra. The sequence goes on along the minus strand of NC_088718.1, from coordinate 18,807,625 downwards.
TGGTTGAAATTGGAAATTTACATTTTTCAGTTTTGTCAGACGTTTGTAAAATTCTTACAGTAGGCTTATTTGCGCAATTTGAGCATTTCTAGCATGTTTGGTTGAAATTGGAAATTTACATTTTTCACTTTTGTCAGACAATTGCAACATTCTCACAATAAGCTAATTAGCTCAATTGGAGCATTTCTAGCATCTTCGGTTGAAATTGGAAATTTACATTTTTCAGTGTTGTCAGACGTTTGTAATATTCTCACAATAAGCTAATTAGCTCAATTGGAGCATTTCTAGCATGTTTGGTTGAAATTGGAAATTTACATTTTTCACTTTTGTCAGACAATTGCAATAATCTCACAGTAAGCTAATTAGCTCAATTGGAGCAATTCTAGCATGTTTGGTTGAAATTGGAAATTTACATTTTTCACTTTTGTCAGACAATTGCAATATTCTCTCAATAAGCTAATTAGCTCATTTGGAGCATTTCTAGCATGTTTGGTTGAAATTAGAAATTTACATTTTTCAGTGTTGTCAGACGTTTGTAATATTCTCACAATAAGCTAATTAGCTCAATTGGAGCATTTTTAGCATGTTTGGTTGAAATTGGAAATTTACATTTTTCAGTTTTGTCAGACGTTTGTAAAATTCTTACAGTAGGCTTATTTGCGCAATTTGAGCATTTCTAGCATGTTTGGTTGAAATTGGAAATTTACATTTTTCACTTTTGTCAGACAATTGCAATATTCTCACAATAAGCTAATTAGCTCAATTGGAGCATTTCTAGCATGTTTGGTTGAAATTGGAAATTTACATTTTTCACTTTTGTCAGACAATTGCAATAATCTCACAGTAAGCTAATTAGCTCAATTGGAGCAATTCTAGCATGTTTGGTTGAAATTGGAAATTTACATTTTTCACTTTTGTCAGACAATTGCAATATTCTCACAATAAGCTAATTAGCTCAATTGGAGCATTTCTAGCATGTTTGGTTCAAATTGGAAATTTACATTTTTCACTTTTGTCAGACAATTGCAATATTCTCTCAATAAGCTAATTAGCTCATTTGGAGCATTTCTAGCATGTTTGGTTGAAATTAGAAATTTACATTTTTCAGTGTTGTCAGACGTTTGTAATATTCTCACAATAAGCTAATTAGCTCAATTGGAGCATTTTTAGCATGTTTGGTTGAAATTGGAAATTTACATTTTTCAGTTTTGTCAGACGTTTGTAAAATTCTTACAGTAGGCTTATTTGCGCAATTTGAGCATTTCTAGCATGTTTGGTTGAAATTGGAAATTTACATTTTTCACTTTTGTCAGACAATTGCAATATTCTCACAATAAGCTAATTAGCTCAATTGGAGCATTTCTAGCATGTTTGGTTGAAATTGGAAATTTACATTTTTCAGTGTTGTCAAACGTTTGTAATATTCTCACAATAAGCTAATTAGCTAAATTGGAGCATTTCTAGCATGTTTGGTTGAAATTGGAAATTTACATTTTTCACTTTTGTCAGACAGTTGCAATATTCTCTCAATAAGCTAATTAGCTCATTTGGAGCATTTCTAGCATGTTTGGTTGAAATTGGAAATTTACATTTTTCAGTTTTGTCAGACAATTGCAATATTCTCTCAATAAGCTAATTAGCTCAATTGGAGCATTTCTAGCATGTTTGGTTGAAATTGGAAATTTACATTTTTCAGTTTTGTCAGACGTTTGTAGTATTCTCACAATAAGCTAATTAGCTCAATTGAAGCATTTCTAGCATGTTTGGTTGAAATTGGAAATTTACATTTCTCACTTTTGTCAGACAATTGCAATATTCTCACAACAAGCTAATTAGCTCAATTGGAGCATTTCTAGCATGTTTGGTTAAAATTGGAAATTTACATTTTTCAGTTTTGTCAGACAATTGCAATATTCTCTCAATAAGCTAATTAGCTCAATTGGAGCATTTCTAGCATGTTTGGTTGAAATTGGAAATTTACATTTCTCACTTTTGTCAGACAATTGCAATATTCTCACAACAAGCTAATTAGCTCAATTGGAGCATTTCTACCATGTTTGGTTGAAATTGGAAATTTACATTTTTCACTTTTGTCAGACAATTGCAATATTCTCTCAATAAGCTAATTAGCTCAATTGGAGCATTTCTAGCATGTTTGGTTGAAATTAGAAATTTACATTTTTCAGTGTTGTCAGACGTTTGTAATATTCTCACAATAAGCTAATTAGCTCAATTGGAGCATTTCTAGCATGTTTGGTTGAAATTGGAAATTTACATTTTTCAGTTTTGTCAGACGTTTGTAAAATTCTTACAGTAGGCTTATTTGCGCAATTTGAGCATTTATAGCATGTTTGGTTGAAATTGGAAATTTACATTTTTCACTTTTGTCAGACAATTGCAATATTCTCACAATTAGCTAATTAGCTCAATTGGAGCATTTCTAGCATGTTTGGTTGAAATTGGAAATTTACATTTTTCAGTGTTGTCAGACGTTTGTAATATTTTCACAATAAGCTAATTAGCTCAATTGGAGCATTTCTAGCATGTTTGGTTGAAATTGGAAATTTACATTTTTCACTTTTGTCAGACAATTGCAATATTCTCACAATAAGCTAATTAGCTCAATTGGAGCATTTCTAGCATGTTTGGTTGAAATTAGAAATTTACATTTTTCAGTGTTGTCAGACGTTTGTAATATTCTCACAATAAGCTAATTAGCTCAATTGGAGCATTTCTAGCATGTTTGGTTGAAATTGGAAATTTACATTTTTCAGTTTTGTCAGACAATTGCAATATTCTCTCAATAAGCTAATTAGCTCAATTGGAGCATTTCTAGCATGTTTGGTTGAAATTGGAAATTTACATTTTTCACTTTTGTCAGACAATTGCAATATTCTCACAATAAGCTAATTAGCTCAATTGGAGCATTTCTAGCATGTTTGGTTGAAATTGGAAATTTACATTTTTCAATTTTGTTAGACGTTTGTAATATTCTCACAATAAGCTAATTAGCTCAATTGGAGCATTTCTAGCATGTTTGGTTGAAATTGGAAATTTACATTTTTCAGTTTTGTCAGACAATTGCAATATTCTCTCAATAAGCTAATTAGCTCAATTGGAGCATTTCTAGCATGTTTGGTTGAAATTGGAAATTTACATTTTTCAGTTTTGTCAGATGTTTGTAAAATTCTTACAGTAGGCTTATTTGCGCAATTTGAGCATTTCTAGCATGTTTGGTTGAAATTGGAAATTTACATTTTTCACTTTTGTCAGACAATTGCAATATTCTCACAATAAGCTAATTAGCTCAATTGGAGCATTTCTAGCATGTTTGGTTGAAATTGGAAATTTACATTTTTCAATGTTGTCAGATGTCTGTAATATTCTCGCAATAAGCTAATTAGCTCAATTGGAGCATTTCTAGCATGTTTGGTTGAAATTGGAAATTTACATTTTTCACTTTTGTCAGACAATTGCAATATTCTCACAATAAGCTAATTAGCTCAATTGGAGCATTTCTAGCATGTTTGGTTGAAATTGGAAATTTACATTTTTCAATTTTGTTAGACGTTTGTAATATTCTCACAATAAGCTAATTAGCTCAATTGGAGCATTTCTAGCATGTTTGGTTGAAATTGGAAATTTACATTTTTCACTTTTGTCAGACAATTGCAATATTCTCACAATAAGCTAATTAGCTCAATTGGAGCATTTCTAGCAGGTTTGGTTGAAATTGGAAATTTACATTTTTCAGTTTTGTCAGACGTTTGTAAAATTCTTACAGTAGGCTTATTTGCGCAATTTGAGCATTTCTAGCATGTTTGGTTGAAATTGGAAATTTACATTTTTCACTTTTGTCAGACAATTGCAATATTCTCACAATAAGCTAATTAGCTCAATTGGAGCATTTCTAGCATCTTCGGTTGAAATTGGAAATTTACATTTTTCAGTGTTGTCAGACGTTTGTAATATTCTCACAATAAGCTAATTAGCTCAATTGGAGCATTTCTAGCATGTTTGGTTGAAATTGGAAATTTACATTTTTCACTTTTGTCAGACAATTGCAATAATCTCACAGTAAGCTAATTAGCTCAATTGGAGCAATTCTAGCATGTTTGGTTGAAATTGGAAATTTAAATTTTTCACTTTTGTCAGACAATTGCAATATTCTCACAATAAGCTAATTAGCTCAATTGGAGCATTTCTAGCATGTTTGGTTCAAATTGGAAATTTACATTTTTCACTTTTGTCAGACAATTGCAATATTCTCTCAATAAGCTAATTAGCTCATTTGGAGCATTTCTAGCATGTTTGGTTGAAATTAGAAATTTACATTTTTCAGTGTTGTCAGACGTTTGTAATATTCTCACAATAAGCTAATTAGCTCAATTGGAGCATTTCTAGCATGTTTGGTTGAAATTGGAAATTTACATTTTTCAGTTTTGTCAGACGTTTGTAAATTTCTTACAGTAGGCTTATTTGCGCAATTTGAGCATTTCTAGCATGTTTGGTTGAAATTGGAAATTTACATTTTTCACTTTTGTCAGACAATTGCAATATTCTCACAATAAGCTAATTAGCTCAATTGGAGCATTTCTAGCATGTTTGGTTGAAATTGGAAATTTACATTTTTCAGTGTTGTCAAACGTTTGTAATATTCTCACAATAAGCTAATTAGCTAAATTGGAGCATTTCTAGCATGTTTGGTTGAAATTGGAAATTTACATTTTTCACTTTTGTCAGACAATTGCAATATTCTCACAATAAGCTAATTAGCTCAATTGGAGCATTTCTAGCATGTTTGGTTGAAATTGGAAATTTACATTTTTCAATTTTGTTAGACGTTTGTAATATTCTCACAATAAGCTAATTAGCTCAATTGGAGCATTTCTAGCATGTTTGGTTGAAATTGGAAATTTACATTTTTCACTTTTGTCAGACAGTTGCAATATTCTCTCAATAAGCTAATTAGCTCATTTGGAGCATTTCTAGCATGTTTGGTTGAAATTGGAAATTTACATTTTTCAGTTTTGTCAGACAATTGCAATATTATCTCAATAAGCTAATTAGCTCAATTGGAGCATTTCTAGCATGTTTGGTTGAAATTGGAAATTTACATTTTTCAGTTTTGTCAGACATTTGTAGTATTCTCACAATAAGCTAATTAGCTCAATTGAAGCATTTCTAGCATGTTTGGTTGAAATTGGAATTTTACATTTCTCACTTTTGTCAGACAATTGCAATATTCTCACAACAAGCTAATTAGCTCAATTGGAGCATTTCTAGCATGTTTGGTTAAAATTGGAAATTTACATTTTTCAGTTTTGTCAGACAATTGCAATATTCTCTCAATAAGCTAATTAGCTCAATTGGAGCATTTCTAGCATGTTTGGTTGAAATTGGAAATTTACATTTTTCACTTCTGTCAGACAATTGCAATATTCTCACAATAAGCTAATTAGCTCAATTGGAGCATTTCTAGCATGTTTGGTTGAAATTGGAAATTTACATTTTTCACTTTTGTCAGACAATTGCAATATTCTCACAATAAGCTAATTAGCTCAATTGGAGCATTTCTAGCATGTTTGGTTGAAATTGGAAATTTACATTTTTCACTTTTGTCAGACAGTTGCAATATTCTCTCAATAAGCTAATTAGCTCATTTGGAGCATTTCTAGCATGTTTGGTTGAAATTAGAAATTTACATTTTTCAGTGTTGTCAGACGTTTGTAATATTCTCACAATAAGCTAATTAGCTCAATTGGAGCATTTCTAGCATGTTTGGTTGAAATTGGAAATTTACATTTTTCAGTTTTGTCAGACAATTGCAATATTCTCTCAATAAGCTAATTAGCTCAATTGGAGCATTTCTAGCATGTTTGGTTGAAATTGGAAATTTACATTTTTCAGTTTTGTCAGACGTTTTTAGTATTCTCACAATAAGCTAATTAGCTCAATTGGAGCATTTCTAGCATGTTTGGTTGAAATTGGAAATTTACATTTCTCACTTTTGTCAGACAATTGCAATATTCTCACAACAAGCTAATTAGCTCAATTGGAGCATTTCTAGCATGTTTGGTTGAAATTGGAAATTTACATTTTTCACTTTTGTCAGACAATTGCAATATTCTCTCAATAAGCTAATTAGCTCAATTGGAGCATTTCTAGCATGTTTGGTTGAATTTAGAAATTTACATTTTTCAGTGTTGTCAGACGTTTGTAATATTCTCACAATAAGCTAATTAGCTCAATTGGAGCATTTCTAGCATGTTTGGTTGAAATTGGAAATTTACATTTTTCACTTTTGTCAGACGTTTGTAAAATTCTTACAGTAGGCTTATTTGCGCAATTTGAGCATTTCTAGCATGTTTGGTTGAAATTGGAAATTTACATTTTTCACTTTTGTCAGACAATTGCAATATTCTCACAATAAGCTAATTAGCTCAATTGGAGCATTTCTAGCATGTTTGGTTGAAATTTGAAATTTACATTTTTCAGTTTTGTCAGACAATTGCAATATTCTCTCAATAAGCTAATTAGCTCAATTGGAGCATTTCTAGCATGTTTGGTTGAAATTGGAAATTTACATTTCTCACTTTTGTCAGACAATTGCAATATTCTCACAACAAGCTAATTAGCTCAATTGGAGCATTTCTACCATGTTTGGTTGAAATTGGAAATTTACATTTTTCACTTTTGTCAGACAATTGCAATATTCTCTCAATAAGCTAATTAGCTCAATTGGAGCATTTCTAGCATGTTTGGTTGAAATTAGAAATTTACATTTTTCAGTGTTGTCAGACGTTTGTAATATTCTCACAATAAGCTAATTAGCTCAATTGGAGCATTTCTAGCATGTTTGGTTGAAATTGGAAATTTACATTTTTCAGTTTTGTCAGACGTTTGTAAAATTCTTACAGTAGGCTTATTTGCGCAATTTGAGCATTTATAGCATGTTTGGTTGAAATTGGAAATTTACATTTTTCACTTTTGTCAGACAATTGCAATATTCTCACAATTAGCTAATTAGCTCAATTGGAGCATTTCTAGCATGTTTGGTTGAAATTGGAAATTTACATTTTTCAGTGTTGTCAGACGTTTGTAATATTTTCACAATAAGCTAATTAGCTCAATTGGAGCATTTCTAGCATGTTTGGTTGAAATTAGAAATTTACATTTTTCAGTGTTGTCAGACGTTTGTAATATTCTCACAATAAGCTAATTAGCTCAATTGGAGCATTTCTAGCATGTTTGGTTGAAATTGGAAATTTACCTTTTTCAGTTTTGTCAGACGTTTGTAGTATTCTCACAATAAGCTAATTAGCTCAAATGGATCATTTCTAGCATGTTTGGTTGAAATTGGAAATTTACATTTCTCACTTTTGTCAGACAATTGCAATATTCTCACAACAAGCTAATTAGCTCAATTGGAGCATTTCTAGCATGTTTGGTTGAAATTGGAAATTTACATTTTTCACTTTTGTCAGACAATTGCAATATTCTCTCAATAAGCTAATTAGCTCAATTGGAGCATTTCTAGCATGTTTGGTTGAAATTAGAAATTTACATTTTTCAGTGTTGTCAGACGTTTGTAATATTCTCACAATAAGCTAATTAGCTCAATTGGAGCATTTCTAGCATGTTTGGTTGAAATTGGAAATTTACATTTTTCAGTTTTGTCAGATGTTTGTAAAATTCTTACAGTAGGCTTATTTGCGCAATTTGAGCATTTCTAGCATGTTTGGTTGAAATTGGAAATTTACATTTTTCACTTTTGTCAGACAATTGCAATATTCTCACAATAAGCTAATTAGCTCAATTGGAGCATTTCTAGCATGTTTGGTTGAAATTGGAAATTTACATTTTTCAGTGTTGTCAGATGTCTGTAATATTCTCGCAATAAGCTAATTAGCTCAATTGGAGCATTTCTAGCATGTTTGGTTGAAATTGGAAATTTACATTTTTCACTTTTGTCAGACAATTGCAATATTCTCACAATAAGCTAATTAGCTCAATTGGAGCATTTCTAGCATGTTTGGTTGAAATTAGAAATTTACATTTTTCAATTTTGTTAGACGTTTGTAATATTCTCACAATAAGCTAATTAGCTCAATTGGAGCATTTCTAGCATGTTTGGTTGAAATTGGAAATTTACATTTTTCACTTTTGTCAGACAATTGCAATATTCTCACAATAAGCTAATTAGCTCAATTGGAGCATTTCTAGCATGTTTGGTTGAAATTGGAAATTTACATTTTTCACTTTTGTCAGACAATTGCAATATTCTTTCAATAAGCTAATTAGCTCATTTGGAGCATTTCTAGCATGTTTGGTTGAAATTAGAAATTTACATTTTTCAGTGTTGTCAGACGTTTGTAATATTCTCACAATAAGCTAATTAGCTCAATTGGAGCATTTCTAGCATGTTTGGTTGAAATTGGAAATTTACATTTTTCACTTTAGTCAGACAATTGCAATATTCTCACAATAAGCTAATTAGCTCAATTGGAGCATTTCTAGCATGTTTGGTTGAAATTGGAAATTTACATTTTTCACTTTTGTCAGACAATTGCAATATTCTCACAATAAGCTAATTAGCTCAATTGAAGCATTTCTAGCATGTTTGGTTGAAATTGGAAATTTACATTTTTCAGTGTTGTCAGACGTTTGTAAAATTCTTACAGTAGGCTTATTTGCGCAATTTGAGCATTTCTAGCATGTTTGGTTGAAATTGGAAATTTACATTTTTCACTTTTGTCAGACAATTGCAATATTCTCACAATAAGCTAATTAGCTCAATTGGAGCATTTCTAGCATCTTCGGTTGAAATTGGAAATTTACACTTTTTCAGTGTTGTCAGACGTTTGTAATATTCTCACAATAAGCTAATTAGCTCAATTGGAGCATTTCTAGCATGTTTGGTTGAAATTGGAAATTTATATTTCTCACTTTTGTCAGACAATTGCAATATTCTCACAACAAGCTAATTAGCTCAATTGGAGCATTTCTAGCATGTTTGGTTGAAATTGGAAATTAACATTTTTCAGTTTTGTCAGACGTTTGTAAAATTCTTACAGTAGGCTTATTTGCGCAATTTGAGCATTTCTAGCATGTTTGGTTGAAATTGGAAATTTACTTTTTCCACTTTTGTCAGACAATTGCAATATTCTCACAATAAGCTAATTAGCTCAATTGGAGCATTTCTAGCATGTTTGGTTGAAATTTGAAATTAACATTTTTCAGTTTTGTCAGACGTTTGTAAAATTCTTACAGTAGGCTTATTTGCGCAATTTGAGCTTTTCTAGCATGTTTGGTTGAAATTGGAATTTTACTTTTTCCACTTTTGTCAGACAATTGCAATATTCTCACAATAAGCTAATTAGCTCAATTGGAGCATTTCTAGCATGTTTGGTTGAAATTGGAAATTTACATTTTTCAGTGTTGTCAGACGTTTGTAATATTCTCACAATAAGCTAATTAGCTAAATTGGAGCATTTCTAGCATGTTTGGTTGAAATTGCAAATTTACGTTTTTCACTTCTGTCAGACAATTGCAATATTCTCACAATAAGCTAATTAGCTCAATTGGAGCATTTCTAGCATGTTTGGTTGAAATTGGAAATTTACATTTTTCAATTTTGTTAGACGTTTGTAATATTCTCACAATAAGCTAATTAGCTCAATTGGAGCATTTCTAGCATGTTTGGTTGAAATTGGAAATTTACATTTTTCACTTTTGTCAGACAATTGCAATATTCTCACAATAAGCTAATTAGCTCAATTGGAGCATTTCTAGCATGTTTGGTTGAAATTGGAAATTTACATTTTTCACTTTTGTCAGACAGTTGCAATATTCTCTCAATAAGCTAATTAGCTCATTTGGAGCATTTCTAGCATGTTTGGTTGAAAATTAGAAATTTACATTTTTCAGTGTTGTCAGACGTTTGTAATATTCTCACAATGAGCTAATTAGCTCAATTTGAGCATTTCTAGCATGTTTGGTTGAAATTGGAAATTTACATTTTTCAGTTTTGTCAGACGTTTGTAAAATTCTTACAGTAGGCTTATTTGCGCAATTTGAGCATTTCTAGCATGTTGGTTGAAATTTGAAATTTACATTTTTCACTTTTGTCAGACAATTGCAATATTCTCACAATAAGCTAATTAGCTTAATTGGAGCATTTCTAGCATGTTTGGTTGAAATTGGAAATTTACATTTTTCAGTGTTGTCAGACGTTTGTAATATTCTCACAATAAGCTAATTAGCTCAATTGGAGCATTTCTAGCATGTTTGGTTGAAATTGGAAATTTACATTTTTCACTTTTGTCAGACAATTGCAATATTCTCACAATAAGCTAATTAGCTCAATTGGAGCATTTCTAGCATGTTTGGTTGAAATTGGAAATTGACATTTTTCAATTTTGTTAGACGTTTGTAATATTCTCACAATGAGCTAATTAGCTCAATTGGAGCATTTCTAGCATGTTTGGTTGAAATTGGAAATTTACATTTTTCACTTTTGTCAGACAATTGCAATATTCTCACAATAAGCTAATTAGCTCAATTGGAGCATTTCTAGCATGTTTGGTTGAAATTGGAAATTTACATTTTTCACTTTTGTCAGACAATTGCAATATTCTTTCAATAAGCTAAGTAGCTCATTTGGAGCATTTCTAGCATGTTTGGTTGAAATTAGAAATTTACATTTTTCAGTGTTGTCAGACGTTTGTAATATTCTCACAATAAGCTAATTAGCTCAATTGGAGCATTTCTAGCATGTTTGGTTGAAATTGGAAATTTACATTTTTCAGTTTTGTCAGACGTTTGTAAAATTCTTACAGTAGGCTTATTTGCGCAATTTGAGCATTTCTAGCATGTTTGGTTGAAATTGGAAATTTACATTTTTCACTTTTGTCAGACAATTGCAACATTCTCACAATAAGCTAATTAGCTCAATTGGAGCATTTCTAGCATCTTCGGTTGAAATTGGAAATTTACATTTTTCAGTGTTGTCAGACGTTTGTAATATTCTCACAATAAGCTAATTAGCTCAATTGGAGCATTTCTAGCACGTTTGGTTGAAATTGGAAATTTACATTTTTCACTTTTGTCAGACAATTGCAATAATCTCACAGTAAGCTAATTAGCTCAATTGGAGCAATTCTAGCATGTTTGGTTGAAATTGGAAATTTACATTTTTCACTTTTGTCAGACAACTGCAATATTCTCACAATAAGCTAATTAGCTCAATTGGAGCATTTCTAGCATGTTTGGTTGAAATTAGAAATTTACATTTTTCAGTGTTGTCAGACGTTTGTAATATTCTCACAATAAGCTAATTAGCTCAATTAGAGCATTTTTAGCATGTTTGGTTGAAATTGGAAATTTACATTTTTCAGTTTTGTCAGACGTTTGTAAAATTCTTACAGTAGGCTTATTTGCGCAATTTGAGCATTTCTAGCATGTTTGGTTGAAATTGGAAATTTACATTTTTCACTTTTGTCAGACAATTGCAATATTCTCACAATAAGCTAATTAGCTCAATTGGAGCATTTCTAGCATGTTTGGTTGAAATTGGAAATTTACATTTTTCAGTGTTGTCAGACGTTTGTAATATTCTCACAATAAGCTAATTAGCTAAATTGGAGCATTTCTAGCATGTTTGGTTGAAATTGCAAATTTACATTTTTCACTTTTGTCAGACAATTGCAATATTCTCACAATAAGCTAATTAGCTCAATTGGAGCATTTCTAGCATGTTTGGTTGAAATTGGAAATTTACATTTTTCAATTTTGTTAGACGTTTGTAATATTCTCACAATAAGCTAATTAGCTCAATTGGAGCATTTCTAGCATGTTTGGTTGAAATTGGAAATTTACATTTTTCACTTTTGTCAGACAGTTGCAATATTCTCTCAATAAGCTAATTAGCTCATTTGGAGCATTTCTAGCATGTTTGAATGAAATTGGAAATTTACATTTTTCAGTTTTGTCAGACAATTGCAATATTCTCTCAATAAGCTAATTAGCTCAATTGGAGCATTTCTAGCATGTTTGGTTGAAATTGGAAATTTACATTTTTCAGTTTTGTCAGACGTTTGTAGTATTCTCACAATAAGCTAATTAGCTCAATTGGAGCATTTCTAGCATGTTTGGTTGAAATTGGAACTTTACATTTCTCACTTTTGTCAGACAATTGCAATATTCTCACAACAAGCTAATTAGCTCAATTAGAGCATTTCTAGCATGTTTGGTTAAAATTGGAAATTTACATTTTTCACTTTTGTCAGACAATTGCAATATTCTCACAATAAGCTAATTAGCTCAATTGGAGCATTTCTAGCATGTTTGGTTGAAATTGGAAATTTACATTTTTCAGTGTTGTCAGACGTTTGTAATATTCTCACAATAAGCTAATTAGCTCAATTGGAGCATTTCTAGCATGTTTGGTTAAAATTGGAAATTTACTTTTTTCACTTTTGTCAGACAATTGCAATATTCTCACAATAAGCTAATTAGCTCAATTGGAGCATTTCTAGCATGTTTGGTTGAAATTGGAAATTTACATTTTTCACTTTTGTCAGACAGTTGCAATATTCTCTCAATAGGCTAATTAGCTCATTTGGAGCATTTCGAGCATGTTTGGTTGAATTTAGAAATTTACATTTTTCAGTGTTGTCAGACGTTTGTAATATTCTCACAATAAGCTAATTAGCTCAATTGGAGCATTTCTAGCATGTTTGGTTGAAATTGGAAATTTACATTTTTCAGTTTTGTCAGACAATTGCAATATTCTCTCAATAAGCTAATTAGCTCAATTGGAGCATTTCTAGCATGTTTGGTTGAAATTGGAAATTTACATTTTTCAGTTTTGTCAGACGTTTGTAGTATTCTCACAATAAGCTAATTAGCTCAATTGGAGCATTTCTAGCATGTTTGGTTGAAATTGGAAATTTACATTTCTCACTTTTGTCAGACAATTGCAATATTCTCACAACAAGCTAATTAGCTCAATTGGAGCATTTCTAGCATGTTTGGTTGAAATTGGAAATTTACATTTTTCACTTTTGTCAGACAATTGCAATATTCTCTCAATAAGCTAATTAGCTCAATTGGAGCATTTCTAGCATGTTTGGTTGAAATTGGAAATTTACATTTTTCACTTTTGTTAGACGTTTGTAATATTCTCACAATAAGCTAATTAGCTCAATTGGAGCATTTCTAGCATGTTTGGTTGAAATTGGAAATTTACATTTTTCACTTTTGTCAGACGTTTGTAATATTCTCACAATAAGCTAATTAGCTCAATTGGAGCATTTCTAGCATGTTTGGTTTAAACTAGAAATTTACATTTTTCACTTTTGTCAGACAATTGCAATATTCTTTCAATAAGCTAATTAGCTCATTTGGAGCATTTCTAGCATGTTTGGTTTAAACTAGAAATTTACATTTTTCACTTTTGTTAGACGTTTGTAATATTCTCACAATAAGCTAATTAGCTCAAGTGGAGCACTTCTAGCATGTTTGGTTGAAATTGGAAATTTACATTTTTCACTTTTGTCAGACAATTGCAATATTCTCACAATAAGCTAATTAGCTCAATTGGAGCATTTCTAGCATGTTTGGTTGAAATTGGAAATTTACATTTTTCACTTTTGTCAGACAATTGCAATATTCTTTCAATAAGCTAATTAGCTCATTTGGAGCATTTCTAGCATGTTTGGTTTAAACTAGAAATTTACATTTTTCAGTGTTGTCAGACGTTTGTAATATTCTCACAATAAGCTAATTAGCTCAATTGGAGCATTTCTAGCATGTTTGGTTGAAATTGGAAATTTACATTTTTCAGTTTTGTCAGACGTTTGTAAAATTCTTACAGTAGGCTTGTTTGCGCAATTTGAGCATTTCTAGCATGTTTGGTTGAAATTGGAAATTTACATTTTTCACTTTTGTCAGACAATTGCAATATTCTCACAATAAGCTAATTAGCTCAATTGGAGCATTTCTAGCATCTTCGGTTGAAATTGGAAATTTACATTTTTCAGTGTTGTCAGACATTTGTAATATTCTCACAATAAGCTAATTAGCTCAATTGGAGCATTTCTAGCATGTTTGGTTGAAATTGGAAATTTACATTTTTCACTTTTGTCAGACAATTGCAATAATCTCACAGTAAGCTAATTAGCTCAATTGGAGCAATTCTAGCATGTTTGGTTGAAATTGGAAATTTACATTTTTCACTTTTGTCAGACAATTGCAATATTCTCACAATAAGCTAATTAGCTCAATTGGAGCATTTCTAGCATGTTTGGTTGAAATTGGAAATTTACATTTTTCACTTTTGTCAGACAATTGCAATATTCTTTCAATAAGCTAATTAGCTCATTTGGAGCATTTCTAGCATGTTTGGTTGAAATTAGAAATTTACATTTTTCAGTGTTGTCAGACGTTTGCAATATTCTCACAATAAGCTAATTAGCTCAATTGGAGCATTTCTAGCATGTTTGGTTGAAATTGGAAATTTACATTTTTCAGTGTTGTCAGACGTTTGTAATATTCTCACAATGAGCTAATTAGCTAAATTGGAGCATTTCTAGCATGTTTGGTTGAAATTGGAAATTTACATTTTTCACTTTTGTCAGACAATTGCAATATTCTCACAATAAGCTAATTAGCTCAATTGGAGCATTTCTAGCATGTTTGGTTGAAATTGGAAATTTACATTTTTCAATTTTGTTAGACGTTTGTAATATTCTCACAATAAGCTAATTAGCTCAATTGGAGCATTTCTAGCATGTTTGGTTGAAATTGGAAATTTACATTTTTCACTTTTGTCAGACAATTGCAATATTCTCACAATAAGCTAATTAGCTCAATTGGAGCATTTCTAGCATGTTTGGTTGAAATTGGAAATTTACATTTTTCACTTTTGTCAGACAATTGCAATATTCTTTCAATAAGCTAATTAGCTCATTTGGAGCATTTCTAGCATGTTTGGTTGAAATTGGAAATTTACATTTTTCACTTTTGTCAGACAATTGCAATATTCTTTCAATAAGCTAATTAGCTCATTTGGAGCATTTCTAGCATGTTTGGTTTAAACTAGAAATTTACATTTTTCAGTGTTGTCAGACGTTTGTAATATTCTCACAATAAGCTAATTAGCTCAATTGGAGCATTTCTAGCATGTTTGGTTGAAATTGGAAATTTACATTTTTCAGTTTTGTCAGACGTTTGTAAAATTCTTACAGTAGGCTTGTTTGCGCAATTTGAGCATTTCTAGCATGTTTGGTTGAAATTGGAAATTTACATTTTTCACTTTTGTCAGACAATTGCAATATTCTCACAATAAGCTAATTAGCTCAATTGGAGCATTTCTAGCATCTTCGGTTGAAATTGGAAATTTACATTTTTCAGTGTTGTCAGACATTTGTAATATTCTCACAATAAGCTAATTAGCTCAATTGGAGCATTTCTAGCATGTTTGGTTGAAATTGGAAATTTACATTTTTCACTTTTGTCAGACAATTGCAATAATCTCACAGTAAGCTAATTAGCTCAATTGGAGCAATTCTAGCATGTTTGGTTGAAATTGGAAATTTACATTTTTCACTTTTGTCAGACAATTGCAATATTCTCACAATAAGCTAATTAGCTCAATTGGAGCATTTCTAGCATGTTTGGTTGAAATTGGAAATTTACATTTTTCACTTTTGTCAGACAATTGCAATATTCTTTCAATAAGCTAATTAGCTCATTTGGAGCATTTCTAGCATGTTTGGTTGAAATTAGAAATTTACATTTTTCAGTGTTGTCAGACGTTTGCAATATTCTCACAATAAGCTAATTAGCTCAATTGGAGCATTTCTAGCATGTTTGGTTGAAATTGGAAATTTACATTTTTCAGTGTTGTCAGACGTTTGTAATATTCTCACAATGAGCTAATTAGCTAAATTGGAGCATTTCTAGCATGTTTGGTTGAAATTGGAAATTTACATTTTTCACTTTTGTCAGACAATTGCAATATTCTCACAATAAGCTAATTAGCTCAATTGGAGCATTTCTAGCATGTTTGGTTGAAATTGGAAATTTACATTTTTCAATTTTGTTAGACGTTTGTAATATTCTCACAATAAGCTAATTAGCTCAATTGGAGCATTTCTAGCATGTTTGGTTGAAATTGGAAATTTACATTTTTCACTTTTGTCAGACAATTGCAATATTCTCACAATAAGCTAATTAGCTCAATTGGAGCATTTCTAGCATGTTTGGTTGAAATTGGAAATTTACATTTTTCACTTTTGTCAGACAATTGCAATATTCTTTCAATAAGCTAATTAGCTCATTTGGAGCATTTCTAGCATGTTTGGTTGAAATTAGAAATTTACATTTTTCAGTGTTGTCAGACGTTTGTAATATTCTCACAATAAGCTAATTAGCTCAATTGGAGCATTTCTAGCATGTTTGGTTGAAATTGGAAATTTACATTTTTCAGTTTTGTCAGACGTTTGTAAAATTCTTACAGTAGGCTTATTTGCGCAATTTGAGCATTTCTAGCATGTTTGGTTGAAATTGGAAATTTACAATTTTCACTTTTGTCAGACAATTGCAATATTCTCACAATAAGCTAATTAGCTCAATTGGAGCATTTCTAGCATCTTCGGTTGAAATTGGAAATTTACATTTTTCAGTGTTGTCAGACGTTTGTAATATTCTCACAATAAGCTAATTAGCTCAATTGGAGCATTTCTAGCATGTTTGGTTGAAATTGGAAATTTACATTTTTCACTTTTGTCAGACAATTGCAATATTCTCTCAATAAGCTAATTAGCTCATTTGGAGCATTTTTAGCATGTTTGGTTGAAATTAGAAATTTACATTTTTCAGTGTTGTCAGACGTTTGTAATATTCTCACAATAAGCTAATTAGCTCAATTGGAGCATTTTTAGCATCGTTGGTTGAAATTGGAAATTTACATTTTTCAGTTTTGTCAGACGTTTGTAAAATTCTTACAGTAGGCTTATTTGCGCAATTTGAGCATTTCTAGCATGTTTGGTTGAAATTGGAAATTTACATTTTTCACTTTTGTCAGACAATTGCAATATTCTCACAATAAGCTAATTAGCTCAATTGGAGCATTTCTAGCATGTTTGGTTGAAATTGGAAATTTACATTTTTCAATTTTGTTAGACGTTTGTAATATTCTCACAATAAGCTAATTAGCTAAATTGGAGCATTTCTAGCATGTTTGGTTGAAATTGCAAATTTACATTTTTCACTTTTGTCAGACAATTGCAATATTCTCACAATAAGCTAATTAGCTCAATTGGAGCATTTCTAGCATGTTTGGTTGAAATTGGAAATTTACATTTTTCAATTTTGTTAGACGTTTGTAATATTCTCACAATAAGCTAATTAGCTCAATTGGAGCATTTCTAGCATGTTTGGTTGAAATTGGAAATTTACATTTTTCACTTTTGTCAGACAATTGCAATATTCTCACAATAAGCTAATTAGCTCAATTGGAGCATTTCTAGCATGTTTGGTTGAAATTGGAAATTTACATTTTTCACTTTTGTCAGACAGTTGCAATATTCTCTCAATAAGCTAATTAGCTCATTTGGAGCATTTCTAGCATGTTTGGTTGAAATTGGAAATTTACATTTTTCAGTTTTGTCAGACGTTTGTAGTATTCTCACAATAAGCTAATTAGCTCAATTGGAGCATTTCTAGCATGTTTGGTTGAAATTGGAAATTTACATTTCTCACTTTTGTGAGACAATTGCAATATTCTCACAACAAGCTAATTAGCTCAATTAGAGCATTTCTAGCATGTTTGGTTAAAATTGGAAATTTACATTTTTCACTTTTGTCAGACAATTGCAATATTCTCTCAATAAGCTAATTAGCTCAATTTGAGCATTTCTAGCATGTTTGGTTGAAATTAGAAATTTACATATTTCAGTGTTGTCAGACGTTTGTAATATTCTCACAATAAGCTAATTAGCTCAATTGGAGCATTTTTAGCATGTTTGGTTGAAATTGGAAATTTACATTTTTCAGTTTTGTCAGACGTTTGTAAAATTCTTACAGTAGGCTTATTTGCGCAATTTGAGCATTTCTAGCATGTTTGGTTGAAATTGGAAATTTACATTTTTCACTTTTGTCAGACAATTGCAATATTCTCACAATAAGCTAATTAGCTCAATTGGAGCATTTCTAGCATGTTTGGTTGAAATTGGAAATTTACATTTTTCAATTTTGTTAGACGTTTGTAATATTCTCACAATAAGCTAATTAGCTAAATTGGAGCATTTCTAGCATGTTTGGTTGAAATTGCAAATTTACATTTTTCACTTTTGTCAGACAATTGCAATATTCTCACAATAAGCTAATTAGCTCAATTGGAGCATTTCTAGCATGTTTGGTTGAAATTGGAAATTTACATTTTTCAATTTTGTTAGACGTTTGTAATATTCTCACAATAAGCTAATTAGCTCAATTGGAGCATTTCTAGCATGTTTGGTTGAAATTGGAAATTTACATTTTTCACTTTTGTCAGACAGTTGCAATATTCTCTCAATAAGCTAATTAGCTCATTTGGAGCATTTCTAGCATGTTTGGTTGAAATTGGAAATTTACATTTTTCAGTTTTGTCAGACAATTGCAATATTCTCTCAATAAGCTAATTAGCTCAATTGGAGCATTTCTAGCATGTTTGGTTGAAATTGGAAATTTACATTTTTCAGTTTTGTCAGACGTTTGTAGTATTCTCACAATAAGCTAATTAGCTCAATTGGAGCATTTCTAGCATGTTTGGTTGAAATTGGAAATTTACATTTCTCACTTTTGTCAGACAATTGCAATATTCTCACAACAAGCTAATTAGCTCAATTAGAGCATTTCTAGCATGTTTGGTTAAAATTGGAAATTTACATTTTTCACTTTTGTCAGACAATTGCAATATTCTCTCAATAAGCTAATTAGCTCAATTGGAGCATTTCTAGCATGTTTGGTTGAAATTAGAAATTTACATATTTCAGTGTTGTCAGACGTTTGTAATATTCTCACAATAAGCTAATTAGCTCAATTGGAGCATTTCTAGCATGTTTGGTTGAAATTGGAAATTTACATTTTTCAGTTTTGTCAGACGTTTGTAAAATTCTTACAGTAGGCTTATTTGCGCAATTTGAGCATTTCTAGCATGTTTGGTTGAAATTGGAAATTTACATTTTTCACTTTTGTCAGACAATTGCAATATTCTCACAATCAGCTCATTAGCTCAATTGGAGCATTTCTAGCATGTTTGGTTGAAATTGGAAATTTACATTTTTCAGTGTTGTCAGACGTTTGTAATATTCTCACAATAAGCTAATTAGCTCAATTGGAGCATTTCTAGCATGTTTGGTTGAAATTGGAAATTTACATTTTTCACTTTTGTCAGACAATTGCAATATTCTCACAATAAGCTAATTAGCTCATTTGGAGCATTTCTAGCATGTTTGGTTGAAATTAGAAATTTACATTTTTCAGTGTTGTCAGACGTTTGTAATATTCTCACAATAAGCTAATTAGCTCAATTGGAGCATTTCTAGCATGTTTGGTTGAAATTGGAAATTTACATTTTTCAGTTTTGTCAGACAATTGCAATATTCTCCCAATAAGCTAATTAGCTCAATTGGAGCATTTCTAGCATGTTTGGTTGAAATTGGAAATTTACATTTTTCAGTTTTGTCAGACGTTTGTAGTATTCTCACAATAAGCTAATTAGCTCAATTGGAGCATTTCTAGCATGTTTGGTTGAAATTGGAAATTTACATTTCTCACTTTTGTCAGACAATTGCAATATTCTCACAACAAGCTAATTAGCTCAATTGGAGCATTTCTAGCATGTTTGGTTGAAATTGGAAATTTACATTTTTCACTTTTGTCAGACAATTGCAATATTCTCTCAATAAGCTAATTAGCTCATTTGGAGCATTTCTAGCATGTTTGGTTGAAATTAGAAATTTACATTTTTCAGTGTTGTCAGACGTTTGTAATATTCTCACAATAAGCTAATTAGCTCAATTGGAGCATTTTTAGCATGTTTGGGTGAAATTGGAAATTTACATTTTTCAGTTTTGTCAGACGTTTGTAAAATTCTTACAGTAGGCTTATTTGCGCAATTTGAGCATTTCTAGCATGTTTGGTTGAAATTGGAAATTTACATTTTTCACTTTTGTCAGACAATTGCAATATTCTCACAATAAGCTAATTAGCTCAATTGGAGCATTTCTAGCATGTTTGGTTGAAATTGGAAATTTACATTTTTCAATTTTGTTAGACGTTTGTAATATTCTCACAATAAGCTAATTAGCTAAATTGGAGCATTTCTAGCATGTTTGGTTGAAATTGGAAATTTACATTTTTCACTTTTGTCAGACAATTGCAATATTCTCACAATCAGCTCATTAGCTCAATTGGAGCATTTCTAGCATGTTTGGTTGAAATTGGAAATTTACATTTTTCAGTGTTGTCAGACGTTTGTAATATTCTCACAATAAGCTAATTAGCTCAATTGGAGCATTTCTAGCATGTTTGGTTGAAATTGGAAATTTACATTTTTCACTTTTGTCAGACAATTGCAATATTCTCACAATAAGCTAATTAGCTCATTTGGAGCATTTCTAGCATGTTTGGTTGAAATTAGAAATTTACATTTTTCAGTGTTGTCAGACGTTTGTAATATTCTCACAATAAGCTAATTAGCTCAATTGGAGCATTTCTAGCATGTTTGGTTGAAATTGGAAATTTACATTTTTCAGTTTTGTCAGACAATTGCAATATTCTCCCAATAAGCTAATTAGCTCAATTGGAGCATTTCTAGCATGTTTGGTTGAAATTGGAAATTTACATTTTTCAGTTTTGTCAGACGTTTGTAGTATTCTCACAATAAGCTAATTAGCTCAATTGGAGCATTTCTAGCATGTTTGGTTGAAATTGGAAATTTACATTTCTCACTTTTGTCAGACAATTGCAATATTCTCACAACAAGCTAATTAGCTCAATTGGAGCATTTCTAGCATGTTTGGTTGAAATTGGAAATTTACATTTTTCACTTTTGTCAGACAATTGCAATATTCTCTCAATAAGCTAATTAGCTCATTTGGAGCATTTCTAGCATGTTTGGTTGAAATTAGAAATTTACATTTTTCAGTGTTGTCAGACGTTTGTAATATTCTCACAATAAGCTAATTAGCTCAATTGGAGCATTTTTAGCATGTTTGGGTGAAATTGGAAATTTACATTTTTCAGTTTTGTCAGACGTTTGTAAAATTCTTACAGTAGGCTTATTTGCGCAATTTGAGCATTTCTAGCATGTTTGGTTGAAATTGGAAATTTACATTTTTCACTTTTGTCAGACAATTGCAATATTCTCACAATAAGCTAATTAGCTCAATTGGAGCATTTCTAGCATGTTTGGTTGAAATTGGAAATTTACATTTTTCAATTTTGTTAGACGTTTGTAATATTCTCACAATAAGCTAATTAGCTAAATTGGAGCATTTCTAGCATGTTTGGTTGAAATTGGAAATTTACATTTTTCACTTTTGTCAGACAATTGCAATATTCTCACAATAAGCTAATTAGCTCAATTGGAGCATTTCTAGCATGTTTGGTTGAAATTGGAAATTTACATTTTTCAATTTTGTTAGACGTTTGTAATATTCTCACAATAAGCTAATTAGCTCAATTGGAGCATTTCTAGCATGTTTGGTTGAAATTGGAAATTTACATTTTTCACTTTTGTCAGACAATTGCAATATTCTCACAATAAGCTAATTAGCTCAATTGGAGCATTTCTAGCATGTTTGGTTGAAATTGGAAATTTACATTTTTCAGTTTTGTCAGACGTTTGTAGTATTCTCACAATAAGCTAATTAGCTCAATTGGAGCATTTCTAGCATGTTTGGTTGAAATTGGAAATTTACATTTCTCACTTTTGTCAGACAATTGCAATATTCTCACAACAAGCTAATTAGCTCAATTAGAGCATTTCTAGCATGTTTGGTTAAAATTGGAAATTTACATTTTTCACTTTTGTCAGACAATTGCAATATTCTCTCAATAAGCTAATTAGCTCAATTTGAGCATTTCTAGCATGTTTGGTTGAAATTAGAAATTTACATATTTCAGTGTTGTCAGACGTTTGTAATATTCTCACAATAAGCTAATTAGCTCAATTGGAGCATTTCTAGCATGTTTGGTTGAAATTGGAAATTTACATTTTTCAGTTTTGTCAGACGTTTGTAAAATTCTTACAGTAGGCTTATTCGCGCAATTTGAGCATTTCTAGCATGTTTGGTTGAAATTGGAAATTTACATTTTTCACTTTTGTCAGACAATTGCAATATTCTCACAATAAGCTAATTAGCTCAATTGGAGCAATTCTAGCATGTTTGGTTGAAATTGGAAATTTACATTTTTCAGTGTTGTCAGACGTTTGTAATATTCTCACAATAAGCTAATTAGCTCAATTGGAGCATTTCTAGCATGTTTGGTTGAAATTGGAAATTTACATTTTTCACTTTTGTCAGACAATTGCAATATTCTCACAATAAGCTAATTAGCTCAATTGGAGCATTTCTAGCATGTTTGGTTGAAATTGGAAATTTACATTTTTCACTTTTGTTAGCCGTTTGTAATATTCTCTCAATAGGCTAATTAGCTCATTTGGAGCATTTCTAGCATGTTTGGTTGAAATTGGAAATTTACATTTTTCAGTGTTGTCAGACGTTTGTAATATTCTCACAATAAGCTAATTAGCTCAATTGGAGCATTTCTAGCATGTTTGGTTGAAATTGGAAATTTACATTTTTCAGTTTTGTCAGACAATTGCAATATTCTCTCAATAAGCTAATTAGCTCAATTGGAGCATTTCTAGCATGTTTGGTTGAAATTGGAAATTTACATTTTTCAGTTTTGTCAGACGTTTGTAGTATTCTCACAATAAGCTAATTAGCTCAATTGGAGCATTTCTAGCATGTTTAGTTGAAATTGGAAATTTACATTTCTCACTTTTGTCAGACAATTGCAATATTCTCACAACAAGCTAATTAGCTCAATTGGAGCATTTCTAGCATGTTTGGTTAAAATTGGAAATTTACATTTTTCACTTTTGTCAGACAATTGCAATATTCTCTCAATAAGCTAATTAGCTCAATTTGAGCATTTCTAGCATGTTTGGTTGAAATTAGAAATTTACATATTTCAGTGTTGTCAGACGTTTGTAATATTCTCACAATAAGCTAATTAGCTCAATTGGAGCATTTCTAGCATGTTTGGTTGAAATTTGAAATTTACATTTTTCAGTTTTGTCAGACGTTTGTAAAATTCTTACAGTAGGCTTATTTGCGCAATTTGAGCATTTCTAGCATGTTTGGTTGAAATTGGAAATTTACATTTTTCACTTTTGTCAGACAATTGCAATATTCTCACAATAAGCTAATTAGCTCAATTGGAGCATTTCTAGCATGTTTGGTTGAAATTGGAAATTTACATTTTTCAATTTTGTTAGACGTTTGTAATATTCTCACAATAAGCTAATTAGCTAAATTGGAGCATTTCTAGCATGTTTGGTTGAAATTGGAAATTTACATTTTTCACTTTTGTCAGACAGTTGCAATATTCTCTCAATAAGCTAATTAGCTCATTTGGAGCATTTCTAGCATGTTTGGTTGAAATTGGAAATTTACATTTTTCAGTTTTGTCAGACAATTGCAATATTCTCTCAATAAGCTAATTAGCTCAATTGGAGCATTTCTAGCATGTTTGGTTGAAATTGGAAATTTACATTTTTCAGTTTTGTCAGACGTTTGTAGTATTCTCACAATAAGCTAATTAGCTCAATTGGAGCATTTCTAGCATGTTTGGTTGAAATTGGAAATTTACATTTCTCACTTTTGTCAGACAATTGCAATATTCTCACAACAAGCTAATTAGCTCAATTAGAGCATTTCTAGCATGTTTGGTTAAAATTGGAAATTTACATTTTTCACTTTTGTCAGACAATTGCAATATTCTCTCAATAAGCTAATTAGCTCAATTTGAGCATTTCTAGCATGTTTGGTTGAAATTAGAAATTTACATATTTCAGTGTTGTCAGACGTTTGTAATATTCTCACAATAAGCTAATTAGCTCAATTGGAGCATTTCTAGCATGTTTGGTTGAAATTGGAAATTTACATTTTTCAGTTTTGTCAGACGTTTGTAAAATTCTTACAGTAGGCTTATTTGCGCAATTTGAGCATTTCTAGCATGTTTGGTTGAAATTGGAAATTTACATTTTTCACTTTTGTCAGACAATTGCAATATTCTCACAATAAGCTAATTAGCTCAATTGGAGCATTTCTAGCATGTTTGGTTGAAATTGGAAATTTACATTTTTCAGTGTTGTCAGACGTTTGTAATATTCTCACAATAAGTTAATTAGCTCAATTGGAGCATTTCTAGCATGTTTGGTTGAAATTGGAAATTTACATTTTTCACTTTTGTCAGACAATTGCAATATTCTCACAATAAGCTAATTAGCTCAATTGGAGCATTTCTAGCATGTTTGGTTGAAATTGGAAATTTACATTTTTCACTTTTGTCAGACAGTTGCAATATTCTCTCAATAGGCTAATAAGCTCATTTGGAGCATTTCTAGCATGTTTGGTTGAAATTAGAAATTTACATTTTTCAGTGTTGTCAGACGTTTGTAATATTCTCACAATAAGCTAATTAGCTCAATTGGAGCATTTCTAGCATGTTTGGTTGAAATTGGAAATTTACATTTTTCAGTTTTGTCAGACAATTGCAATATTCTCTCAATAAGCTAATTAGCTCAATTGGAGCATTTCTAGCATGTTTGGTTGAAATTGGAAATTTACATTTTTCAGTTTTGTCAGACGTTTGTAGTATTCTCACAATAAGCTAATTAGCTCAATTGGAGCATTTCTAGCATGTTTGGTTGAAATTGGAAATTTACATTTCTCACTTTTGTCAGACAATTGCAATATTCTCACAACAAGCTAATTAGCTCAATTGGAGCATTTCTAGCATGTTTGGTTGAAATTGGAAATTTACATTTCTCACTTTTGTCAGACAATTGCAATATTCTCTCAATAAGCTAATTAGCTCAATTGGAGCATTTCTAGCATGTTTGGTTGAAATTAGATATTTACATTTTTCAGTGTTGTCAGACGTTTGTAATATTCTCACAATAAGCTAATTAGCTCAATTGGAGCATTTCTAGCATGTTTGGTTGAAATTGGAAATTTACATTTTTCAATTTTGTTAGACGTTTGTAATATTCTCACAATAAGCTAATTAGCTCAATTGGAGCATTTCTAGCATGTTTGGTTGAAATTGGAAATTTACATTTTTCACTTTTGTCAGACAATTGCAATATTCTCACAATAAGCTAATTAGCTCAATTGGAGCATTTCTAGCATGTTTGGTTGAAATTGGAAATTTACATTTTTCACTTTTGTCAGACAATTGCAATATTCTTTCAATAAGCTAATTAGCTCATTTGGAGCATTTCTAGCATGTTTGGTTTAAATTAGAAATTTACATTTTTCAGTGTTGTCAGACGTTTGTAATATTCTCACAATAAGCTAATTAGCTCAATTGGAGCATTTCCAGCATGTTTGGTTGAAATTGGAAATTTACATTTTTCAGTTTTGTCAGACGTTTGTAAAATTTTTACAGTAGGCTTATTTGCGCAATTTGAGCATTTCTAGCATGTTTGGTTGAAATTGGAAATTTACATTTTTCACTTTTGTCAGACAATTGCAATATTCTCACAATAAGCTAATTAGCTCAATTGGAGCATTTCTAGCATCTTCGGTTGAAATTGGAAATTTACATTTTTCAGTGTTGTCAGACGTTTGTAATATTCTCACAATAAGCTAATTAGCTCAATTGGAGCATTTCTAGCATGTTTGGTTGAAATTGGAAATTTACATTTTTCACTTTTGTCAGACAATTGCAATAATCTCACAGTAAGCTAATTAGCTCAATTGGAGCAATTCTAGCATGTTTGGTTGAAATTGGAAATTTACATTTTTCACTTTTGTCAGACAATTGCAATATTCTCACAATAAGCTAATTAGCTCAATTGGAGCATTTCTAGCATGTTTGGTTGAAATTGGAAATTTACATTTTTCACTTTTGTCAGACAATTGCAATATTCTTTCAATAAGCTAATTAGCTCATTTGGAGCATTTCTAGCATGTTTGGTTGAAATTAGAAATTTACATTTTTCAGTGTTGTCAGACGTTTGTAATATTCTCACAATAAGCTAATTAGCTCAATTGGAGCATTTTTAGCTTGTTTGGTTGAAATTGGAAATTTACATTTTTCAGTTTTGTCAGACGTTTGTAAAATTCTTACAGTAGGCTTATTTGCGCAATTTGAGCATTTCTAGCATGTTTGGTTGAAATTGGAAATTTACTTTTTTCACTTTTGTCAGACAATTGCAATATTCTCACAATAAGCTAATTAGCTCAATTGGAGCATTTCTAGCATGTTTGGTTGAAATTGGAATATTACATTTTTCAATTTTGTTAGACGTTTGTAATATTCTCACAATAAGCTAATTAGCTCAATTGGAGCATTTCTAGCATGTTTGGTTGAAATTGGAAATTTACATTTTTCACTTTTGTCAGACAATTGCAATATTCTCACAATAAGCTAATTAGCTCAATTGGAGCATTTCTAGCATGTTTGGTTGAAATTGGAAATTTACATTTTTCACTTTTGTCAGACAGGTTGCAATATTCTCTCAATAAGCTAATTAGCTCATTTGGAGCATTTCTAGCATTTTTGGTTGAAATTAAAATTTTACATTTTCAGTTTTGTCAGACGTTTGTAATATTCTCACAATAAGCTAATTAGCTGAATTGGAGCATTTCTAGCATGTTTGGTTGAAATTGGAAATTTACATTTTTCAGTTTTGTCAGAGAATTGCAATATTCTCTCAATAAGCTAATTAGCTCAATTGGAGCAATTCTAGCATGTTTGGTTGAAATTGGAATTTTACATTTTTCAGTTTTGTCAGACGTTTGTAGTATTCTCACAATAAGCTAATTAGCTCAATTGGATGGAGCATTTCTAGCATGTTTGGTTGAAATTGGAAATTTACATTTCTCACTTTTGTCAGACAATTGCAATATTCTCACAACAAGCTAATTAGCTCAATTGGAGCATTTCTAGCATGTTTGGTTGAAATTGGAAATTTACATTTTTCACTTTTGTCAGACAATTGCAATATTCTCTAAATAAGCTAATTAGCTCAATTGGAGCATTTCTAGCATGTTTGGTTGAAATTAGAAATTTACATTTTTCAGTGTTGTCAGACGTTTGTAATATTCTCACAATAAGCTAATTAGCTCAATTGGAGCATTTCTAGCATGTTTGGTTGAAATTGGAAATTTACTTTTTCCACTTTTGTCAGACAATTGCAATCTTCTCACAATAAGCTAATTAGCTCAATTGGAGCATTTCTAGCATGTTTGGTTGAAATTGGAAATTTACATTTTTCAGTGTTGTCAGACGTTTGTAATATTCTCACAATAAGCTAATTAGCTCAATTGGAGCATTTCTAGCATGTTTGGTTAAAATTGGAAATTTACATTTTTCACTTTTGTCAGACAATTGCAATAATCTCACAGTAAGCTAATTAGCTCAATTGGAGCAATTCTAGCATGTTTGGTTGAAATTGGAAATTTACATTTTTCACTTTTGTCAGACGTTTGTAGTATTCTCACAATAAGCTAATTAGCTCAATTGGAGCATTTCTAGCATGTTTGGTTGAAATTGGAAATTTACATTTCTCACTTTTGTCAGACAATTGCAATATTCTCTCAATAAGCTAATTAGCTCAATTGGAGCATTTCTAGCATGTTTGGTTGAAATTGGAAATTTACATTTTTCAGTTTTGTCAGACGTTTGTAGTATTCTCACAATAAGCTAATTAGCTCAATTGGAGCATTTCTAGCATGTTTAGTTGAAATTGGAAATTTACATTTCTCACTTTTGTCAGACAATTGCAATATTCTCACAACAAGCTAATTAGCTCATTGGAGCATTTCTAGCATGTTTGGTTGAAATTGGAAATTTACATTTTTCAATTTTGTTAGACGTTTGTAATATTCTCACAATAAGCTAATTAGCTCAATTGGAGCATTTCTAGCATGTTTGGTTGAAATTGGAAATTTACATTTTTCACTTTTGTCAGACAATTGCAATATTTTCACAATAAGCTAATTAGCTCAATTGGAGCATTTCTAGCATGTTTGGTTGAAATTGGAAATTTACATTTTTCACTTTTGTCAGACAATTGCAATATTCTTTCAATAAGCTAATTAGCTCATTTGGAGCATTTCTAGCATGTTTGGTTGAAATTGGAAATTTACTTTTTTCACTTTTGTCAGACAATTGCAATATTCTCACAATAAGCTAATTAGCTCAATTGGAGCATTTCTAGCATGTTTGGTTGAAATTGGAAATTTACATTTTTCAGTGTTGTCAGACGTTTGTAATATTCTCACAATAAGCTAATTAGCTAAATTGGAGCATTTCTAGCATGTTTGGTTGAAATTGCAAATTTACATTTTTCACTTCTGTCAGACAATTGCAATATTCTCACAATAAGCTAATTAGCTCAATTGGAGCATTTCTAGCATGTTTGGTTGAAATTGGAATATTACATTTTTCAATTTTGTTAGACGTTTGTAATATTCTCACAATAAGCTAATTAGCTCAATTGGAGCATTTCTAGCATGTTTGGTTGAAATTGGAAATTTACATTTTTCACTTTTGTCAGACAATTGCAATATTCTCACAATAAGCTAATTAGCTCAATTGGAGCATTTCTAGCATGTTTGGTTGAAATTGGAAATTTACATTTTTCACTTTTGTCAGACAGGTTGCAATATTCTCTCAATAAGCTAATTAGCTCAATTTGAGCATTTCTAGCATGTTTGGTTGAAATTAGAAATTTACATATTTCAGTGTTGTCAGACGTTTGTAATATTCTCACAATAAGCTAATTAGCTCAATTGGAGCATTTTTAGCATGTTTGGTTGAAATTGGAAATTTACATTTTTCAGTTTTGTCAGACGTTTGTAAAATTCTTACAGTAGGCTTATTTGCGCAATTTGAGCACTTCTAGCATGTTTGGTTGAAATTGGAATTTTACATTTTTCAGTTTTGTCAGACGTTTGTAGTATTCTCACAATAAGCTAATTAGCTCAATTGGAGCATTTCTAGCATGTTTGGTTGAAATTGGAAATTTACATTTTTCAATTTTGTTAGACGTTTGTAATATTCTCACAATAAGCTAATTAGCTCAATTGGAGCATTTCTAGCATGTTTGGTTGAAATTGGAAATTTACATTTTTCACTTTTGTCAGACAATTGCAATATTTTCACAATAAGCTAATTAGCTCAATTGGAGCATTTCTAGCATGTTTGGTTGAAATTGGAAATTTACA
Source organism: Watersipora subatra (assembly GCF_963576615.1). Lineage (NCBI taxonomy): Eukaryota > Metazoa > Bryozoa > Gymnolaemata > Cheilostomatida > Watersiporidae > Watersipora > Watersipora subatra. Next base: position 18,778,100 of record NC_088718.1, on the reverse strand, counting down.
TTTTTCACTTTTGTCAGACAATTGCAATATTCTTTCAATAAGCTAATTAGCTCATTTGGAGCATTTCTAGCATGTTTGGTTGAAATTGGAAATTTACTTTTTTCACTTTTGTCAGACAATTGCAATATTCTCACAATAAGCTAATTAGCTGAATTGGAGCATTTCTAGCATGTTTGGTTGAAATTGGAAATTTACATTTTTCAGTGTTGTCAGACGTTTGTAATATTCTCACAATAAGCTAATTAGCTAAATTGGAGCATTTCTAGCATGTTTGGTTGAAATTGCAAATTTACATTTTTCACTTCTGTCAGACAATTGCAATATTCTCACAATAAGCTAATTAGCTCAATTGGAGCATTTCTAGCATGTTTGGTTGAAATTGGAATATTACATTTTTCAATTTTGTTAGACGTTTGTAATATTCTCACAATAAGCTAATTAGCTCAATTGGAGCATTTCTAGCATGTTTGGTTGAAATTGGAAATTTACATTTTTCACTTTTGTCAGACAATTGCAATATTCTCACAATAAGCTAATTAGCTCAATTGGAGCATTTCTAGCATGTTTGGTTGAAATTGGAAATTTACATTTTTCACTTTTGTCAGACAGGTTGCAATATTCTCTCAATAAGCTAATTAGCTCAATTTGAGCATTTCTAGCATGTTTGGTTGAAATTAGAAATTTACATATTTCAGTGTTGTCAGACGTTTGTAATATTCTCACAATAAGCTAATTAGCTCAATTGGAGCATTTTTAGCATGTTTGGTTGAAATTGGAAATTTACATTTTTCAGTTTTGTCAGACGTTTGTAAAATTCTTACAGTAGGCTTATTTGCGCAATTTGAGCACTTCTAGCATGTTTGGTTGAAATTGGAAATTTACATTTTTCACTTTTGTCAGACAATTGCAATATTCTCACAATAAGCTAATTAGCTCAATTGGAGCAATTCTAGCATGTTTGGTTGAAATTGGAAATTTACATTTTTCAGTTTTGTCAGAGAATTGCAATATTCTCTCAATAAGCTAATTAGCTCATTTGGAGCATTTCTAGCATTTTTGGTTGAAATTAAAATTTTACATTTTCAGTTTTGTCAGACGTTTGTAATATTCTCACAATAAGCTAATTAGCTGAATTGGAGCATTTCTAGCATGTTTGGTTGAAATTGGAAATTTACATTTTTCAGTTTTGTCAGAGAATTGCAATATTCTCTCAATAAGCTAATTAGCTCAATTGGAGCAATTCTAGCATGTTTGGTTGAAATTGGAATTTTACATTTTTCAGTTTTGTCAGACGTTTGTAGTATTCTCACAATAAGCTAATTAGCTCAATTGGATGGAGCATTTCTAGCATGTTTGGTTGAAATTGGTAATTTACATTTCTCACTTTTGTCAGACAATTGCAATATTCTCACAACAAGCTAATTAGCTCAATTGGAGCATTTCTAGCATGTTTGGTTGAAATTGGAAATTTACATTTTTCACTTTTGTCAGACAATTGCAATATTCTCTAAATAAGCTAATTAGCTCAATTGGAGCATTTCTAGCATGTTTGGTTGAAATTAGAAATTTACATTTTTCAGTGTTGTCAGACGTTTGTAATATTCTCACAATAAGCTAATTAGCTCAATTGGAGCATTTCTAGCATGTTTGGTTGAAATTGGAAATTTACTTTTTCCACTTTTGTCAGACAATTGCAATCTTCTCACAATAAGCTAATTAGCTCAATTGGAGCATTTCTAGCATGTTTGGTTGAAATTGGAAATTTACATTTTTCAGTGTTGTCAGACGTTTGTAATATTCTCACAATAAGCTAATTAGCTCAATTGGAGCATTTCTAGCATGTTTGGTTGAAATTGGAAATTTACATTTTTCACTTTTGTCAGACAATTGCAATAATCTCACAGTAAGCTAATTAGCTCAATTGGAGCAATCCTAGCATGTTTGGTTGAAATTGGAAATTTACATTTTTCACTTTTGTCAGACGTTTGTAGTATTCTCACAATAAGCTAATTAGCTCAATTGGAGCATTTCTAGCATGTTTGGTTGAAATTGGAAATTTACATTTCTCACTTTTGTCAGACAATTGCAATATTCTCTCAATAAGCTAATTAGCTCAATTGGAGCATTTCTAGCATGTTTGGTTGAAATTGGAAATTTACATTTTTCAGTTTTGTCAGACGTTTGTAGTATTCTCACAATAAGCTAATTAGCTCAATTGGAGCATTTCTAGCATGTTTAGTTGAAATTGGAAATTTACATTTCTCACTTTTGTCAGACAATTGCAATATTCTCACAACAAGCTAATTAGCTCAATTAGAGCATTTCTAGCATGTTTGGTTAAAATTGGAAATTTACATTTTTCACTTTTGTCAGACAATTGCAATATTCTCTCAATAAGCTAATTAGCTCAATTTGAGCATTTCTAGCATGTTTGGTTGAAATTAGAAATTTACATATTTCAGTGTTGTCAGACGTTTGTAATATTCTCACAATAAGCTAATTAGCTCAATTGGAGCATTTTTAGCATGTTTGGTTGAAATTGGAAATTTACATTTTTCAGTTTTGTCAGACGTTTGTAAAATTCTTACAGTAGGCTTATTTGCGCAATTTGAGCACTTCTAGCATGTTTGGTTGAAATTGGAAATTTACATTTTTCACTTTTGTCAGACAATTGCAATATTCTCACAATAAGCTAATTAGCTCAATTGGAGCATTTCTAGCATGTTTGGTTGAAATTGGAAATTTACATTTTTCAATTTTGTTAGACGTTTGTAATATTCTCACAATAAGCTAATTAGCTAAATTGGAGCATTTCTAGCATGTTTGGTTGAAATTGCAAATTTACATTTTTCACTTCTGTCAGACAATTGCAATATTCTCACAATAAGCTAATTAGCTCAATTGGAGCATTTCTAGCATGTTTGGTTGAAATTGGAATATTACATTTTTCAATTTTGTTAGACGTTTGTAATATTCTCACAATAAGCTAATTAGCTCAATTGGAGCATTTCTAGCATGTTTGGTTGAAATTGGAAATTTACATTTTTCACTTTTGTCAGACAATTGCAATATTCTCACAATAAGCTAATTAGCTCAATTGGAGCATTTCTAGCATGTTTGGTTGAAATTGGAAATTTACATTTTTCACTTTTGTCAGACAGGTTGCAATATTCTCTCAATAAGCTAATTAGCTCATTTGGAGCATTTCTAGCATTTTTGGTTGAAATTAAAAATTTACATTTTCAGTTTTTGCAGACGTTTGTAATATTCTCACAATAAGCTAATTAGCTGAATTGGAGCATTTCTAGCATGTTTGGTTGAAATTGGAAATTTACATTTTTCAGTTTTGTCAGACAATTGCAATATTCTCTCAATAAGCTAATTAGCTCAATTGGAGCAATTCTAGCATGTTTGGTTGAAATTGGAATTTTACATTTTTCAGTTTTGTCAGACGTTTGTAGTATTCTCACAATAAGCTAATTAGCTCAATTGGAGCATTTCTAGCATGTTTGGTTGAAATTGGAAATTTACATTTTTCAATTTTGTTAGACGTTTGTAATATTCTCACAATAAGCTAATTAGCTCAATTGGAGCATTTCTAGCATGTTTGGTTGAAATTGGAAATTTACATTTTTCACTTTTGTCAGACAATTGCAATATTTTCACAATAAGCTAATTAGCTCAATTGGAGCATTTCTAGCATGTTTGGTTGAAATTGGAAATTTACATTTTTCACTTTTGTCAGACAATTGCAATATTCTTTCAATAAGCTAATTAGCTCATTTGGAGCATTTCTAGCATGTTTGGTTGAAATTGGAAATTTACTTTTTTCACTTTTGTCAGACAATTGCAATATTCTCACAATAAGCTAATTAGCTCAATTGGAGCATTTCTAGCATGTTTGGTTGAAATTGGAAATTTACATTTTTCAGTGTTGTCAGACGTTTGTAATATTCTCACAATAAGCTAATTAGCTAAATTGGAGCATTTCTAGCATGTTTGGTTGAAATTGCAAATTTACATTTTTCACTTCTGTCAGACAATTGCAATATTCTCACAATAAGCTAATTAGCTCAATTGGAGCATTTCTAGCATGTTTGGTTGAAATTGGAATATTACATTTTTCAATTTTGTTAGACGTTTGTAATATTCTCACAATAAGCTAATTAGCTCAATTGGAGCATTTCTAGCATGTTTGGTTGAAATTGGAAATTTACATTTTTCACTTTTGTCAGACAATTGCAATATTCTCACAATAAGCTAATTAGCTCAATTGGAGCATTTCTAGCATGTTTGGTTGAAATTGGAAATTTACATTTTTCACTTTTGTCAGACAGGTTGCAATATTCTCTCAATAAGCTAATTAGCTCAATTTGAGCATTTCTAGCATGTTTGGTTGAAATTAGAAATTTACATATTTCAGTGTTGTCAGACGTTTGTAATATTCTCACAATAAGCTAATTAGCTCAATTGGAGCATTTTTAGCATGTTTGGTTGAAATTGGAAATTTACATTTTTCAGTTTTGTCAGACGTTTGTAAAATTCTTACAGTAGGCTTATTTGCGCAATTTGAGCACTTCTAGCATGTTTGGTTGAAATTGGAAATTTACATTTTTCACTTTTGTCAGACAATTGCAATATTCTCACAATAAGCTAATTAGCTCAATTGGAGCATTTCTAGCATGTTTGGTTGAAATTGGAAATTTACATTTTTCAATTTTGTTAGACGTTTGTAATATTCTCACAATAGGCTAATTAGCTAAATTGGAGCATTTCTAGCATGTTTGGTTGAAATTGCAAATTTACATTTTTCACTTCTGTCAGACAATTGCAATATTCTCACAATAAGCTAATTAGCTCAATTGGAGCATTTCTAGCATGTTTGGTTGAAATTGGAATATTACATTTTTCAATTTTGTTAGACGTTTGTAATATTCTCACAATAAGCTAATTAGCTCAATTGGAGCATTTCTAGCATGTTTGGTTGAAATTGGAAATTTACATTTTTCACTTTTGTCAGACAATTGCAATATTCTCACAATAAGCTAATTAGCTCAATTGGAGCATTTCTAGCATGTTTGGTTGAAATTGGAAATTTACATTTTTCACTTTTGTCAGACAATTGCAATATTCTTTCAATAAGCTAATTAGCTCATTTGGAGCATTTCTAGCATGTTTGGTTGAAATTGGAAATTTACTTTTTTCACTTTTGTCAGACAATTGCAATATTCTCACAATAAGCTAATTAGCTCAATTGGAGCATTTCTAGCATGTTTGGTTGAAATTGGAAATTTACATTTTTCAGTGTTGTCAGACGTTTGTAATATTCTCACAATAAGCTAATTAGCTAAATTGGAGCATTTCTAGCATGTTTGGTTGAAATTGCAAATTTACATTTTTCACTTCTGTCAGACAATTGCAATATTCTCACAATAAGCTAATTAGCTCAATTGGAGCATTTCTAGCATGTTTGGTTGAAATTGGAATATTACATTTTTCAATTTTGTTAGACGTTTGTAATATTCTCACAATAAGCTAATTAGCTCAATTGGAGCATTTCTAGCATGTTTGGTTGAAATTGGAAATTTACATTTTTCACTTTTGTCAGACAATTGCAATATTCTCACAATAAGCTAATTAGCTCAATTGGAGCATTTCTAGCATGTTTGGTTGAAATTGGAAATTTACATTTTTCACTTTTGTCAGACAGGTTGCAATATTCTCTCAATAAGCTAATTAGCTCAATTTGAGCATTTCTAGCATGTTTGGTTGAAATTAGAAATTTACATATTTCAGTGTTGTCAGACGTTTGTAATATTCTCACAATAAGCTAATTAGCTCAATTGGAGCATTTTTAGCATGTTTGGTTGAAATTGGAAATTTACATTTTTCAGTTTTGTCAGACGTTTGTAAAATTCTTACAGTAGGCTTATTTGCGCAATTTGAGCACTTCTAGCATGTTTGGTTGAAATTGGAAATTTACATTTTTCACTTTTGTCAGACAATTGCAATATTCTCACAATAAGCTAATTAGCTCAATTGGAGCATTTCTAGCATGTTTGGTTGAAATTGGAAATTTACATTTTTCAATTTTGTTAGACGTTTGTAATATTCTCACAATAGGCTAATTAGCTAAATTGGAGCATTTCTAGCATGTTTGGTTGAAATTGCAAATTTACATTTTTCACTTCTGTCAGACAATTGCAATATTCTCACAATAAGCTAATTAGCTCAATTGGAGCATTTCTAGCATGTTTGGTTGAAATTGGAATATTACATTTTTCAATTTTGTTAGACGTTTGTAATATTCTCACAATAAGCTAATTAGCTCAATTGGAGCATTTCTAGCATGTTTGGTTGAAATTGGAAATTTACATTTTTCACTTTTGTCAGACAATTGCAATATTCTCACAATAAGCTAATTAGCTCAATTGGAGCATTTCTAGCATGTTTGGTTGAAATTGGAAATTTACATTTTCACTTTTGTCAGACAGGTTGCAATATTCTCTCAATAAGCTAATTAGCTCATTTGGAGCATTTCTAGCATTTTTGGTTGAAATTAAAAATTTACATTTTCAGTTTTTGCAGACGTTTGTAATATTCTCACAATAAGCTAATTAGCTGAATTGGAGCATTTCTAGCATGTTTGGTTGAAATTGGAAATTTACATTTTTCAGTTTTGTCAGACAATTGCAATTTTCTCTCAATAAGCTAATTAGCTCAATTGGAGCAATTCTAGCATGTTTGGTTGAAATTGGAATTTTACATTTTTCAGTTTTGTCAGACGTTTGTAGTATTCTCACAATAAGCTAATTAGCTCAATTGGAGCATTTCTAGCATGTTTGGTTGAAATTGGAAATTTACATTTTTCAATTTTGTTAGACGTTTGTAATATTCTCACAATAAGCTAATTAGCTCAATTGGAGCATTTCTAGCATGTTTGGTTGAAATTGGAAATTTACATTTTTCACTTTTGTCAGACAATTGCAATATTCTCACAATAAGCTAATTAGCTCAATTGGAGCATTTCTAGCATGTTTGGTTGAAATTGGAAATTTACATTTTTCACTTTTGTCAGACAATTGCAATATTCTTTCAATAAGCTAATTAGCTCATTTGGAGCATTTCTAGCATGTTTGGTTGAAATTGGAAATTTACTTTTTTCACTTTTGTCAGACAATTGCAATATTCTCACAATAAGCTAATTAGCTCAATTGGAGCATTTCTAGCATGTTTGGTTGAAATTGGAAATTTACATTTTTCAGTGTTGTCAGACGTTTGTAATATTCTCACAATAAGCTAATTAGCTAAATTGGAGCATTTCTAGCATGTTTGGTTGAAATTGCAAATTTACATTTTTCACTTCTGTCAGACAATTGCAATATTCTCACAATAAGCTAATTAGCTCAATTGGAGCATTTCTAGCATGTTTGGTTGAAATTGGAATATTACATTTTTCAATTTTGTTAGACGTTTGTAATATTCTCACAATAAGCTAATTAGCTCAATTGGAGCATTTCTAGCATGTTTGGTTGAAATTGGAAATTTACATTTTTCACTTTTGTCAGACAATTGCAATATTCTCACAATAAGCTAATTAGCTCAATTGGAGCATTTCTAGCATGTTTGGTTGAAATTGGAAATTTACATTTTTCACTTTTGTCAGACAGGTTGCAATATTCTCTCAATAAGCTAATTAGCTCATTTGGAGCATTTCTAGCATTTTTGGTTGAAATTAAAAATTTACATTTTCAGTTTTGTCAGACGTTTGTAATATTCTCACAATAAGCTAATTAGCTGAATTGGAGCATTTCTAGCATGTTTGGTTGAAATTGGAAATTTACATTTTTCAGTTTTGTCAGACGTTTGTAGTATTCTCACAATAAGCTAATTAGCTCAATTGGAGCATTTCTAGCATGTTTGGTTGAAATTGGAAATTTACATTTCTCACTTTTGTCAGACAATTGCAATATTCTCACAACAAGCTAATTAGCTCAATTGGAGCATTTCTAGCATGTTTGGTTGAAATTGGAAATTTACATTTCTCACTTTTGTCAGACAATTGCAATATTCTCACAACAAGCTAATTAGCTCAATTGGAGCATTTCTAGCATGTTTGGTTGAAATTGGAAATTTACATTTTTCACTTTTGTCAGACAATTGCAATATTCTCTAAATAAGCTAATTAGCTCAATTGGAGCATTTCTAGCATGTTTGGTTGAAATTAGAAATTTACATTTTTCAGTGTTGTCAGACGTTTGTAATATTCTCACAATAAGCTAATTAGCTCAATTGGAGCATTTCTAGCATGTTTGGTTGAAATTGGAAATTTACTTTTTCCACTTTTGTCAGACAATTGCAATCTTCTCACAATAAGCTAATTAGCTCAATTGGAGCATTTCTAGCATGTTTGGTTGAAATTGGAAATTTACATTTTTCAGTGTTGTCAGACGTTTGTAATATTCTCACAATAAGCTAATTAGCTCAATTGGAGCATTTCTAGCATGTTTGGTTGAAATTGGAAATTCACATTTTTCACTTTTGTCAGACAATTGCAATAATCTCACAGTAAGCTAATTAGCTCAATTGGAGCAATTCTAGCATGTTTGGTTGAAATTGGAAATTTACATTTTTCACTTTTGTCAGACGTTTGTAGTATTCTCACAATAAGCTAATTAGCTCAATTGGAGCATTTCTAGCATGTTTGGTTGAAATTAAAAATTTACATTTTCAGTTTTGTCAGACGTTTGTAAAATTCTTACAGTAGGCTTATTTGCGCAATTTGAGCACTTCTAGCATGTTTGGTTGAAATTGGAAATTTACATTTTTCACTTTTGTCAGACAATTGCAATATTCTCACAATAAGCTAATTAGCTCAATTGGAGCATTTCTAGCATGTTTGGTTGAAATTGGAAATTTACATTTTTCAATTTTGTTAGATGTTTGTAATATTCTCACAATAAGCTAATTAGCTAAATTGGAGCATTTCTAGCATGTTTGGTTGAAATTGCAAATTTACATTTTTCACTTCTGTCAGACAATTGCAATATTCTCACAATAAGCTAATTAGCTCAATTGGAGCATTTCTAGCATGTTTGGTTGAAATTGGAATATTACATTTTTCAATTTTGTTAGACGTTTGTAATATTCTCACAATAAGCTAATTAGCTCAATTGGAGCATTTCTAGCATGTTTGGTTGAAATTGGAAATTTACATTTTTCACTTTTGTCAGACAATTGCAATATTCTCACAATAAGCTAATTAGCTCAATTGGAGCATTTCTAGCATGTTTGGTTGAAATTGGAAATTTACATTTTTCACTTTTGTCAGACAGGTTGCAATATTCTCTCAATAAGCTAATTAGCTCATTTGGAGCATTTCTAGCATTTTTGGTTGAAATTAAAAATTTACATTTTCAGTTTTTGCAGACGTTTGTAATATTCTCACAATAAGCTAATTAGCTGAATTGGAGCATTTCTAGCATGTTTGGTTGAAATTGGAAATTTACATTTTTCACTTTTGTCAGACAATTGCAATATTCTTTCAATAAGCTAATTAGCTCATTTGGAGCATTTCTAGCATGTTTGGTTGAAATTGGAAATTTACTTTTTTCACTTTTGTCAGACAATTGCAATATTCTCACAATAAGCTAATTAGCTCAATTGGAGCATTTCTAGCATGTTTGGTTGAAATTGGAAATTTACATTTTTCAGTGTTGTCAGACGTTTGTAATATTCTCACAATAAGCTAATTAGCTAAATTGGAGCATTTCTAGCATGTTTGGTTGAAATTGCAAATTTACATTTTTCACTTTTGTCAGACAGGTTGCAATATTCTCTCAATAAGCTAATTAGCTCAATTTGAGCACTTCTAGCATGTTTGGTTGAAATTGGAAATTTACATTTTTCACTTTTGTCAGACAATTGCAATATTCTCACAATAAGCTAATTAGCTCAATTGGAGCATTTCTAGCATGTTTGGTTGAAATTGGAAATTTACATTTTTCAATTTTGTTAGACGTTTGTAATATTCTCACAATAAGCTAATTAGCTAAATTGGAGCATTTCTAGCATGTTTGGTTGAAATTGCAAATTTACATTTTTCACTTCTGTCAGACAATTGCAATATTCTCACAATAAGCTAATTAGCTCAATTGGAGCATTTCTAGCATGTTTGGTTGAAATTGGAATATTACATTTTTCAATTTTGTTAGACGTTTGTAATATTCTCACAATAAGCTAATTAGCTCAATTGGAGCATTTCTAGCATGTTTGGTTGAAATTGGAAATTTACATTTTTCACTTTTGTCAGACAATTGCAATATTCTCACAATAAGCTAATTAGCTCAATTGGAGCATTTCTAGCATGTTTGGTTGAAATTGGAAATTTACATTTTTCACTTTTGTCAGACAGGTTGCAATATTCTCTCAATAAGCTAATTAGCTCATTTGGAGCATTTCTAGCATTTTTGGTTGAAATTAAAAATTTACATTTTCAGTTTTTGCAGACGTTTGTAATATTCTCACAATAAGCTAATTAGCTGAATTGGAGCATTTCTAGCATGTTTGGTTGAAATTGGAAATTTACATTTTTCAGTTTTGTCAGACAATTGCAATATTCTCTCAATAAGCTAATTAGCTCAATTGGAGCAATTCTAGCATGTTTGGTTGAAATTGGAATTTTACATTTTTCAGTTTTGTCAGACGTTTGTAGTATTCTCACAATAAGCTAATTAGCTCAATTGGAGCATTTCTAGCATGTTTGGTTGAAATTGGAAATTTACATTTTTCAATTTTGTTAGACGTTTGTAATATTCTCACAATAAGCTAATTAGCTCAATTGGAGCATTTCTAGCATGTTTGGTTGAAATTGGAAATTTACATTTTTCACTTTTGTCAGACAATTGCAATATTCTCACAATAAGCTAATTAGCTCAATTGGAGCATTTCTAGCATGTTTGGTTGAAATTGGAAATTTACATTTTTCACTTTTGTCAGACAATTGCAATATTCTTTCAATAAGCTAATTAGCTCATTTGGAGCATTTCTAGCATGTTTGGTTGAAATTGGAAATTTACTTTTTTCACTTTTGTCAGACAATTGCAATATTCTCACAATAAGCTAATTAGCTCAATTGGAGCATTTCTAGCATGTTTGGTTGAAATTGGAAATTTACATTTTTCAGTGTTGTCAGACGTTTGTAATATTCTCACAATAAGCTAATTAGCTAAATTGGAGCATTTCTAGCATGTTTGGTTGAAATTGCAAATTTACATTTTTCACTTCTGTCAGACAATTGCAATATTCTCACAATAAGCTAATTAGCTCAATTGGAGCATTTCTAGCATGTTTGGTTGAAATTGGAATATTACATTTTTCAATTTTGTTAGACGTTTGTAATATTCTCACAATAAGCTAATTAGCTCAATTGGAGCATTTCTAGCATGTTTGGTTGAAATTGGAAATTTACATTTTTCACTTTTGTCAGACAATTGCAATATTCTCACAATAAGCTAATTAGCTCAATTGGAGCATTTCTAGCATGTTTGGTTGAAATTGGAAATTTACATTTTTCACTTTTGTCAGACAGGTTGCAATATTCTCTCAATAAGCTAATTAGCTCATTTGGAGCATTTCTAGCATTTTTGGTTGAAATTGGAATATTACATTTTTCAATTTTGTTAGACGTTTGTAATATTCTCACAATAAGCTAATTAGCTCAATTGGAGCATTTCTAGCATGTTTGGTTGAAATTAGAAATTTACATTTTTCAGTGTTGTCAGACGTTTGTAATATTCTCACAATAAGCTAATTAGCTCAATTGGAGCATTTCTAGCATGTTTGGTTGAAATTGGAAATTTACTTTTTCCACTTTTGTCAGACAATTGCAATATTCTCACAATAAGCTAATTAGCTCAATTGGAGCATTTCTAGCATGTTTGGTTGAAATTGGAAATTTACATTTTTCAGTGTTGTCAGACGTTTGTAATATTCTCACAATAAGCTAATTAGCTCAATTGGAGCATTTATAGCATGTTTGGTTGAAATTGGAAATTTACATTTTTCACTTTTGTCAGACAATTGCAATAATCTCACAGTAAGCTAATTAGCTCAATTGGAGCATTTCTAGCATGTTTGGTTGAAATTGGAAATTTACATTTCTCACTTTTGTCAGACAATTGCAATATTCTCTCAATAAGCTAATTAGCTCAATTGGAGCATTTCTAGCATGTTTGGTTGAAATTGGAAATTTACATTTTTCAGTTTTGTCAGACGTTTGTAGTATTCTCACAATAAGCTAATTAGCTCAATTGGAGCATTTCTAGCATGTTTAGTTGAAATTGGAAATTTACATTTCTCACTTTTGTCAGACAATTGCAATATTCTCACAACAAGCTAATTAGCTCAATTAGAGCATTTCTAGCATGTTTGGTTAAAATTGGAAATTTACATTTTTCACTTTTGTCAGACAATTGCAATATTCTCTCAATAAGCTAATTAGCTCAATTTGAGCATTTCTAGCATGTTTGGTTGAAATTAGAAATTTACATATTTCAGTGTTGTCAGACGTTTGTAATATTCTCACAATAAGCTAATTAGCTCAATTGGAGCATTTTTAGCATGTTTGGTTGAAATTGGAAATTTACATTTTTCAGTTTTGTCAGACGTTTGTAAAATTCTTACAGTAGGCTTATTTGCGCAATTTGAGCACTTCTAGCATGTTTGGTTGAAATTGGAAATTTACATTTTTCACTTTTGTCAGACAATTGCAATATTCTCACAATAAGCTAATTAGCTCAATTGGAGCATTTCTAGCATGTTTGGTTGAAATTGGAAATTTACATTTTTCAATTTTGTTAGACGTTTGTAATATTCTCACAATAAGCTAGTTAGCTAAATTGGAGCATTTCTAGCATGTTTGGTTGAAATTGCAAATTTACATTTTTCACTTCTGTCAGACAATTGCAATATTCTCACAATAAGCTAATTAGCTCAATTGGAGCATTTCTAGCATGTTTGGTTGAAATTGGAATATTACATTTTTCAATTTTGTTAGACGTTTGTAATATTCTCACAATAAGCTAATTAGCTCAATTGGAGCATTTCTAGCATGTTTGGTTGAAATTGGAAATTTACATTTTTCACTTTTGTCAGACAATTGCAATATTCTCACAATAAGCTAATTAGCTCAATTGGAGCATTTCTAGCATGTTTGGTTGAAATTGGAAATTTACATTTTTCACTTTTGTCAGACAGGTTGCAATATTCTCTCAATAAGCTAATTAGCTCATTTGGAGCATTTCTAGCATTTTTGGTTGAAATTAAAAATGTACATTTTCAGTTTTGTCAGACGTTTGTAATATTCTCACAATAAGCTAATTAGCTGAATTGGAGCATTTCTAGCATGTTTGGTTGAAATTGGAAATTTACATTTTTCAGTTTTGTCAGACAATTGCAATATTCTCTCAATAAGCTAATTAGCTCAATTGGAGCAATTCTAGCATGTTTGGTTGAAATTGGAATTTTACATTTTTCAGTTTTGTCAGACGTTTGTAGTATTCTCACAATAAGCTAATTAGCTCAATTGGAGCATTTCTAGCATGTTTGGTTGAAATTGGAAATTTACATTTTTCAATTTTGTTAGACGTTTGTAATATTCTCACAATAAGCTAATTAGCTCAATTGGAGCATTTCTAGCATGTTTGGTTGAAATTGGAAATTTACATTTTTCACTTTTGTCAGACAATTGCAATATTCTCACAATAAGCTAATTAGCTCAATTGGAGCATTTCTAGCATGTTTGGTTGAAATTGGAAATTTACATTTTTCACTTTTGTCAGACAATTGCAATATTCTTTCAATAAGCTAATTAGCTCATTTGGAGCATTTCTAGCATGTTTGGTTTAAATTAGAAATTTACATTTTTCAGTGTTGTCAGACGTTTGTAATATTCTCACAATAAGCTAATTAGCTCAATTGGAGCATTTCTAGCATGTTTGGTTGAAATTGGAAATTTACATTTTTCAGTTTTGTCAGACGTTTGTAAAATTTTTACAGTAGGCTTATTTGCGCAATTTGAGCATTTCTAGCATGTTTGGTTGAAATTGGAAATTTACATTTTTCACTTTTGTCAGACAATTGCAATATTCTCACAATAAGCTAATTAGCTCAATTGGAGCATTTCTAGCATCTTCGGTTGAAATTGGAAATTTACATTTTTCAGTGTTGTCAGACGTTTGTAATATTCTCACAATAAGCTAATTAGCTCAATTGGAGCATTTCTAGCATGTTTGGTTGAAATTTGAAATTTACATTTTTCACTTTTGTCAGACAATTGCAATAATCTCACAGTAAGCTAATTAGCTCAATTGGAGCAATTCTAGCATGTTTGGTTGAAATTGGAAATTTACATTTTTCACTTTTGTCAGACAATTGCAATATTCTCACAATAAGCTAATTAGCTCAATTGGAGCATTTCTAGCATGTTTGGTTGAAATTGGAAATTTACATTTTTCACTTTTGTCAGACAATTGCAATATTCTTTCAATAAGCTAATTAGCTCATTTGGAGCATTTCTAGCATGTTTGGTTGAAATTAGAAATTTACATTTTTCAGTGTTGTCAGACGTTTGTAATATTCTCACAATAAGCTAATTAGCTCAATTGGAGCATTTTTAGCTTGTTTGGTTGAAATTGGAAATTTACATTTTTCAGTTTTGTCAGACGTTTGTAAAATTCTTACAGTAGGCTTATTTGCGCAATTTGAGCATTTCTAGCATGTTTGGTTGAAATTGGAAATTTACTTTTTTCACTTTTGTCAGACAATTGCAATATTCTCACAATAAGCTAATTAGCTCAATTGGAGCATTTCTAGCATGTTTGGTTGAAATTGGAAATTTACATTTTTCAGTGTTGTCAGACGTTTGTAATATTCTCACAATAAGCTAATTAGCTAAATTGGAGCATTTCTAGCATGTTTGGTTGAAATTGGAAATTTACATTTTTCACTTTTGTCAGACAGGTTGCAATATTCTCTCAATAAGCTAATTAGCTCATTTGGAGCATTTCTAGCATTTTTGGTTGAAATTAAAAATTTACATTTTCAGTTTTGTCAGACGTTTGTAATATTCTCACAATAAGCTAATTAGCTGAATTGGAGCATTTCTAGCATGTTTGGTTGAAATTGGAAATTTACATTTTTCACTTTTGTCAGACAATTGCAATATTCTCACAATAAGCTAATTAGCTCAATTGGAGCATTTCTAGCATGTTTGGTTGAAATTGGAAATTTACATTTTTCACTTTTGTCAGACAGGTTGCAATATTCTCTCAATAAGCTAATTAGCTCATTTGGAGCATTTCTAGCATTTTTGGTTGAAATTAAAAATTTACATTTTCAGTTTTGTCAGACGTTTGTAATATTCTCACAAGAAGCTAATTAGCTGAATTGGAGCATTTCTAGCATGTTTGGTTGAAATTGGAAATTTACATTTTTCAGTTTTGTCAGACAATTGCAATATTCTCTCAATAAGCTAATTAGCTCAATTGGAGCAATTCTAGCATGTTTGGTTGAAATTGGAATTTTACATTTTTCAGTTTTGTCAGACGTTTGTAGTATTCTCACAATAAGCTAATTAGCTCAATTGGAGCATTTCTAGCATGTTTGGTTGAAATTGGAAATTTACATTTTTCAATTTTGTTAGACGTTTGTAATATTCTCACAATAAGCTAATTAGCTCAATTGGAGCATTTCTAGCATGTTTGGTTGAAATTGGAAATTTACATTTTTCACTTTTGTCAGACAATTGCAATATTCTCACAATAAGCTAATTAGCTCAATTGGAGCATTTCTAGCATGTTTGGTTGAAATTGGAAATTTACATTTTTCACTTTTGTCAGACAATTGCAATATTCTTTCAATAAGCTAATTAGCTCATTTGGAGCATTTCTAGCATGTTTGGTTTAAATTAGAAATTTACATTTTTCAGTGTTGTCAGACGTTTGTAATATTCTCACAATAAGCTAATTAGCTCAATTGGAGCATTTCTAGCATGTTTGGTTGAAATTGGAAATTTACATTTTTCAGTGTTGTCAGACGTTTGTAAAATTTTTACAGTAGGCTTATTTGCGCAATTTGAGCATTTCTAGCATGTTTGGTTGAAATTGGAAATTTACATTTTTCACTTTTGTCAGACAATTGCAATATTCTCACAATAAGCTAATTAGCTCAATTGGAGCATTTCTAGCATCTTCGGTTGAAATTGGAAATTTACATTTTTCAGTGTTGTCAGACGTTTGTAATATTCTCACAATAAGCTAATTAGCTCAATTGGAGCATTTCTAGCATGTTTGGTTGAAATTGGAAATTTACATTTTTCACTTTTGTCAGACAATTGCAATAATCTCACAGTAAGCTAATTATCTCAATTGGAGCAATTCTAGCATGTTTGGTTGAAATTGGAAATTTACATTTTTCACTTTTGTCAGACAATTGCAATATTCTCACAATAAGCTAATTAGCTCAATTGGAGCATTTCTAGCATGTTTGGTTGAAATTGGAAATTTACATTTTTCACTTTTGTCAGACAATTGCAATATTCTTTCAATAAGCTAATTAGCTCATTTGGAGCATTTCTAGCATGTTTGGTTGAAATTAGAAATTTACATTTTTCAGTGTTGTCAGACGTTTGTAATATTCTCACAATAAGCTAATTAGCTCAATTGGAGCATTTTTAGCTTGTTTGGTTGAAATTGGAAATTTACATTTTTCAGTTTTGTCAGACGTTTGTAAAATTCTTACAGTAGGCTTATTTGCGCAATTTGAGCATTTCTAGCATGTTTGGTTGAAATTGGAAATTTACTTTTTTCACTTTTGTCAGACAATTGCAATATTCTTTCAATAAGCTAATTAGCTCATTTGGAGCATTTCTAGCATGTTTGGTTGAAATTAGAAATTTACATTTTTCAGTGTTGTCAGACGTTTGTAATATTCTCACAATAAGCTAATTAGCTCAATTGGAGCATTTTTAGCTTGTTTGGTTGAAATTGGAAATTTACATTTTTCAGTTTTGTCAGACGTTTGTAAAATTCTTACAGTAGGCTTATTTGCGCAATTTGAGCATTTCTAGCATGTTTGGTTGAAATTGGAAATTTACTTTTTTCACTTTTGTCAGACAATTGCAATATTCTTTCAATAAGCTAATTAGCTCATTTGGAGCATTTCTAGCATGTTTGGTTTAAATTAGAAATTTACATTTTTCAGTGTTGTCAGACGTTTGTAATATTCTCACAATAAGCTAATTAGCTCAATTGGAGCATTTCTAGCATGTTTGGTTGAAATTGGAAATTTACATTTTTCAGTTTTGTCAGACGTTTGTAAAATTTTTACAGTAGGCTTATTTGCGCAATTTGAGCATTTCTAGCATGTTTGGTTGAAATTGGAAATTTACATTTTTCACTTTTGTCAGACAATTGCAATATTCTCACAATAAGCTAATTAGCTCAATTGGAGCATTTCTAGCATCTTCGGTTGAAATTGGAAATTTACATTTTTCAGTGTTGTCAGACGTTTGTAATATTCTCACAATAAGCTAATTAGCTCAATTGGAGCATTTCTAGCATGTTTGGTTGAAATTTGAAATTTACATTTTTCACTTTTGTCAGACAATTGCAATAATCTCACAGTAAGCTAATTAGCTCAATTGGAGCAATTCTAGCATGTTTGGTTGAAATTGGAAATTTACATTTTTCACTTTTGTCAGACAATTGCAATATTCTCACAATAAGCTAATTAGCTCAATTGGAGCATTTCTAGCATGTTTGGTTGAAATTGGAAATTTACATTTTTCACTTTTGTCAGACAATTGCAATATTCTTTCAATAAGCTAATTAGCTCATTTGGAGCATTTCTAGCATGTTTGGTTGAAATTAGAAATTTACATTTTTCAGTGTTGTCAGACGTTTGTAATATTCTCACAATAAGCTAATTAGCTCAATTGGAGCATTTTTAGCTTGTTTGGTTGAAATTGGAAATTTACATTTTTCAGTTTTGTCAGACGTTTGTAAAATTCTTACAGTAGGCTTATTTGCGCAATTTGAGCATTTCTAGCATGTATGGTTGAAATTGGAAATTTACTTTTTTCACTTTTGTCAGACAATTGCAATATTCTCACAATAAGCTAATTAGCTCAATTGGAGCATTTCTAGCATGTTTGGTTGAAATTGGAAATTTACATTTTTCAGTGTTGTCAGACGTTTGTAATATTCTCACAATAAGCTAATTAGCTAAATTGGAGCATTTCTAGCATGTTTGGTTGAAATTGGAAATTTACATTTTTCACTTTTGTCAGACAGGTTGCAATATTCTCTCAATAAGCTAATTAGCTCATTTGGAGCATTTCTAGCATTTTTGGTTGAAATTAAAAATTTACATTTTCAGTTTTGTCAGACGTTTGTAATATTCTCACAATAAGCTAATTAGCTGAATTGGAGCATTTCTAGCATGTTTGGTTGAAATTGGAAATTTACATTTTTCACTTTTGTCAGACAATTGCAATATTCTCACAATAAGCTAATTAGCTCAATTGGAGCATTTCTAGCATGTTTGGTTGAAATTGGAAATTTACATTTTTCACTTTTGTCAGACAGGTTGCAATATTCTCTCAATAAGCTAATTAGCTCATTTGGAGCATTTCTAGCATTTTTGGTTGAAATTAAAAATTTACATTTTCAGTTTTGTCAGACGTTTGTAATATTCTCACAAGAAGCTAATTAGCTGAATTGGAGCATTTCTAGCATGTTTGGTTGAAATTGGAAATTTACATTTTTCAGTTTTGTCAGACAATTGCAATATTCTCTCAATAAGCTAATTAGCTCAATTGGAGCAATTCTAGCATGTTTGGTTGAAATTGGAATTTTACATTTTTCAGTTTTGTCAGACGTTTGTAGTATTCTCACAATAAGCTAATTAGCTCAATTGGAGCATTTCTAGCATGTTTGGTTGAAATTGGAAATTTACATTTTTCAATTTTGTTAGACGTTTGTAATATTCTCACAATAAGCTAATTAGCTCAATTGGAGCATTTCTAGCATGTTTGGTTGAAATTGGAAATTTACATTTTTCACTTTTGTCAGACAATTGCAATATTCTCACAATAAGCTAATTAGCTCAATTGGAGCATTTCTAGCATGTTTGGTTGAAATTGGAAATTTACATTTTTCACTTTTGTCAGACAATTGCAATATTCTTTCAATAAGCTAATTAGCTCATTTGGAGCATTTCTAGCATGTTTGGTTTAAATTAGAAATTTACATTTTTCAGTGTTGTCAGACGTTTGTAATATTCTCACAATAAGCTAATTAGCTCAATTGGAGCATTTCTAGCATGTTTGGTTGAAATTGGAAATTTACATTTTTCAGTGTTGTCAGACGTTTGTAAAATTTTTACAGTAGGCTTATTTGCGCAATTTGAGCATTTCTAGCATGTTTGGTTGAAATTGGAAATTTACATTTTTCACTTTTGTCAGACAATTGCAATATTCTCACAATAAGCTAATTAGCTCAATTGGAGCATTTCTAGCATCTTCGGTTGAAATTGGAAATTTACATTTTTCAGTGTTGTCAGACGTTTGTAATATTCTCACAATAAGCTAATTAGCTCAATTGGAGCATTTCTAGCATGTTTGGTTGAAATTGGAAATTTACATTTTTCACTTTTGTCAGACAATTGCAATAATCTCACAGTAAGCTAATTATCTCAATTGGAGCAATTCTAGCATGTTTGGTTGAAATTGGAAATTTACATTTTTCACTTTTGTCAGACAATTGCAATATTCTCACAATAAGCTAATTAGCTCAATTGGAGCATTTCTAGCATGTTTGGTTGAAATTGGAAATTTACATTTTTCACTTTTGTCAGACAATTGCAATATTCTTTCAATAAGCTAATTAGCTCATTTGGAGCATTTCTAGCATGTTTGGTTGAAATTAGAAATTTACATTTTTCAGTGTTGTCAGACGTTTGTAATATTCTCACAATAAGCTAATTAGCTCAATTGGAGCATTTTTAGCTTGTTTGGTTGAAATTGGAAATTTACATTTTTCAGTTTTGTCAGACGTTTGTAAAATTCTTACAGTAGGCTTATTTGCGCAATTTGAGCATTTCTAGCATGTTTGGTTGAAATTGGAAATTTACTTTTTTCACTTTTGTCAGACAATTGCAATATTCTCACAATAAGCTAATTAGCTCAATTGGAGCATTTCTAGCATGTTTGGTTGAAATTGGAAATTTACATTTTTCAGTGTTGTCAGACGTTTGTAATATTCTCACAATAAGCTAATTAGCTAAATTGGAGCATTTCTAGCATGTTTGGTTGAAATTGCAAATTTACATTTTTCACTTCTGTCAGACAATTGCAATATTCTCACAATAAGCTAATTAGCTCAATTGGAGCATTTCTAGCATGTTTGGTTGAAATTGGAATATTACATTTTTCAATTTTGTTAGACGTTTGTAATATTCTCACAATAAGCTAATTAGCTCAATTGGAGCATTTCTAGCATGTTTGGTTGAAATTGGAAATTTACATTTTTCACTTTTGTCAGACAATTGCAATATTCTCACAATAAGCTAATTAGCTCAATTGGAGCATTTCTAGCATGTTTGGTTGAAATTGGAAATTTACATTTTTCACTTTTGTCAGACAGGTTGCAATATTCTCTCAATAAGCTAATTAGCTCATTTGGAGCATTTCTAGCATTTTTGGTTGAAATTAAAAATTTACATTTTCAGTTTTGTCAGACGTTTGTAATATTCTCACAATAAGCTAATTAGCTGAATTGGAGCATTTCTAGCATGTTTGGTTGAAATTGGAAATTTACATTTTTCAGTTTTGTCAGAGAATTGCAATATTCTCTCAATAAGCTTATTAGCTCAATTGGAGCAATTCTAGCATGTTTGGTTGAAATTGGAATTTTACATTTTTCAGTTTTGTCAGACGTTTGTAGTATTCTCACAATAAGCTAATTAGCTCAATTGGAGCATTTCTAGCATGTTTGGTTGAAATTGGAAATTTACATTTCTCACTTTTGTCAGACAATTGCAATATTCTCACAACAAGCTAATTAGCTCAATTGGAGCATTTCTAGCATGTTTGGTTGAAATTGGAAATTTACATTTTTCACTTTTGTCAGACAATTGCAATATTCTCTAAATAAGCTAATTAGCTCAATTGGAGCATTTCTAGCATGTTTGGTTGAAATTAGAAATTTACATTTTTCAGTGTTGTCAGACGTTTGTAATATTCTCACAATAAGCTAATTAGCTCAATTGGAGCATTTCTAGCATGTTTGGTTGAAATTGGAAATTTACTTTTTCCACTTTTGTCAGACAATTGCAATATTCTCACAATAAGCTAATTAGCTCAATTGGAGCATTTCTAGCATGTTTGGTTGAAATTGGAAATTTACATTTTTCAGTGTTGTCAGACGTTTGTAATATTCTCACAATAAGCTAATTAGCTCAATTGGAGCATTTCTAGCATGTTTGGTTGAAATTGGAAATTTACATTTTTCACTTTTGTCAGACAATTGCAATAATCTCACAGTAAGCTAATTAGCTCAATTGGAGCAATTCTAGCATGTTTGGTTGAAATTGGAAATTTACATTTTTCAGTTTTGTCAGACGTTTGTAGTATTCTCACAATAAGCTAATTAGCTCAATTGGAGCATTTCTAGCATGTTTGGTTGAAATTGGAAATTTACATTTCTCACTTTTGTCAGACAATTGCAATATTCTCACAATAAGCTAATTAGCTCAATTGGAGCATTTCTAGCATGTTTGGTTGAAATTGGAAATTTACATTTTTCAATTTTGTTAGACGTTTGTAATATTCTCACAATAAGCTAATTAGCTAAATTGGAGCATTTCTAGCATGTTTGGTTGAAATTGCAAATTTACATTTTTCACTTCTGTCAGACAATTGCAATATTCTCACAATAAGCTAATTAGCTCAATTGGAGCATTTCTAGCATGTTTGGTTGAAATTGGAATATTACATTTTTCAATTTTGTTAGACGTTTGTAATATTCTCACAATAAGCTAATTAGCTCAATTGGAGCATTTCTAGCATGTTTGGTTGAAATTGGAAATTTACATTTTTCACTTTTGTCAGACAATTGCAATATTCTCACAATAAGCTAATTAGCTCAATTGGAGCATTTCTAGCATGTTTGGTTGAAATTGGAAATTTACATTTTTCACTTTTGTCAGACAGGTTGCAATATTCTCTCAATAAGCTAATTAGCTCATTTGGAGCATTTCTAGCATTTTTGGTTGAAATTGGAAATTTACATTTTTCAGTTTTGTCAGACAATTGCAATATTCTCTCAATAAGCTAATTAGCTCAATTGGAGCAATTCTAGCATGTTTGGTTGAAATTGGAATTTTACATTTTTCAGTTTTGTCAGACGTTTGTAGTATTCTCACAATAAGCTAATTAGCTCAATTGGAGCATTTCTAGCATGTTTGGTTGAAATTGGAAATTTACATTTCTCACTTTTGTCAGACAATTGCAATATTCTCACAACAAGCTAATCAGCTCAATTGGAGCATTTCTAGCATGTTTGGTTGAAATTGGAAATTTACATTTTTCACTTTTGTCAGACAATTGCAATATTCTCTAAATAAGCTAATTAGCTCAATTGGAGCATTTCTAGCATGTTTGGTTGAAATTAGAAATTTACATTTTTCAGTGTTGTCAGACGTTTGTAATATTCTCACAATAAGCTAATTAGCTCAATTGGAGCATTTCTAGCATGTTTGGTTGAAATTGGAAATTTACTTTTTCCACTTTTGTCAGACAATTGCAATATTCTCACAATAAGCTAATTAGCTCAATTGGAGCATTTCTAGCATGTTTGGTTGAAATTGGAAATTTACATTTTTCAGTGTTGTCAGACGTTTGTAATATTCTCACAATAAGCTAATTAGCTCAATTGGAGCATTTCTAGCATGTTTGGTTGAAATTGGAAATTTACATTTTTCACTTTTGTCAGACAATTGCAATAATCTCACAGTAAGCTAATTAGCTCAATTGGAGCAATTCTAGCATGTTTGGTTGAAATTGGAAATTTACATTTTTCAGTTTTGTCAGACGTTTGTAGTATTCTCACAATAAGCTAATTAGCTCAATTGGAGCATTTCTAGCATGTTTGGTTGAAATTGGAAATTTACATTTCTCACTTTTGTCAGACAATTGCAATAATCTCACAGTAAGCTAATTAGCTCAATTGGAGCAATTCTAGCATGTTTGGTTGAAATTGGAAATTTACATTTTTCAGTTTTGTCAGACGTTTGTAGTATTCTCACAATAAGCTAATTAGCTCAATTGGAGCATTTCTAGCATGTTTGGTTGAAATTGGAAATTTACATTTCTCACTTTTGTCAGACAATTGCAATATTCTCACAACAAGCTAATTAGCTCAATTGGAGCATTTCTAGCATGTTTGGTTGAAATTGGAAATTTACATTTTTCACTTTTGTCAGACAATTGCAATATTCTCTCAATAAGCTAATTAGCTCAATTGAAGCATTTCTAGCATGTTTGGTTGAAATTAGAAATTTACATTTTTCAGTGTTGTCAGACGTTTGTAATATTCTCACAATAAGCTAATTAGCTCAATTGGAGCATTTCTAGCATGTTTGGTTGAAATTGGAATTTACTTTTTCCACTTTTGTCAGACAATTGCAATATTCTCACAATAAGCTAATTAGCTCAATTGGAGCATTTCTAGCATGTTTGGTTGAAATTGGAAATTTACATTTTTCAGTGTTGTCAGACGTTTGTAATATTCTCACAATAAGCTAATTAGCTAAATTGGAGCATTTCTAGCATGTTTGGTTGAAATTGCAAATTTACATTTTTCACTTCTGTCAGACAATTGCAATATTCTCACAATAAGCTAATTAGCTCAATTGGAGCATTTCTAGCATGTTTGGTTGAAATTGGAAATTTACATTTTTCACTTTTGTCAGACAATTGCAATATTCTCACAATAAGCTAATTAGCTCAATTGGAGCATTTCTAGCATGTTTGGTTGAAATTGGAAATTTACATTTTTCAATTTTGTTAGACGTTTGTAATATTCTCACAAAAAGCTAATTAGCTCAATTGGAGCATTTCTAACATCTTCGGTTGAAATTGGAAATTTACATTTTTAGGTGTTGTCAGACGTTTGTAATATTCTCACAATAAGCTAATTAGCTCAATTGGAGCATTTCTAGCATGTTTGGTTGAAATTGGAAATTTACATTTTTCACTTTTGTCAAACAATTGCAATAATCTCACAGTAAGCTAATTAGCTCAATTGGAGCAATTCTAGCATGTTTGGTTGAAATTGGAAATTTACATTTTTCACTTTTGTCAGACAATTGCAATATTCTTACAATAAGCTAATTAGCTCAATTGGAGCATTTCTAGCATGTTTGGTTGAAATTGGAAATTTACATTTTTCACTTTTGTCAGACAACTGCAATATTCTCTCAATAAGCTAATTAGCTCATTTGGAGCATTTCTAGCATGTTTGGTTGAAATTAGAAATTTGCATTTTTCAGTGTTGTCAGACGTTTGTAATATTCTCACAATAAGCTAATTAGCTCAATTGGAGCATTTTTAGCATGTTTGGTTGAAATTGGAAATTTACATTTTTCAGTTTTGTCAGACGTTTGTAAAATTCTTACAGTAGGCTTATTTGCGCAATTTGAGCATTTCTAGCATGTTTGGTTGAAATTGGAAATTTACATTTTTCAGTGTTGTCAAACGTTTGTAATATTCTCACAATAAGCTAATTAGCTAAATTGGAGCATTTCTAGCATGTTTGGTTGAAATTGCAAATTTACATTTTTCACTTCTGTCAGACAATTGCAATATTCTCACAATAAGCTAATTAGCTCAATTGGAGCATTTCTAGCATGTTTGGTTGAAATTGGAAATTTACATTTTTCAATTTTGTTAGACGTTTGTAATATTCTCACAATAAGCTAATTAGCTCAATTAGAGCATTTCTAGCATGTTTGGTTGAAATTGGAATTTTACATTTTTCACTTTTGTCAGACAATTGCAATATTCTCACAATAAGCTAATTAGCTCAATTGGAGCATTTCTAGCATGTTTGGTTGAAATTGGAAATTTACATTTTTCACTTTTGTCAGACAGGTTGCAATATTCTCTCAATAAGCTAATTAGCTCATTTGGAGCATTTCTAGCATTTTTGGTTGAAATTAGAAATTTACATTTTCAGTTTTGTCAGACGTTTGTAATATTCTCACAATAAGCTAATTAGCTGAATTGGAGCATTTCTAGCATGTTTGGTTGAAATTGGAAATTTACATTTTTCAGTTTTGTCAGACAATTGCAATATTCTCTCAATAAGCTAATTAGCTCAATTGGAGCAATTCTAGCATGTTTGGTTGAAATTGGAATTTTACATTTTTCAGTTTTGTCAGACGTTTGTAGTATTCTCACAATAAGCTAATTAGCTCAATTGGAGCATTTCTAGCATGTTTGGTTGAAATTGGAAATTTACATTTCTCACTTTTGTCAGACAATTGCAATATTCTCACAACAAGCTAATTAGCTCAATTGGAGCATTTCTAGCATGTTTGGTTGAAATTGGAAATTTACATTTCTCACTTTTGTCAGACAATTGCAATATTCTCTAAATAAGCTAATTAGCTCAATTGGAGCATTTCTAGCATGTTTGGTTGAAATTAGAAATTTACATTTTTCAGTGTTGTCAGACGTTTGTAATATTCTCACAATAAGCTAATTAGCTCAATTGGAGCATTTCTAGCATGTTTGGTTGAAATTGGAAATTTACTTTTTCCACTTTTGTCAGACAATTGCAATATTCTCACAATAAGCTAATTAGCTCAATTGGAGCATTTCTAGCATGTTTGGTTGAAATTGGAAATTTACATTTCTCAGTGTTGTCAGACGTTTGTAATATTCTCACAATAAGCTAATTAGCTCAATTGGAGCATTTCTAGCATGTTTGGTTGAAATTGGAAATTTACATTTTTCACTTTTGTCAGACAATTGCAATAATCTCACAGTAAGCTAATTAGCTCAATTGGAGCAATTCTAGCATGTTTGGTTGAAATTGGAAATTTACATTTTTCAGTTTTGTCAGACGTTTGTAGTATTCTCACAATAAGCTAATTAGCTCAATTGGAGCATTTCTAGCATGTTTGGTTGAAATTGGAAATTTACATTTCTCACTTTTGTCAGACAATTGCAATAATCTCACAGTAAGCTAATTAGCTCAATTGGAGCAATTCTAGCATGTTTGGTTGAAATTGGAAATTTACATTTTTCAGTTTTGTCAGACGTTTGTAGTATTCTCACAATAAGCTAATTAGCTCAATTGGAGCATTTCTAGCATGTTTGGTTGAAATTGGAAATTTACATTTCTCACTTTTGTCAGACAATTGCAATATTCTCACAACAAGCTAATTAGCTCAATTGGAGCATTTCTAGCATGTTTGGTTGAAATTGGAAATTTACATTTTTCACTTTTGTCAGACAATTGCAATATTCTCTCAATAAGCTAATTAGCTCAATTGGAGCATTTCTAGCATGTTTGGTTGAAATTAGAAATTTACATTTTTCAGTGTTGTCAGACGTTTGTAATATTCTCACAATAAGCTAATTAGCTCAATTGGAGCATTTCTAGCATGTTTGGTTGAAATTGGAATTTACTTTTTCCACTTTTGTCAGACAATTGCAATATTCTCACAATAAGCTAATTAGCTCAATTGGAGCATTTCTAGCATGTTTGGTTGAAATTGGAAATTTACATTTTTCAGTGTTGTCAGACGTTTGTAATATTCTCACAATAAGCTAATTAGCTAAATTGGAGCATTTCTAGCATGTTTGGTTGAAATTGCAAATTTACATTTTTCACTTCTGTCAGACAATTGCAATATTCTCACAATAAGCTAATTAGCTCAATTGGAGCATTTCTAGCGTGTTTGGTTGAAATTGGAAATTTACATTTTTCACTTTTGTCAGACAATTGCAATATTCTCACAATAAGCTAATTAGCTCAATTGGAGCATTTCTAGCATGTTTGGTTGAAATTGGAAATTTACATTTTTCAATTTTGTTAGACGTTTGTAATATTCTCACAAAAAGCTAATTAGCTCAATTGGAGCATTTCTAACATCTTCGGTTGAAATTGGAAATTTACATTTTTAGGTGTTGTCAGACGTTTGTAATATTCTCACAATAAGCTAATTAGCTCAATTGGAGCATTTCTAGCATGTTTGGTTGAAATTGGAAATTTACATTTTTCACTTTTGTCAGACAATTGCAATAATCTCACAGTAAGCTAATTAGCTCAATTGGAGCAATTCTAGCATGTTTGGTTGAAATTGGAAATTTACATTTTTCACTTTTGTCAGACAATTGCAATATTCTTACAATAAGCTAATTAGCTCAATTGGAGCATTTCTAGCATGTTTGGTTGAAATTGGAAATTTACATTTTTCACTTTTGTCAAACAATTGCAATATTCTCTCAATAAGCTAATTAGCTCATTTGGAGCATTTCTAACATGTTTGGTTGAAATTAGAAATTTGCATTTTTCAGTGTTGTCAGACGTTTGTAATATTCTCACAATAAGCTAATTAGCTCAATTGGAGCATTTTTAGCATGTTTGGTTGAAATTGGAAATTTACATTTTTCAGTTTTGTCAGACGTTTGTAAAACTCTTACAGTAGGCTTATTTGCGCAATTTGAGCATTTCTAGCATGTTTGGTTGAAATTGGAAATTTACATTTTTCAGTGTTGTCAAACGTTTGTAATATTCTCACAATAAGCTAATTAGCTAAATTGGAGCATTTCTAGCATGTTTGGTTGAAATTGCAAATTTACATTTTTCACTTCTGTCAGACAATTGCAATATTCTCACAATAAGCTAATTAGCTCAATTGGAGCATTTTTAGCATGTTTGGTTGAAATTGGAAATTTACATTTTTCAGTTTTGTCAGACGTTTGTAAAATTCTTACAGTAGGCTTATTTGCGCAATTTGAGCATTTTTAGCATGTTTGGTTGAAATTGGAAATTTACATTTTTCACTTTTGTCAGACAATTGCAATATTCTCACAATAAGCTAATTAGCTCAATTGGACCATTTCTAGCATGTTTGGTTGAAATTGGAAATTTACATTTTTCAATTTTGTTAGACGTTTGTAATATTCTCACAATAAGCTAATTAGCTAAATTGGAGCATTTCTAGCATGTTTGGTTGAAATTGCAAATTTACATTTTTCACTTCTGTCAGACAATTGCAATATTCTCACAATAAGCTAATTAGCTCAATTGGAGCATTTCTAGCATGTTTGGTTGAAATTGGAATATTACATTTTTCAATTTTGTTAGACGTTTGTAATATTCTCACAATAAGCTAATTAGCTCAATTGGAGCATTTCTAGCATGTTTGGTTGAAATTGGAAATTTACATTTTTCACTTTTGTCAGACAATTGCAATATTCTCACAATAAGCTAATTAGCTCAATTGGAGCATTTCTAGCATGTTTGGTTGAAATTGGAAATTTACATTTTTCACTTTTGTCAGACAGGTTGCAATATTCTCTCAATAAGCTAATTAGCTCATTTGGAGCATTTCTAGCATTTTTGGTTGAAATTAAAAATTTACATTTTCAGTTTTGTCAGACGTTTGTAATATTCTCACAATAAGCTAATTAGCTCAATTGGAGCATTTCTAGCATGTTTGGTTGAAATTGGAAATTTACATTTTTCAGTTTTGTCAGACAATTGCAATATTCTCTCAATAAGCTAATTAGCTCAATTGGAGCAATTCTAGCATGTTTGGTTGAAATTGGAATTTTACATTTTTCAGTTTTGTCAGACGTTTGTAGTATTCTCACAATAAGCTAATTAGCTCAATTGGAGCATTTCTAGCATGTTTGGTTGAAATTGGAAATTTACATTTCTCACTTTTGTCAGACAATTGCAATATTCTCACAACAAGCTAATTAGCTCAATTGGAGCATTTCTAGCATGTTTGGTTGAAATTGGAAATTTACATTTTTCACTTTTGTCAGACAATTGCAATATTCTCTAAATAAGCTAATTAGCTCAATTGGAGCATTTCTAGCATGTTTGGTTGAAATTAGAAATTTACATTTTTCAGTGTTGTCAGACGTTTGTAATATTCTCACAATAAGCTAATTAGCTCAATTGGAGCATTTCTAGCATGTTTGGTTGAAATTGGAAATTTACTTTTTCCACTTTTGTCAGACAATTGCAATATTCTCACAATAAGCTAATTAGCTCAATTGGAGCATTTCTAGCATGTTTGGTTGAAATTGGAAATTTACATTTTTCAGTGTTGTCAGACGTTTGTAATATTCTCACAATAAGCTAATTAGCTCAATTGGAGCATTTCTAGCATGTTTGGTTGAAATTGGAAATTTACATTTTTCACTTTTGTCAGACAATTGCAATAATCTCACAGTAAGCTAATTAGCTCAATTGGAGCAATTCTAGCATGTTTGGTTGAAATTGGAAATTTACATTTTTCAGTTTTGTCAGACGTTTGTAGTATTCTCACAATAAGCTAATTAGCTCAATTGGAGCATTTCTAGCATGTTTGGTTGAAATTGGAAATTTACATTTCTCACTTTTGTCAGACAATTGCAATAATCTCACAGTAAGCTAATTAGCTCAATTGGAGCAATTCTAGCATGTTTGGTTGAAATTGGAAATTTACATTTTTCAGTTTTGTCAGACGTTTGTAGTATTCTCACAATAAGCTAATTAGCTCAATTGGAGCATTTCTAGCATGTTTGGTTGAAATTGGAAATTTACATTTCTCACTTTTGTCAGACAATTGCAATATTCTCACAACAAGCTAATTAGCTCAATTGGAGCATTTCTAGCATGTTTGGTTGAAATTGGAAATTTACATTTTTCACTTTTGTCAGACAATTGCAATATTCTCTCAATAAGCTAATTAGCTCAATTGGAGCATTTCTAGCATGTTTGGTTGAAATTAGAAATTTACATTTTTCAGTGTTGTCAGACGTTTGTAATATTCTCACAATAAGCTAATTAGCTCAATTGGAGCATTTCTAGCATGTTTGGTTGAAATTGGAATTTACTTTTTCCACTTTTGTCAGACAATTGCAATATTCTCACAATAAGCTAATTAGCTCAATTGGAGCATTTCTAGCATGTTTGGTTGAAATTGGAAATTTACATTTTTCAGTGTTGTCAGACGTTTGTAATATTCTCACAATAAGCTAATTAGCTAAATTGGAGCATTTCTAGCATGTTTGGTTGAAATTGCAAATTTACATTTTTCACTTCTGTCAGACAATTGCAATATTCTCACAATAAGCTAATTAGCTCAATTGGAGCATTTCTAGCATGTTTGGTTGAAATTGGAAATTTACATTTTTCACTTTTGTCAGACAATTGCAATATTCTCACAATAAGCTAATTAGCTCAATTGGAGCATTTCTAGCATGTTTGGTTGAAATTGGAAATTTACATTTTTCAATTTTGTTAGACGTTTGTAATATTCTCACAAAAAGCTAATTAGCTCAATTGGAGCATTTCTAACATCTTCAGTTGAAATTGGAAATTTACATTTTTAGGTGTTGTCAGACGTTTGTAATATTCTCACAATAAGCTAATTAGCTCAATTGGAGCATTTCTAGCATGTTTGGTTGAAATTGGAAATTTACATTTTTCACTTTTGTCAAACAATTGCAATAATCTCACAGTAAGCTAATTAGCTCAATTGGAGCAATTCTAGCATGTTTGGTTGAAATTGGAAATTTACATTTTTCACTTTTGTCAGACAATTGCAATATTCTTACAATAAGCTAATTAGCTCAATTGGAGCATTTCTAGCATGTTTGGTTGAAATTGGAAATTTACATTTTTCACTTTTGTCAGACAATTGCAATATTCTCTCAATAAGCTAATTAGCTCATTTGGAGCATTTCTAGCATGTTTGGTTGAAATTAGAAATTTGCATTTTTCAGTGTTGTCAGACGTTTGTAATATTCTCACAATAAGCTAATTAGCTCAATTGGAGCATTTTTAGCATGTTTGGTTGAAATTGGAAATTTACATTTTTCAGTTTTGTCAGACGTTTGTAAAATTCTTACAGTAGGCTTATTTGCGCAATTTGAGCATTTCTAGCATGTTTGGTTGAAATTGGAAATTTACATTTTTCAGTGTTGTCAAACGTTTGTAATATTCTCACAATAAGCTAATTAGCTAAATTGGAGCATTTCTAGCATGTTTGGTTGAAATTGCAAATTTACATTTTTCACTTCTGTCAGACAATTGCAATATTCTCACAATAAGCTAATTAGCTCAATTGGAGCATTTCTAGCATGTTTGGTTGAAATTGGAAATTTACATTTTTCAATTTTGTTAGACGTTTGTAATATTCTCACAATAAGCTAATTAGCTCAATTAGAGCATTTCTAGCATGTTTGGTTGAAATTAGAAATTTGCATTTTTCAGTGTTGTCAGACGTTTGTAATATTCTCACAATAAGCTAATTAGCTCAATTGGAGCATTTTTAGCATGTTTGGTTGAAATTGGAAATTTACATTTTTCAGTTTTGTCAGACGTTTGTAAAATTCTTACAGTAGGCTTATTTGCGCAATTTGAGCATTTCTAGCATGTTTGGTTGAAATTGGAAATTTACATTTTTCAGTGTTGTCAAACGTTTGTAATATTCTCACAATAAGCTAATTAGCTAAATTGGAGCATTTCTAGCATGTTTGGTTGAAATTGCAAATTTACATTTTTCACTTCTGTCAGACAATTGCAATATTCTCACAATAAGCTAATTAGCTCAATTGGAGCATTTCTAGCATGTTTGGTTGAAATTGGAAATTTACATTTTTCAATTTTGTTAGACGTTTGTAATATTCTCACAATAAGCTAATTAGCTCAATTAGAGCATTTCTAGCATGTTTGGTTGAAATTGGAATTTTACATTTTTCACTTTTGTCAGACAATTGCAATATTCTCACAATAAGCTAATTAGCTCAATTGGAGCATTTCTAGCATGTTTGGTTGAAATTGGAAATTTACATTTTTCACTTTTGTCAGACAGGTTGCAATATTCTCTCAATAAGCTAATTAGCTCATTTGGAGCATTTCTAGCATTTTTGGTTGAAATTAAAAATTTACATTTTCAGTTTTGTCAGACGTTTGTAATATTCTCACAATAAGCTAATTAGCTGAATTGGAGCATTTCTAGCATGTTTGGTTGAAATTGGAAATTTACATTTTTCAGTTTTGTCAGACAATTGCAATATTCTCTCAATAAGCTAATTAGCTCAATTGGAGCAATTCTAGCATGTTTGGTTGAAATTGGAATTTTACATTTTTCAGTTTTGTCAGACGTTTGTAGTATTCTCACAATAAGCTAATTAGCTCAATTGGAGCATTTCTAGCATGTTTGGTTGAAATTGGAAATTTACATTTCTCACTTTTGTCAGACAATTGCAATATTCTCACAACAAGCTAATTAGCTCAATTGGAGCATTTCTAGCATGTTTGGTTGAAATTGGAAGTTTACATTTCTCACTTTTGTCAGACAATTGCAATATTCTCTAAATAAGCTAATTAGCTCAATTGGAGCATTTCTAGCATGTTTGGTTGAAATTAGAAATTTACATTTTTCAGTGTTGTCAGACGTTTGTAATATTCTCACAATAAGCTAATTAGCTCAATTGGAGCATTTCTAGCATGTTTGGTTGAAATTGGAAATTTACTTTTTCCACTTTTGTCAGACAATTGCAATATTCTCACAATAAGCTAATTAGCTCAATTGGAGCATTTCTAGCATGTTTGGTTGAAATTGGAAATTTACATTTTTCAGTGTTGTCAGACGTTTGTAATATTCTCACAATAAGCTAATTAGCTCAATTGGAGCATTTCTAGCATGTTTGGTTGAAATTGGAAATTTACATTTTTCACTTTTGTCAGACAATTGCAATAATCTCACAGTAAGCTAATTAGCTCAATTGGAGCAATTCTAGCATGTTTGGTTGAAATTGGAAATTTACATTTTTCAGTTTTGTCAGACGTTTGTAGTATTCTCACAATAAGCTAATTAGCTCAATTGGAACATTTCTAGCATGTTTGGTTGAAATTGGAAATTTACATTTCTCACTTTTGTCAGACAATTGCAATAATCTCACAGTAAGCTAATTAGCTCAATTGGAGCAATTCTAGCATGTTTGGTTGAAATTGGAAATTTACATTTTTCAGTTTTGTCAGACGTTTGTAGTATTCTCACAATAAGCTAATTAGCTCAATTGGAGCATTTCTAGCATGTTTGGTTGAAATTGGAAATTTACATTTCTCACTTTTGTCAGACAATTGCAATATTCTCACAACAAGCTAATTAGCTCAATTGGAGCATTTCTAGCATGTTTGGTTGAAATTGGAAATTTACATTTTTCACTTTTGTCAGACAATTGCAATATTCTCTCAATAAGCTAATTAGCTCAATTGGAGCATTTCTAGCATGTTTGGTTGAAATTAGAAATTTACATTTTTCAGTGTTGTCAGACGTTTGTAATATTCTCACAATAAGCTAATTAGCTCAATTGGAGCATTTCTAGCATGTTTGGTTGAAATTGGAATTTACTTTTTCCACTTTTGTCAGACAATTGCAATATTCTCACAATAAGCTAATTAGCTCAATTGGAGCATTTCTAGCATGTTTGGTTGAAATTGGAAATTTACATTTTTCAGTGTTGTCAGACGTTTGTAATATTCTCACAATAAGCTAATTAGCTAAATTGGAGCATTTCTAGCATGTTTGGTTGAAATTGCAAATTTACATTTTTCACTTCTGTCAGACAATTGCAATATTCTCACAATAAGCTAATTAGCTCAATTGGAGCATTTCTAACATCTTCGGTTGAAATTGGAAATTTACATTTTTAGGTGTTGTCAGACGTTTGTAATATTCTCACAATAAGCTAATTAGCTCAATTGGAGCATTTCTAGCATGTTTGGTTGAAATTGGAAATTTACATTTTTCACTTTTGTCAGACAATTGCAATAATCTCACAGTAAGCTAATTAGCTCAATTGGAGCAATTCTAGCATGTTTGGTTGAAATTGGAAATTTACATTTTTCACTTTTGTCAGACAATTGCAATATTCTTACAATAAGCTAATTAGCTCAATTGGAGCATTTCTAGCATGTTTGGTTGAAATTGGAAATTTACATTTTTCACTTTTGTCAGACAATTGCAATAATCTCTCAATAAGCTAATTAGCTCATTTGGAGCATTTCTAGCATGTTTGGTTGAAATTAGAAATTTGCATTTTTCAGTGTTGTCAGACGTTTGTAATATTCTCACAATAAGCTAATTAGCTCAATTGGAGCATTTTTAGCATGTTTGGTTGAAATTGGAAATTTACATTTTTCAGTTTTGTCAGACGTTTGTAAAACTCTTACAGTAGGCTTATTTGCGCAATTTGAGCATTTCTAGCATGTTTGGTTGAAATTGGAAATTTACATTTTTCAGTGTTGTCAAACGTTTGTAATATTCTCACAATAAGCCAACTAGCTAAATTGGAGCATTTCTAGCATGTTTGGTTGAAATTGCAAATTTTCATTTTTCACTTCTGTCAGACAATTGCAATATTCTCACAATAAGCTAATTAGCTCAATTGGAGCATTTCTAGCATGTTTGGTTAAAGTTGGAAATTTACATTTTTCAATTTTGTTAGACGTTTGTAATATTCTCACAATAAGCTAATTAGCTCAATTGGAGCATTTCTAGCATGTTTGGTTGAAATTGGAATTTTACATTTTTCACTTTTGTCAGACAATTGCAATATTCTCACAATAAGCTAATTAGCTCAATTGGAGCATTTCTAGCATGTTTGGTTGAAATTGGAAATTTACATTTTTCACTTTTGTCAGACAGGTTGCAATATTCTCTCAATAAGCTAATTAGCTCATTTGGAGCATTTCTAGCATTTTTGGTTGAAATTAGAAATTTACATTTTCAGTTTTGTCAGACGTTTGTAATATTCTCACAATAAGCTAATTAGCTGAATTGGAGCATTTCTAGCATGTTTGGTTGAAATTGGAAATTTACATTTTTCAGTTTTGTCAGACAATTGCAATATTCTCTCAATAAGCTAATTAGCTCAATTGGAGCAATTCTAGCATGTTTGGTTGAAATTGGAATTTTACATTTTTCAGTTTTGTCAGACGTTTGTAGTATTCTCACAATAAGCTAATTAGCTCAATTGGAGCATTTCTAGCATGTTTGGTTGAAATTGGAAATTTACATTTCTCCCTTTTGTCAGACAATTGCAATATTCTCACAACAAGCTAATTAGCTCAATTGGAGCATTTCTAGCATGTTTGGTTGAAATTGGAAATTTACATTTCTCACTTTTGTCAGACAATTGCAATATTCTCTAAATAAGCTAATTAGCTCAATTGGAGCATTTCTAGCATGTTTGGTTGAAATTAGAAATTTACATTTTTCAGTGTTGTCAGACGTTTGTAATATTCTCACAATAAGCTAATTAGCTCAATTGGAGCATTTCTAGCATGTTTGGTTGAAATTGGAAATTTACTTTTTCCACTTTTGTCAGACAATTGCAATATTCTCACAATAAGCTAATTAGCTCAATTGGAGCATTTCTAGCATGTTTGGTTGAAATTGGAAATTTACATTTTTCAGTGTTGTCAGACGTTTGTAATATTCTCACAATAAGCTAATTAGCTCAATTGGAGCATTTCTAGCATGTTTGGTTGAAATTGGAAATTTACATTTTTCACATTTGTCAGACAATTGCAATAATCTCACAGTAAGCTAATTAGCTCAATTGGAGCAATTCTAGCATGTTTGGTTGAAATTGGAAATTTACATTTTTCAGTTTTGTCAGACGTTTGTAGTATTCTCACAATAAGCTAATTAGCTCAATTGGAGCATTTCTAGCATGTTTGGTTGAAATTGGAAATTTACATTTCTCACTTTTGTCAGACAATTGCAATATTCTCACAACAAGCTAATTAGCTCAATTGGAGCATTTCTAGCATGTTTGGTTGAAATTGGAAATTTACATTTTTCACATTTGTCAGACAATTGCAATATTCTCTCAATAAGCTAATTAGCTCAATTGGAGCATTTCTAGCATGTTTGGTTGAAATTAGAAATTTACATTTTTCAGTGTTGTCAGACCTTTGTAATATTCTCACAATAAGCT
This sequence comes from Watersipora subatra, assembly GCF_963576615.1. Classification (NCBI taxonomy): domain Eukaryota; kingdom Metazoa; phylum Bryozoa; class Gymnolaemata; order Cheilostomatida; family Watersiporidae; genus Watersipora; species Watersipora subatra. Next base: position 18,741,793 of record NC_088718.1, on the reverse strand, counting down.
AATTAGCTCAATTGGAGCATTTCTAGCATGTTTGGTTGAAATTGGAAATTTACTTTTTCCACTTTTGTCAGACAATTGCAATATTCTCACAATAAGCTAATTAGCTCAATTGGAGCATTTCTAGCATGTTTGGTTGAAATTGGAAATTTACATTTTTCAGTGTTGTCAGACGTTTGTAATATTCTCACAATAAGCTAATTAGCTAAATTGGAGCATTTCTAGCATGTTTGGTTGAAATTGCAAATTTACATTTTTCACTTCTGTCAGACAATTGCAATATTCTCACAATAAGCTAATTAGCTCAATTGGAGCATTTCTAGCATGTTTGGTTGAAATTGGAAATTTACATTTTTCAGTTTTGTCAGACGTTTGTAGTATTCTCACAATAAGCTAATTAGCTCAATTGGAGCATTTCTAGCATGTTTGGTTGAAATTGGAAATTTACATTTCTCACTTTTGTCAGACAATTGCAATAATCTCACAGTAAGCTAATTAGCTCAATTGGAGCAATTCTAGCATGTTTGGTTGAAATTGGAAATTTACATTTTTCACTTTTGTCAGACAATTGCAATATTCTTACAATAAGCTAATTAGCTCAATTGGAGCATTTCTAGCATGTTTGGTTGAAATTGGAAATTTACATTTTTCACTTTTGTCAGACAATTGCAATATTCTCTCAATAAGCTAATTAGCTCATTTGGAGCATTTCTAGCATGTTTGGTTGAAATTAGAAATTTGCATTTTTCAGTGTTGTCAGACGTTTGTAATATTCTCACAATAAGCTAATTAGCTCAATTGGAGCATTTTTAGCATGTTTGGTTGAAATTGGAAATTTACATTTTTCAGTTTTGTCAGACGTTTGTAAAACTCTTACAGTAGGCTTATTTGCGCAATTTGAGCATTTCTAGCATGTTTGGTTGAAATTGGAAATTTACATTTTTCAGTGTTGTCAAACGTTTGTAATATTCTCACAATAAGCCAATTAGCTAAATTGGAGCATTTCTAGCATGTTTGGTTGAAATTGCAAATTTACATTTTTCACTTCTGTCAGACAATTGCAATATTCTCACAATAAGCTAATTAGCTCAATTGGAGCATTTCTAGCATGTTTGGTTAAAATTGGAAATTTACATTTTTCAATTTTGTTAGACGTTTGTAATATTCTCACAATAAGCTAATTAGCTCAATTGGAGCATTTCTAGCATGTTTGGTTGAAATTGGAATTTTACATTTTTCACTTTTGTCAGACAATTGCAATATTCTCACAATAAGCTAATTAGCTCAATTGGAGCATTTCTAGCATGTTTGGTTGAAATTGGAAATTTACATTTTTCACTTTTGTCAGACAGGTTGCAATATTCTCTCAATAAGCTAATTAGCTCATTTGGAGCATTTCTAGCATTTTTGGTTGAAATTAGAAATTTACATTTTCAGTTTTGTCAGACGTTTGTAATATTCTCACAATAAGCTAATTAGCTGAATTGGAGCATTTCTAGCATGTTTGGTTGAAATTGGAAATTTACATTTTTCAGTTTTGTCAGACAATTGCAATATTCTCTCAATAAGCTAATTAGCTCAATTGGAGCAATTCTAGCATGTTTGGTTGAAATTGGAATTTTACATTTTTCAGTTTTGTCAGACGTTTGTAGTATTCTCACAATAAGCTAATTAGCTCAATTGGAGCATTTCTAGCATGTTTGGTTGAAATTGGAAATTTACATTTCTCCCTTTTGTCAGACAATTGCAATATTCTCACAACAAGCTAATTAGCTCAATTGGAGCATTTCTAGCATGTTTGGTTGAAATTGGAAATTTACATTTCTCACTTTTGTCAGACAATTGCAATATTCTCTAAATAAGCTAATTAGCTCAATTGGAGCATTTCTAGCATGTTTGGTTGAAATTGGAAATTTACATTTTTCAGTGTTGTCAGACGTTTGTAATATTCTCACAATAAGCTAATTAGCTCAATTGGAGCATTTCTAGCATGTTTGGTTGAAATTGGAAATTTACATTTTTCACATTTGTCAGACAATTGCAATAATCTCACAGTAAGCTAATTAGCTCAATTGGAGCAATTCTAGCATGTTTGGTTGAAATTGGAAATTTACATTTTTCAGTTTTGTCAGACGTTTGTAGTATTCTCACAATAAGCTAATTAGCTCAATTGGAGCATTTCTAGCATGTTTGGTTGAAATTGGAAATTTACATTTCTCACTTTTGTCAGACAATTGCAATAATCTCACAGTAAGCTAATTAGCTCAATTGGAGCAATTCTAGCATGTTTGGTTGAAATTGGAAATTTACATTTTTCAGTTTTGTCAGACGTTTGTAGTATTCTCACAATAAGCTAATTAGCTCAATTGGAGCATTTCTAGCATGTTTGGTTGAAATTGGAAATTTACATTTCTCACTTTTGTCAGACAATTGCAATATTCTCACAACAAGCTAATTAGCTCAATTGGAGCATTTCTAGCATGTTTGGTTGAAATTGGAAATTTACATTTTTCACTTTTGTCAGACAATTGCAATATTCTCTCAATAAGCTAATTAGCTCAATTGGAGCATTTCTAGCATGTTTGGTTGAAATTAGAAATTTACATTTTTCAGTGTTGTCAGACCTTTGTAATATTCTCACAATAAGCTAATTAGCTCAATTGGAGCATTTCTAGCATGTTTGGTTGAAATTGGAAATTTACTTTTTCCACTTTTGTCAGACAATTGCAATATTCTCACAATAAGCTAATTAGCTCAATTGGAGCATTTCTAGCATGTTTGGTTGAAATTGGAAATTTACATTTTTCAGTGTTGTCAGACGTTTGTAATATTCTCACAATAAGCTAATTAGCTAAATTGGAGCATTTCTAGCATGTTTGGTTGAAATTGCAAATTTACATTTTTCACTTCTGTCAGACAATTGCAATATTCTCACAATAAGCTAATTAGCTCAATTGGAGCATTTCTAGCATGTTTGGTTGAAATTGGAAATTTACATTTTTCAGTTTTGTCAGACGTTTGTAGTATTCTCACAATAAGCTAATTAGCTCAATTGGAGCATTTCTAGCATGTTTGGTTGAAATTGGAAATTTACATTTCTCACTTTTGTCAGACAATTGCAATATTCTCACAACAAGCTAATTAGCTCAATTGGAGCATTTCTAGCATGTTTGGTTGAAATTGGAAATTTACATTTTTAGGTGTTGTCAGACAATTGCAATATTCTCTCAATAAGCTAATTAGCTCAATTGGAGCATTTCTAGCATGTTTGGTTGAAATTGGAAATTTACATTTTTCAATTTTGTTAGACGTTTGTAATATTCTCACAAAAAGCTAATTAGCTCAATTGGAGCATTTCTAACATCTTCGGTTGAAATTGGAAATTTACATTTTTAGGTGTTGTCAGACGTTTGTAATATTCTCACAATAAGCTAATTAGCTCAATTGGAGCATTTCTAGCATGTTTGGTTGAAATTGGAAATTTACATTTTTCACTTTTGTCAGACAATTGCAATAATCTCACAGTAAGCTAATTAGCTCAATTGGAGCAATTCTAGCATGTTTGGTTGAAATTGGAAATTTACATTTTTCACTTTTGTCAGACAATTGCAATATTCTTACAATAGGCTAATTAGCTCAATTGGAGCATTTCTAGCATGTTTGGTTGAAATTGGAAATTTACATTTTTCACTTTTGTCAGACAATTGCAATATTCTCTCAATAAGCTAATTAGCTCATTTGGAGCATTTCTAGCATGTTTGGTTGAAATTAGAAATTTACATTTTTCAGTGTTGTCAGACGTTTGTAATATTCTCACAATAAGCTAATTAGCTCAATTGGAGCATTTTTAGCATGTTTGGTTGAAATTGGAAATTTACATTTTTCAGTTTTGTCAGACGTTTGTAAAATTCTTACAGTAGGCTTATTTGCGCAATTTGAGCATTTCTAGCATGTTTGGTTGAAATTGGAAATTTACATTTTTCAGTGTTGTCAAACGTTTGTAATATTCTCACAATAAGCTAATTAGCTAAATTGGAGCATTTCTAGCATGTTTGGTTGAAATTGCAAATTTACATTTTTCACTTCTGTCAGACAATTGCAATATTCTCACAATAAGCTAATTAGCTCAATTGGAGCATTTCTAGCATGTTTGGTTGATATTGGAAATTTACATTTTTCAATTTTGTTAGACGTTTGTAATATTCTCACAATAACCTAATTAGCTCAATTGGAGCATTTCTAGCATGTTTGGTTGAAATTGGAATTTTACATTTTTCACTTTTGTCAGACAATTGCAATATTCTCACAATAAGCTAATTAGCTCAATTGGAGCATTTCTAGCATGTTTGGTTGAAATTGGAACTTTACATTTTTCACTTTTGTCAGACAGGTTGCAATATTCTCTCAATAAGCTAATTAGCTCATTTGGAGCATTTCTAGCATTTTTGGTTGAAATTAGAAATTTACATTTTCAGTGTTGTCAGACGTTTGTAATATTCTCACAATAAGCTAATTAGCTCAATTGGAGCATTTCTAGCATGTTTGGTTGAAATTGGAAATGTACATTTTTCAGTTTTGTCAGACGTTTGTAGTGTTCTCACAATAAACTAATTAGCTCAATTGGAGCATTTCTAGCATGTTTGGTTGAAATTGGAAATTTACATTTCTCACTTTTGTCAGACAATTGCAATATTCTCACAACAAGCTAATTAGCTCAATTGGAGCATTTCTAGCATGTTTGGTTGAAATTGGAAATTTACATTTTTCACTTTTGTCAGACAATTGCAATATTCTCTCAATAAGCTAATTAGCTCAATTGGAGCATTTCTAGCACGTTTGGTTGAAATTAGAAATTTACATTTTTCAGTGTTGTCAGACGTTTGTAATATTCTCACAATAAGCTAATTAGCTCAATTGGAGCATTTCTAGCATGTTTGGTTGAAATTGGAAATTTACTTTTTCCACTTTTGTCAGACAATTGCAATATTCTCACAATAAGCTAATTAGCTCAATTGGAGCATTTCTAGCATGTTTGGTTGAAATTGGAAATTTACATTTTTCAGTGTTGTCAGACGTTTGTAATATTCTCACAATAAGCTAATTAGCTAAATTGGAGCATTTCTAGCATGTTTGGTTGAAATTGCAAATTTACATTTTTCACTTCTGTCAGACAATTGCAATATTCTCACAATAAGCTAATTAGCTCAATTGGAGCATTTCTAGAATGTTTGGTTGAAATTGGAAATTTACATTTTTCACTTTTGTCAGACAATTGCAATATTCTCACAATAAGCTAATTAGCTCAATTGGAGCATTTCTAGCATGTTTGGTTGAAATTGGAAATTTACATTTTTCAATTTTGTTAGACGTTTGTAATATTCTCACAATAAGCTAATTAGCTCAATTGGAGCATTTCTAGCATGTTTGGTTGAAATTGGGAAGTAACATTTTTCACTTTTGTCAGACAATTGCAATATTCTCACAATAAGCTAATTAGCTCAATTGGAGCATTTCTAGCATGTTTGGTTGAAATTGGAAATTTACATTTTTCACTTTTGTCAGACAATTGCAATATTCTCACAATAAACTAATTAGCTCAATTGGAGCATTTCTAACATCTTCGGTTGAAATTGGAAATTTACATTTTTAGGTGTTGTCAGACGTTTGTAATATTCTCACAATAAGCTAATTAGCTCAATTGGAGCATTTCTAGCATGTTTGGTTGAAATTGGAAATTTACATTTTTCACTTTTGTCAGACAATTGCAATAATCTCACAGTAAGCTAATTAGCTCAATTGGAGCAATTCTAGCATGTTTGGTTGAAATTGGAAATTTACATTTTTCACTTTTGTCAGACAATTGCAATATTCTCACAATAAGCTAATTAGCTCAATTGGAGCATTTCTAGCATGTTTGGTTGAAATTGGAAATTTACATTTTTCACTTTTGTCAGACAATTGCAATATTCTCTCAATAAGCTAATTAGCTCATTTGGAGCATTTCTAGCATGTTTGGTTGAAATTAGAAATTTACATTTTTCAGTGTTGTCAGACGTTTGTAATATTCTCACAATAAGCTAATTAGCTCAATTGGAGCATTTTTAGCATGTTTGGTTGAAATTGGAAACTTACATTTTTCAGTTTTGTCAGACGTTTGTAAAATTCTTACAGTAGGCTTATTTGCGCAATTTGAGCATTTTTAGCATGTTTGGTTGAAATTGGAAATTTACTTCTTTCACTTTTGTCAGACAATTGCAATATTCTCACAATAAGCTAATTAGCTCAATTGGAGCATTTCTAGCATGTTTGGTTGAAATTGGAAATTTACATTTTTCAGTGTTGTCAGACGTTTGTAATATTCTCACAATAAGCTAATTAGCTTAATTGGAGCATTTCTAGCATGTTTGGTTGAAATTGCAAATTTACATTTTTCACTTCTGTCAGACAATTGCAATATTCTCACAATAAGCTAATTAGCTCAATTGGAGCATTTCTAGCATGTTTGGTTGAAATTGGAAATTTACATTTTTCAATTTTGTTAGACGTTTGTAATATTCTCACAATAAGCTAATTAGCTCAATTGGAGCATTTCTAGCATGTTTGGTTGAAATTGGAAATTTACATTTTTCACTTTTGTCAGACAATTGCAATATTCTCACAATAAGCTAATTAGCTCAATTGGAGCATTTCTAGCATAATTGGTTGAAATTGGAAATTTACATTTTTCACTTTTGTCAGACAGTTGCAATATTCTCTCAATAAGCTAATTAGCTCATTTGGAGCATTTCTAGCATGTTTGGTTGAAATTAGAAATTTACATTTTTCAGTGTTGTCAGACGTTTGTAATATTCTCACAATAAGCTAATTAGCTCAATTGGAGCATTTCTAGCATGTTTGGTTGAAATTGGAAATTTACATTTTTCAGTTTTGTCAGACGTTTGTAAAATTCTTACAGTAGGCTTATTTGCGCAATTTGAGCATTTCTAGCATGTTTAAATGAAATTGGAAAATTACATTTTTCACTTTTGTCAGACAATTGCAATATTCTCACAATAAGCTAATTAGCTCAATTGGAGCATTTCTAGCATGTTTGGTTGAAATTGGAAATTTACATTTTTCACTTTTGTCAGACAATTGCAATAATCTCACAATAAGCTAATTAGCTCAATTGGAGCATTTCTAGCATGTTTGGTTGAAATTGGAAATTTACATTTTTCACTTTTGTCAGACAATTGCAATATTCTCACAATAAGCTAATTAGCTCAATTGGAGCATTTCTAGCATGTTTGGTTGAAATTGGAAATTTTCATTTTTCAATTTTGTTAGACGTTTGTAATATTCTCACAATAAGCTAATTAGCTCAATTGGAGCATTTCTAGCATGTTTGGTTGAAATTGGAAATTTACATTTTTCACTTTTGTCAGACAGGTTGCAATATTCTCTCAATAAGCTAATTAGCTCATTTGGAGCATTTCTAGCATTTTTGGTTGAAATTAGAAATTTACATTTTCAGTGTTGTCAGACGTTTGTAATATTCTCACAATAAGCTAATTAGCTCAATTGGAGCATTTCTAGCATGTTTGGTTGAAATTGGAAATGTACATTTTTCAGTTTTGTCAGACAATTGTAGTATTCTCACAATAAACTAATTAGCTCAATTGGAGCATTTCTAGCATGTTTGGTTGAAATTGGAAATTTACATTTCTCACTTTTGTCAGACAATTGCAATATTCTCACAACAAGCTAATTAGCTCAATTGGAGCATTTCTAGCATGTTTGGTTGAAATTGGAAATTTACATTTTTCACTTTTGTCAGACAATTGCAATATTCTCTCAATAAGCTAATTAGCTCAATTGGAGCATTTCTAGCACGTTTGGTTGAAATTAGAAATTTACATTTTTCAGTGTTGTGAGACGTTTGTAATATTCTCACAATAAGCTAATTAGCTCAATTGGAGCATTTCTAGCATGTTTGGTTGAAATTGGAAATTTACTTTTTCCACTTTTGTCAGACAATTGCAATATTCTCACAATAAGCTAATTAGCTCAATTGGAGCATTTCTAGCATGTTTGGTTGAAATTGGAAATTTACATTTTTCAGTGTTGTCAGACGTTTGTAATATTCTCACAATAAGCTAATTAGCTAAATTGGAGCATTTCTAGCATGTTTGGTTGAAATTGCAAATTTACATTTTTCACTTCTGTCAGACAATTGCAATATTCTCACAATAAGCTAATTAGCTCAATTGGAGCATTTCTAGAATGTTTGGTTGAAATTGGAATTTTACATTTTTCACTTTTGTCAGACAATTGCAATATTCTCACAATAAGCTAATTAGCTCAATTGGAGCATTTCTAGCATGTTTGGTTGAAATTGGAAATTTACATTTTTCAATTTTGTTAGACGTTTGTAATATTCTCACAATAAGCTAATTAGCTCAATTGGAGCATTTCTAGCATGTTTGGTTGAAATTGGGAAGTAACATTTTTCACTTTTGTCAGACGTTTGTAATATTCTCACAATAAGCTAATTAGCTCAATTGGAGCATTTCTAGCATGTTTGGTTGAAATTGGAAATTTACATTTTTCACTTTTGTCAGACAATTGCAATAATCTCACAGTAAGCTAATTAGCTCAATTGGAGCAATTCTAGCATGTTTGGTTGAAATTGGAAATTTACATTTTTCACTTTTGTCAGACAATTGCAATATTCTCACAATAAGCTAATTAGCTCAATTGGAGCATTTCTAGCATGTTTGGTTGAAATTGGAAATTTACATTTTTCACTTTTGTCAGACAATTGCAATATTCTCTCAATAAGCTAATTAGCTCATTTGGAGCATTTCTAGCATGTTTGGTTGAAATTAGAAATTTACATTTTTCAGTGTTGTCAGACGTTTGTAATATTCTCACAATAAGCTAATTAGCTCAATTGGAGCATTTTTAGCATGTTTGGTTGAAATTGGAAACTTACATTTTTCAGTTTTGTCAGACGTTTGTAAAATTCTTACAGTAGGCTTATTTGCGCAATTTGAGCATTTTTAGCATGTTTGGTTGAAATTGGAAATTTACTTTTTTCACTTTTGTCAGACAATTGCAATATTCTCACAATAAGCTAATTAGCTCAATTGGAGCATTTCTAGCATGTTTGGTTGAAATTGGAAATTTACATTTTTCAGTGTTGTCAGACGTTTGTAATATTCTCACAATAAGCTAATTAGCTTAATTGGAGCATTTCTAGCATGTTTGGTTGAAATTGCAAATTTACATTTTTCACTTCTGTCAGACAATTGCAATATTCTCACAATAAGCTAATTAGCTCAATTGGAGCATTTCTAGCATGTTTGGTTGAAATTGGAAATTTACATTTTTCAGTTTTGTCAGACGTTTGTAAAATTCTTACAGTAGGCTTATTTGGGCAATTTGAGCATTTCTAGCATGTTTAAATGAAATTGGAAAATTACATTTTTCAGTTTTGTCAGACGTTTGTAAAATTCTTACAGTAGGCTTATTTGGGCAATTTGAGCATTTCTAGCATGTTTAAATGAAATTGGAAAATTACATTTTTCACTTTTGTCAGACAATTGCAATATTCTCACAATAAGCTAATTAGCTCAATTGGAGCATTTCTAGCATGTTTGGTTGAAATTGGAAATTTACATTTTTCACTTTTGTCAGACAATTGCAATAATCTCACAATAAGCTAATTAGCTCAATTGGAGCATTTCTAGCATGTTTGGTTGAAATTGGAAATTTACATTTTTCACTTTTGTCAGACAATTGCAATATTCTCACAATAAGCTAATTAGCTCAATTGGAGCATTTCTAGCATGTTTGGTTGAAATTGGAAATTTTCATTTTTCAATTTTGTTAGACGTTTGTAATATTCTCACAATAAGCTAATTAGCTCAATTGGAGCATTTCTAGCATGTTTGGTTGAAATTGGAAATTTACATTTCTCACTTTTGTCAGACAATTGCAATATTCTCACAACAAGCTAATTAGCTCAATTGGAGCATTTCTAGCATGTTTGGTTGAAATTGGAAATTTACATTTTTCACTTTTGTCAGACAATTGCAATATTCTCACAATAAGCTAATTAGCTCAATTGGAGCATTTCTAGCATGTTTGGTTGAAATTGGAAATTTACATTTTTCACTTTTGTCAGACAATTGCAATATTCTCACAATAAGCTAATTAGCTCATTTGGAGCATTTCTACCATGTTTGGTTGAAATTGGAAATTTACATTTTTCAATTTTGTTAGACGTTTGTAATATTCTCACAATAAGCTAATTAGCTCAATTGGAGCATTTCTAGCATGTTTGGTTGAAATTGGAAATTTACATTTTTCGGTTTTGTCAGACAATTGCAATATTCTCTCAATAAGCTAATTAGCTCAATTGGAGCACTTCTAGCATGTTTGGTTGAAATTGGAAATTTACATTTCTCACTTTTGTCAGACAATTGCAATATTCTCACAACAACCTAATTAGCTCAATTGGAGCATTTCTAGCATGTTTGGTTGAAATTGGAAATTTACATTTTTCACTTTTGTCAGACAATTGCAATATTCTCTCAATAAGCTAATTAGCTCATTTGGAGCATTTCTAGCATGTTTGGTTGAAATTAGAAATTTACATTTTTCAGTGTTGTCAGACGTTTGTAATATTCTCACAATAAGCTAATTAGCTCAATTGGAGCATTTCTAGCATGTTTGGTTGAAATTGGAAATTTACATTTTTCACTTTTGTCAGACAATTGCAATATTCTCTCAATAAGCTAATTAGCTCATTTGGAGCATTTCTAGCATGTTTGGTTGAAATTAGAAATTTACATTTTTCAGTGTTGTCAGACGTTTGTAATATTCTCACAATAAGCTAATTAGCTCAATTAGAGCATTTCTAGCATGTTTGGTTGAAATTGGAAATTTACATTTTTCACTTTTGTCAGACAATTGCAATATTCTCTCAACAAGCTAATTAGCTCAATTAGAGCATTTCTAGCATGTTTGGTTGAAATTGGAAATTTACATTTTTCACTTTTGTCAGACAATTGCAATATTCTCTCAATAAGCTAATTAGCTCAATTGGAGCATTTCTAGCATGTTTGGTTGAAATTAGAAATTTACATTTTTCAGTGTTGTCAGACGTTTGTAATATTCTCACAATAAGCTAATTAGCTCAATTGGAGCATTTCTAGCATGTTTGGTTGAAATTGGAAATTTACATTTTTCAGTTTTGTCAGACGTTTGTAAAATTCTTACAGTAGGCTTATTTGCGCAATTTGAGCATTTCTAGCATGTTTGGTTGAAATTGGAAATTTACATTTTTCACTTTTGTCAGACAATTGCAATATTCTCACAATAAGCTAATTAGCTCAATTGGAGCATTTCTAGCATGTTTGGTTGAAATTGGAAATTTACATTTTTCACTTTTGTCAGACAATTGCAATATTCTCTCAACAAGCTAATTAGCTCAATTAGAGCATTTCTAGCATGTTTGGTTGAAATTGGAAATTTACATTTTTCACTTTTGTCAGACAATTGCAATATTCTCTCAATAAGCTAATTAGCTCAATTGGAGCATTTCTAGCATGTTTGGTTGAAATTAGAAATTTACATTTTTCAGTGTTGTCAGACGTTTGTAATATTCTCACAATAAGCTAATTAGCTCAATTGGAGCATTTCTAGCATGTTTGGTTGAAATTGGAAATTTACATTTTTCAGTTTTGTCAGACGTTTGTAAAATTCTTACAGTAGGCTTATTTGCGCAATTTGAGCATTTCTAGCATGTTTGGTTGAAATTGGAAATTTACATTTTTCACTTTTGTCAGACAATTGCAATATTCTCACAATAAGCTAATTAGCTCAATTGGAGCATTTCTAGCATGTTTGGTTGAAATTGGAAATTTACATTTTTCAGTTTTGTCAGACGTTTGTAATATTCTCACAATAAGCTAATTAGCTCAATTGGAGCATTTCTAGCATGTTTGGTTGAAATTGGAAATTTACATTTTTCACTTTTGTCAGACAATTGCAATATTCTCTCAATAAGCTAATTAGCTCATTTGGAGCATTTCTAGCATGTTTGGTTGAAATTAGAAATTTACATTTTTCAGTGTTGTCAGACGTTTGTAATATTCTCACAATAAGCTAATTAGCTCAATTAGAGCATTTCTAGCATGTTTGGTTGAAATTGGAAAGTTACATTTTTCACTTTTGTCAGACAATTGCAATATTCTCACAACAAGCTAATTAGCTCAATTAGAGCATTTCTAGCATGTTTGGTTGAAATTAGAAATTTACATTTTTCAGTGTTGTCAGACGTTTGTAATATTCTCACAATAAGCTAATTAGCTCAATTGGAGCATTTCTAGCATGTTTGGTTGAAATTGGAAATTTACATTTTTCAGTTTTGTCAGACGTTTGTAAAATTCTTACAGTAGGCTTATTTGCGCAATTTGAGCATTTTTAGCATGTTTGGTTGAAATTGGAATTTTACATTTTTCTCTCTTGTCAGACAATTGCAATATTCTCACAATAAGCTAATTAGCTCAATTGGAGCATTTCTAGCATGTTTGGTTGAAATTGGAAATTTACATTTTTCAGTGTTGTCAGACGTTTGTAATATTCTCACAATAAGCTAATTAGCTCAATTGGAGCATTTCTAGCATGTTTGGTTGAAATTGGAAATTTACATTTTTCACTTTTGTCAGACAATTGCAATATTCTCACAATAAGCTAATTAGCTCAATTGGAGCATTTCTAGCATGTTTGGTTGAAATTGGAAATTTACATTTTTCACTTTTGTCAGACAATTGCAATATTCTCTCAATAATCTAATTAGCTCAATTGGAGCATTTCTAGCATGTTTGGTTGAAATTGGAAATTTACATTTTTCAGTTTTGTCAGACGTTTGTAGTATTCTCACAATAAGCTAATTAGCTCAATTGGATCATTTCTAGCATGTTTGGTTGAAATTGGAAATTTACATTTCTCACTTTTGTCAGACAATTGCAATATTCTCACAACAAGCTAATTAGCTCAATTGGAGCATTTCTAGCATGTTTGGTTGAAATTGGAAATTTACATTTTTCACTTTTGTCAGACAATTGCAATATTCTCTCAATAAGCTAATTAGCTCAATTGGAGCATTTCTAGCATGTTTGGTTGAAATTAGAAATTTACATTTTTCAGTGTTGTCAGACGTTTGTAATATTCTCACAATAAACTAATTAGCTCAATTGGAGCATTTCTAGCATGTTTGGTTGAAATTGGAAATTTACATTTTTCAATTTTGTTAGACGTTTGTAATATTCTCACAATAAGCTAATTAGCTCAATTGGAGCATTTCTAGCATGTTTGGTTGAAATTGGAAATTTACATTTTTCAATTTTGTTAGACGTTTGTAATATTCTCACAATAAGCTAATTAGCTCAATTGGAGCATTTCTAGCATGTTTGGTTGAAATTGGAAACTTACATTTTTCACTTTTGTCAGAATATTGCAATATTCTTTCAATAAGCTAATTAGCTCATTTGGAGCATTTCTAGCTTGTTTGGTTGAAATTAGAAATTTACATTTTTCAGTGTTGTCAGACGTTTGTAATATTCTCACAATAAGCTAATTAGCTCTATTAGAGCATTTCTAGCATGTTTGGTTGAAATTGGAAATTTACATTTTTCACTTTTGTCAGACAATTGCAATATTCTCACAACAAGCTAATTAGCTCAATTAGAGCATTTCTAGCATGTTTGGTTGAAATTGGAAATTTACATTTTTCACTTTTGTCAGACAATTGCAATATTCTCTCAATAAGCTAATTAGCTCGATTGGAGCATTTCTAGCATGTTTGGTTGAAATTAGAAATTTACATTTTTCAGTGTTGTCAGACGTTTGTAATATTCTCACAATAAGCTAATTAGCTCAATTGGAGCATTTCTAGCATGTTTGGTTGAAATTGGAAATTTACATTTCTCACTTTTGTCAGACAATTGCAATATTCTCACAACAAGCTAATTAGCTCAATTGGAGCATTTCTAGCATGTTTGGTTGAAATTGGAAATTTACATTTTTCACTTTTGTCAGACAATTGCAATATTCTCTCAATAAGCTAATTAGTTCAATTGGAGCATTTCTAGCATGTTTGGTTGAAATTAGAAATTTACATTTTTCAGTGTTGTCAGACGTTTGTAATATTCTCACAATAAGCTAATTAGCTCAATTGGAGCATTTCTAGCATGTTTGGTTGAAATTGGAAATATACATTTTTCAATTTTTTTAGACGTTTCTAATATTCTCACAATAAGCTAATTAGCTCAATTGGAGCATTTCTAGCATGTTTGGTTGAAATTGGAAATTTACATTTTTCAATTTTGTTAGACGTTTGTAATATTCTCACAATGAGCTAATTAGCTCAATTGGAGCATTTCTAGCATGTTTGGTTGAAATTGGAAACTTACATTTTTCACTTTTGTCAGACAATTGCAATATTCTTTCAATAAGCTAATTAGCTCATTTGGAGCATTTCTAGCTTGTTTGGTTGAAATTAGAAAATTACATTTTTCAGTGTTGTCAGACGTTTGTAATATTCTCACAATAAGCTAATTAGCTCAATTAGAGCATTTCTAGCATGTTTGGTTGAAATTGGAAATTTACATTTTTCACTTTTGTCAGACAATTGCAATATTCTCACAACAAGCTAATTAGCTCAATTAGAGCATTTCTAGCATGTTTGGTTGAAATTGGAAATTTACATTTTTCACTTTTGTCAGACAATTGCAATATTCTCTCAATAAGCTAATTAGCTCAATTGGAGCACTTCTAGCATGTTTGGTTGAAATTGGAAATTTACATTTTTCAGTTTTGTCAGACGTTTGCAGTATTCTCACAATAAGCTAATTAGCTCAATTGGAGCATTTCTAGCATGTTTGGTTGAAATTGGAAATTTACATTTCTCACTTTTGTCAGACAATTGCAATATTCTCACAACAACCTAATTAGCTCAATTGGAGCATTTCTAGCATGTTTGGTTGAAATTGGAAATTTACATTTTTCACTTTTGTCAGACAATTGCAATATTCTCTCAATAAGCTAATTAGCTCATTTGGAGCATTTCTAGCATGTTTGGTTGAAATTAGAAATTTACATTTTTCAGTGTTGACAGACGTTTGTAGTATTCTCACAATAAGCTAATTAGCTCAATTGGAGCATTTCTAGCATGTTTGGTTGAAATTGGAAATTTACATTTTTCACTTTTGTCAGACAATTGCAATATTCTCTCAATAAGCTAATTAGCTCATTTGGAGCATTTCTAGCATGTTTGGTTGAAATTAGAAATTTACATTTTTCAGTGTTGTCAGACGTTTGAAATATTCTCACAATAAGCTAATTAGCTCAATTAGAGCATTTCTAGCATGTTTGGTTGAAATTGGAAATTTACATTTTTCACTTTTGTCAGACAATTGCAATATTCTCTCAATAAGCTAATTAGCTCAATTGGAGCATTTCTAGCATGTTTGGTTGAAATTAGAAATTTACATTTTTCAGTGTTGTCAGACGTTTGTAATATTCTCACAATAAGCTAATTAGCTCAATTGGAGCATTTCTAGCATGTTTGGTTGAAATTGGAAATTTACATTTTTCAGTTTTGTCAGACGTTTGTAAAATTCTTACAGTAGGCTTATTTGCGCAATTTGAGCATTTCTAGCATGTTTGGTTGAAATTGGAAATTTACATTTTTCACTTTTGTCAGACAATTGCAATATTCTCACAATAAGCTAATTAGCTCAATTGGAGCATTTCTAGCATGTTTGGTTGAAATTGGAAATTTACATTTTTCAGTGTTGTCAGACGTTTGTAATATTCTCACAATAAGCTAATTAGTTCAATTGGAGCATTTCTAGCATGTTTGGTTGAAATTGGAAATTTACATTTTTCACTTTTGTCAGACAATTGCAATATTCTCACAATAAGCTAATTAGCTCAATTGGAGCATTTCTAGCATGTTTGGTTGAAATTGGAAGTTTACATTTTTCACTTTTGTCAGACAATTGCAATATTCTCCCAATAAGCTAACTAGCTCAATTGGAGCATTTCTAGCATGTTTGGTTGAAATTGGAAATTTACATTTTTCACTTTTGTCAGACAATTGCAATATTCTCTCAATAAGCTAATTAGCTCATTTGGAGCATTTCTAGCATGTTTGGTTGAAATGAGAAATTTACATTTTTCAGTGTTGTCAGACGTTTGTAATATTCTCACAATAAGCTAATTAGCTCAATTGGAGCATTTCTAGCATGTTTGGTTGAAATTGGAAATTTACATTTTTCACTTTTGTCAGACAATTGCAATATTCTCTCAATAAGCTAATTAGCTCATTTGGAGCATTTCTAGCATGTTTGGTTGAAATTAGAAATTTACATTTTTCAGTGTTGTCAGACGTTTGTAATATTCTCACAATAAGCTAATTAGCTCAATTAGAGCATTTCTAGCATGTTTGGTTGAAATTGGAAAGTTACATTTTTCACTTTTGTCAGACAATTGCAATATTCTCACAACAAGCTAATTAGCTCAATTAGAGCATTTCTAGCATGTTTGGTTGATATTGGAAATTTACATTTTTCACTTTTGTCAGACAATTGCAATATTCTTTCAATAAGCTAATTAGCTCATTTGGAGCATTTCTAGCTTGTTTGGTTGAAATTAGAAAATTACATTTTTCAGTGTTGTCAGACGTTTGTAATATTCTCACAATAAGCTAATTAGCTCAATTAGAGCATTTCTAGCATGTTTGGTTGAAATTGGAAATTTACATTTTTCACTTTTGTCAGACAATTGCAATATTCTCACAACAAGCTAATTAGCTCAATTAGAGCATTTCTAGCATGTTTGGTTGAAATTGGAAATTTACATTTTTCACTTTTGTCAGACAATTGCAATATTCTCTCAATAAGCTAATTAGCTCAATTGGAGCACTTCTAGCATGTTTGGTTGAAATTGGAAATTTACATTTTTCAGTTTTGTCAGACGTTTGCAGTATTCTCACAATAAGCTAATTAGCTCAATTGGAGCATTTCTAGCATGTTTGGTTGAAATTGGAAATTTACATTTCTCACTTTTGTCAGACAATTGCAATATTCTCACAACAACCTAATTAGCTCAATTGGAGCATTTCTAGCATGTTTGGTTGAAATTGGAAATTTACATTTTTCACTTTTGTCAGACAATTGCAATATTCTCTCAATAAGCTAATTAGCTCATTTGGAGCATTTCTAGCATGTTTGGTTGAAATTAGAAATTTACATTTTTCAGTGTTGTCAGACGTTTGTAATATTCTCACAATAAGCTAATTAGCTCAATTGGAGCATTTCTAGCATGTTTGGTTGAAATTGGAAATTTACATTTTTCACTTTTGTCAGACAATTGCAATATTCTCTCAATAAGCTAATTAGCTCATTTGGAGCATTTCTAGCATGTTTGGTTGAAATTAGAAATTTACATTTTTCAGTGTTGTCAGACGTTTGAAATATTCTCACAATAAGCTAATTAGCTCAATTAGAGCATTTCTAGCATGTTTGGTTGAAATTGGAAATTTACATTTTTCACTTTTGTCAGACAATTGCAATATTCTCTCAATAAGCTAATTAGCTCAATTGGAGCATTTCTAGCATGTTTGGTTGAAATTAGAAATTTACATTTTTCAGTGTTGTCAGACGTTTGTAATATTCTCACAATAAGCTAATTAGCTCAATTGGAGCATTTCTAGCATGTTTGGTTGAAATTGGAAATTTACATTTTTCAGTTTTGTCAGACGTTTGTAAAATTCTTACAGTAGGCTTATTTGCGCAATTTGAGCATTTCTAGCATGTTTGGTTGAAATTGGAAATTTACATTTTTCACTTTTGTCAGACAATTGCAATATTCTCACAATAAGCTAATTAGCTCAATTGGAGCATTTCTAGCATGTTTGGTTGAAATTGGAAATTTACATTTTTCAGTGTTGTCAGACGTTTGTAATATTCTCACAATAAGCTAATTAGCTCAATTGGAGCATTTCTAGCATGTTTGGTTGAAATTGGAAATTTACATTTTTCACTTTTGTCAGACAATTGCAATATTCTCACAATAAGCTAATTAGCTCAACTGGAGCATTTCTAGCATGTTTGGTTGAAATTGGAAGTTTACATTTTTCACTTTTGTCAGACAATTGCAATATTCTCCCAATAAGCTAACTAGCTCAATTGGAGCATTTCTAGCATGTTTGGTTGAAATTGGAAATTTACATTTTTCACTTTTGTCAGACAATTGCAATATTCTCTCAATAAGCTAATTAGCTCATTTGGAGCATTTCTAGCATGTTTGGTTGAAATTAGAAATTTACATTTTTCAGTGTTGTCAGACGTTTGTAATATTCTCACAATAAGCTAATTAGCTCAATTGGAGCATTTCTAGCATGTTTGGTTGAAATTGGAAATTTACATTTTTCACTTTTGTCAGACAATTGCAATATTCTCTCAATAAGCTAATTAGCTCATTTGGAGCATTTCTAGCATGTTTGGTTGAAATTAGAAATTTACATTTTTCAGTGTTGTCAGACGTTTGTAATATTCTCACAATAAGCTAATTAGCTCAATTAGAGCATTTCTAGCATGTTTGGTTGAAATTGGAAAGTTACATTTTTCACTTTTGTCAGACAATTGCAATATTCTCACAACAAGCTAATTAGCTCAATTAGAGCATTTCTAGCATGTTTGGTTGATATTGGAAATTTACATTTTTCACTTTTGTCAGACAATTGCAATATTCTCTCAATAAGCTAATTAGCTCAATTGGAGCATTTCTAGCATGTTTGGTTGAAATTAGAAATTTACATTTTTCAGTGTTGTCAGACGTTTGTAATATTCTCACAATAAGCTAATTAGCTCAATTGGAGCATTTCTAGCATGTTTGGTTGAAATTGGAAATTTACATTTTTCACTTTTGTCAGACAATTGCAATATTCTCACAATAAGCTAATTAGCTCAATTGGAGCATTTCTAGCATGTTTGGTTGAAATTGGAAATTTACATTTTTCACTTTTGTCAGACAATTGCAATATTCTCTCAATAAGCTAATTAGCTCAATTGGAGCATTTCTAGCATGTTTGGTTGAAATTGGAAATTTACATTTTTCAGTTTTGTCAGACGTTTGTAGTATTCTCACAATAAGCTAATTAGCTCAATTGGAGCATTTCTAGCATGTTTGGTTGAAATTGGAAATTTACATTTCTCACTTTTGTCAGACAATTGCAATATTCTCACAACAAGCTAATTAGCTCAATTGGAGCATTTCTAGCATGTTTGGTTGAAATTGGAAATTTACATTTTTCACTTTTGTCAGACAATTGCAATATTCTCTCAATAAGCTAATTAGCTCAATTGGAGCATTTCTAGCATGTTTGGTTGAAATTAGAAATTTACATTTTTCAGTGTTGTCAGACGTTTGTAATATTCTCACAATAAACTAATTAGCTCAATTGGAGCATTTCTAGCATGTTTGGTTGAAATTGGAAATTTACATTTTTCAATTTTGTTAGACGTTTGTAATATTCTCACAATAAGCTAATTAGCTCAATTGGAGCATTTCTAGCATGTTTGGTTGAAATTGGAAATTTACATTTTTCACTTTTGTCAGACAGTTGCAATATTCTCACAATAAGCTAATTAGCTCAATTGGAGCATTTCTAGCATGTTTGGTTGAAATTGGAAATTTACATTTTTCACTTTTGTCAGACAATTGCAATATTCTCTCAATAAGCTAATTAGCTCGATTGGAGCATTTCTAGCATGTTTGGTTGAAATTAGAAATTTACATTTTTCAGTGTTGTCAGACGTTTGTAATATTCTCACAATAAGCTAATTAGCTCAATTGGAGCATTTCTAGCATGTTTGGTTGAAATTGGAAACTTACATTTTTCACTTTTGTCAGACAATTGCAATATTCTTTCAATAAGCTAATTAGCTCATTTGGAGCATTTCTAGCTTGTTTGGTTGAAATTAGAAAATTACATTTTTCAGTGTTGTCAGACGTTTGTAATATTCTCTCAATAAGCTAATTAGCTCAATTGGAGCATTTCTAGCATGTTTGGTTGAAATTTACATTTTTCAGTGTTGTCAGACGTTTGTAATATTCTCACAATAAGCTAATTAGCTCAATTGGAGCATTTCTAGCATGTTTGGTTGAAATTGGAAATTTACATTTTTCAATTTTGTTAGACGTTTGTAATATTCTCACAATAAGCTAATTAGCTCAATTGGAGCATTTCTAGCATGTTTGGTTGAAATTGGAAATTTACATTTTTCAATTTTGTTAGACGTTTGTAATATTCTCACAATAAGCTAATTAGCTCAATTGGAGCATTTCTAGCATGTTTGGTTGAAATTGGAAACTTACATTTTTCACTTTTGTCAGACAATTGCAATATTCTTTCAATAAGCTAATTTGCTCATTTGGAGCATTTCTAGCTTGTTTGGTTGAAATTAGAAAATTACATTTTTCAGTGTTGTCAGACGTTTGTAATATTCTCACAGTAAGCTAATTAGCTCAATTAGAGCATTTCTAGCATGTTTGGTTGAAATTGGAAATTTACATTTTTCACTTTTGTCAGACAATTGCAATATTCTCACAACAAGCTAATTAACTCAATTAGAGCATTTCTAGCATGTATGGTTGAAATTGGAAATTTACATTTTTCACTTTTGTCAGACAATTGCAATATTCTCTCAATAAGCTAATTAGCTCGATTGGAGCATTTCTAGCATGTTTGGTTGAAATTAGAAATTTACATTTTTCAGTGTTGTCAGACGTTTGTAATATTCTCACAATAAGCTAATTAGCTCAATTGGAGCATTTCTAGCATGTTTGGTTGAAATTGGAAATTTACATTTTTCAGTTTTGTCAGACGTTTGTAAAATTCTTACAGTAGGCTTATTTGCGCAATTTGAGCATTTCTAGCATGTTTGTTTGAAATTGGAAATTTACATTTTTCTTTTTTGTCAGACAATTGCAATATTCTCACAATAAGCTAATTAGCACAATTGGAGCATTTCTAGCATGTTTGGTTGAAATTGGAAATTTACATTTTTCAGTGTTGTCAGACGTTTGTAATATTCTCACAATAAGCTAATTAGCTCAATTGGAGCATTTCTAGCATGTTTGGTTGAAATTGGAAATTTACATTTTTCACTTTTGTCAGACAATTGCAATATTCTCACAATAAGCTAATTAGCTCAATTGGAGCATTTCTAGCATGTTTGGTTGAAATTGGAAATTTACATTTTTCACTTTTGTCAGACAATTGCAATATTCTCTCAATAAGCTAATTAGCTCATTTGGAGCATTTCTAGCATGTTTGGTTGAAATTAGAAATTTACATTTTTCAGTGTTGTCAGACGTTTGTAATATTCTCACAATAAGCTAATTAGCTCAATTAGAGCATTTCTAGCATGTTTGGTTGAAATTAGAAATTTACATTTTTCACTTTTGTCAGACAATTGCAATATTCTCACAACAAGCTAATTAGCTCAATTAGAGCATTTCTAGCATGTTTGGTTGAAATTGGAAATTTACATTTTTCACTTTTGTCAGACAATTGCAATATTCTCTCAATAAGCTAATTAGCTCAATTGGAGCATTTCTAGCATGTTTGATTGAAATTAGAAATTTACATTTTTCAGTGTTGTCAGACGTTTGTAATATTCTCACAATAAGCTAATTAGCTCAATTGGAGCATTTCTAGCATGTTTGGTTGAAATTGGAAATTTACATTTTTCAGTTTTGTCAGACGTTTGTAAAATTCTTACAGTAGGCTTATTTGCGCAATTTGAGCATTTCTAGCATGTTTGGTTGAAATTGGAAATTTACATTTTTCACTTTTGTCAGACAATTGCAATATTCTTTCAATAAGCTAAGTAGCTCATTTGGAGCATTTCTAGCATGTTTGGTTGAAATTGGAAATTTACATTTTTCACTTTTGTCAGACAATTGCAATATTCTCTCAATAAGCTAATTAGCTCAATTGGAGCATTTCTAGCATGTTTGGTTGAAATTAGAAATTTACATTTTTCAGTGTTGTCAGACGTTTGTAATATTCTCACAATAAGCCAATTAGCTCAATTGGAGCATTTCTAGCATGTTTGGTTGAAATTGGAAATTTACATTTTTCAATTTTGTTAGACGTTTGTAATATTCTCACAATAAGCTAATTAGCTCATTTGGAGCATTTCTAGCATGTTTGGTTGATTTTTGAAATTTACATTTTTCAATTTTGTTAGACGTTTGTAATATTCTCACAATAAGCTAATTAGCTCAATTGGAGCATTTCTAGCATGTTTGGTTGAAATTGGAAACTTACATTTTTCACTTTTGTCAGACAATTGCAATATTCTTTCAATAAGCTAATTAGCTCATTTGGAGCATTTCTAGCTTGTTTGGTTGAAATTAGAAATTTACATTTTTCAGTGTTGTCAGACGTTTGTAATATTCTCACAATAAGCTAATTAGCTCAATTGGAGCATTTCTAGCATGTTTGGTTGAAATTGGAAATTTACATTTTTCAGTTTTGTCAGACGTTTGTAATATTCTCACAATAATATAATTAGCTCAATTGGAGCATTTCTAGCATGTTTGGTTGAAATTGGAAATTTACATTTCTCATTTTTGTCAGACAATTGCATTATTCTCACAACAAGCTAATTAGCTCAATCGGAGCATTTCTAGCATGTTTGGTTGAAATTGGAAATTTACATTTTTCACTTTTGTCAGACAATTGCAATATTCTCTCAATAAGCTAATTAGCTCAATTGGAGCATTTCTAGCATGTTTGGTTGAAATTAGAAATTTACATTTTTCAGTGTTGTCAGACGTTTGTAATATTCTCACAATAAGCTAATTAGCTCAATTGGAGCATTTCTAGCATGTTTGGTTGAAATTGGAAATTTACATTTTTCACTTTTGTCAGACAATTGCAATATTCTCTCAATAATGTAATTAGCTCAATTGGAGCATTTCTAGCATGTTTGGTTGAAATTGGAAATTTACATTTTTCACTTTTGTCAGACAATTGCAATATTCTCACAATAAGCTAATTAGCTCAATTGGAGCATTTCTAGCATGTTTGGTTGAAATTGGAAATTTACATTTTTCACTTTTGTCAGACAATTGCAATATTCTCTCAATAAGCTAATTAGCTCAATTGGAGCATTTCTAGCATGTTTGGTTGAAATTGGAAATTTACATTTTTCAGTTTTGTCAGACGTTTGTAGTATTCTCACAATAAGCTAATTAGCTCAATTGGAGCATTTCTAGCATGTTTGGTTGAAATTGGAAATTTACATTTCTCACTTTTGTCAGACAATTGCAATATTCTCACAACAAGCTAATTAGCTCAATTGGAGCATTTCTAGCATGTTTGGTTGAAATTGGAAATTTACATTTTTCACTTTTGTCAGACAATTGCAATATTCTCTCAATAAGCTAATTAGCTCAATTGGAGCATTTCTAGCATGTTTGGTTGAAATTAGAAATTTACATTTTTCAGTGTTGTCAGACGTTTGTAATATTCTCACAATAAGCTAATTAGCTCAATTGGAGCATTTTTAGCATGTTTGGTTGATATTGGAAATTTACATTTTTCAGTTTTGTCAGACGTTTGTAAAATTCTTACAGTAGGCTTATTTGCGCAATTTGAGCATTTCTAGCATGTTTGGTTGAAATTGGAAATTTACATTTTTCACTTTTGTCAGACAATTGCAATATTCTCACAATAAGCTAATTAGCTCAATTGGAGCATTTCTAGCATGTTTGGTTGAAATTGGAAATTTACATTTTTCAGTGTTGTCAGACGTTTGTAATATTCTCACAATAAGCTAATTAGCTCAATTGGAGCATTTCTAGCATGTTTGGTTGAAATTGGAAATTTACATTTTTCACTTTTGTCAGACAATTGCAATATTCTCACAATAAGCTAATTAGCTCAATTGGAGCATTTCTAGCATGTTTGGTTGAAATTGGAAGTTTACATTTTTCACTTTTGTCAGACAATTGCAATATTCTCCCAATAAGCTAACTAGCTCAATTGGAGCATTTCTAGCATGTTTGGTTGAAATTGGAAATTTATATTTTTCACTTTTGTCAGACAATTGCAATATTCTCTCAATAAGCTAATTAGCTCATTTGGAGCATTTCTAGCATGTTTGGTTGAAATTAGAAATTTACATTTTTCAGTGTTGTCAGACGTTTGTAATATTCTCACAATAAGCTAATTAGCTCAATTGGAGCATTTCTAGCATGTTTGGTTGAAATTGGAAATTTACATTTTTGACTTTTGTCAGACAATTGCAATATTCTCTCAATAAGCTAATTAGCTCAATTGGAGCATTTCTAGCATGTTTGGTTGAAATTAGAAATTTACATTTTTCAGTGTTGTCAGACGTTTGTAATATTCTCACAATAAGCTAATTAGCTCAATTAGAGCATTTCTAGCATGTTTGGTTGAAATTGGAAAGTTACATTTTTCACTTTTGTCAGACAATTGCAATATTCTCACAACAAGCTAATTAGCTCAATTAGAGCATTTCTAGCATGTTTGGTTGAAATTGGAAATTTACATTTTTCACTTTTGTCAGACAATTGCAATATTCTCTCAATAAGCTAATTAGCTCAATTGGAGCATTTCTAGCATGTTTGGTTGAAATTAGAAATTTACATTTTTCAGTGTTGTCAGACGTTTGTAATATTCTCACAATAAGCTAATTAGCTCAATTGGAGCATTTCTAGCATGTTTGGTTGAAATTGGAAATTTACATTTTTCAGTTTTGTCAGACGTTTGTAAAATTCTTACAGTAGGCTTATTTGCGCAATTTGAGCATTTCTAGCATGTTTGGTTGAAATTGGAATTTTACATTTTTCACTTTTGTCAGACAATTGCAATATTCTCACAATAAGCTAATTAGCTCAATTGGAGCATTTCTAGCATGTTTGGTTGAAATTGGAAATTTACATTTTTCAGTGTTGTCAGACGTTTGTAATATTCTCACAATAAGCTAATTAGCTCAATTGGAGCATTTCTAGCATGTTTGGTTGAAATTGGAAATTTACATTTTTCAATTTTGTTAGACGTTTGTAATATTCTCACAATAAGCTAATTAGCTCAATTGGAGCATTTCTAGCATGTTTGGTTGAAATTGGAAATTTACATTTTTCAATTTTGTTAGACGTTTGTAATATTCTCACAATAAGCTAATTAGCTCAATTGGAGCATTTCTAGCATGTTTGGTTGAAATTGGAAACTTACATTTTTCACTTTTGTCAGACAATTGCAATATTCTTTCAATAAGCTAATTTGCTCATTTGGAGCATTTCTAGCTTGTTTGGTTGAAATTAGAAAATTACATTTTTCAGTGTTGTCAGACGTTTGTAATATTCTCACAATAAGCTAATTAGCTCAATTAGAGCATTTCTAGCATGTTTGGTTGAAATTGGAAATTTACATTTTTCACTTTTGTCAGACAATTGCAATATTCTCACAACAAGCTAATTAACTCAATTGGAGCATTTCTAGCATGTTTGGTTGAAATTGGAAATTTACATTTTTCACTTTTGTCAGACAATTGCAATATTCTCTCAATAAGCTAATTAGCTCGATTGGAGCATTTCTAGCATGTTTGGTTGAAATTAGAAATTTACATTTTTCAGTGTTGTCAGACGTTTGTAATATTCTCACAATAAGCTAATTAGCTCAATTGGAGCATTTCTAGCATGTTTGGTTGAAATTGGAAATTTACATTTTTCAGTTTTGTCAGACGTTTGTAAAATTCTTACAGTAGGCTTATTTGCGCAATTTGAGCATTTCTAGCATGTTTGGTTGAAATTGGAAATTTACATTTTTCACTTTTGTCAGACAATTGCAATATTCTCACAATAAGCTAATTAGCTCAATTGGAGCATTTCTAGCATGTTTGGTTGAAATTGGAAATTTACATTTTTCAGTGTTGTCAGACGTTTGTAATATTCTCACAATAAGCTAATTAGCTCAATTGGAGCATTTCTAGCATGTTTGGTTGAAATTGGAAATTTACATTTTTCACTTTTGTCAGACAATTGCAATATTCTCACAATAAGCTAATTAGCTCAATTGGAGCATTTCTAGCATGTTTGGTTGAAATTGGAAATTTACATTTTTCACTTTTGTCAGACAATTGCAATATTCTCTCAATAAGCTAATTAGCTCATTTGGAGCATTTCTAGCATGTTTGGTTGAAATTAGAAATTTACATTTTTCAGTGTTGTCAGACGTTTGTAATATTCTCACAATAAGCTAATTAGCTCAATTAGAGCATTTCTAGCATGTTTGGTTGAAATTGGAAATTTACATTTTTCACTTTTGTCAGACAATTGCAATATTCTCACAACAAGCTAATTAGCTCAATTAGAGCATTTCTAGCATGTTTGGTTGAAATTGGAAATTTACATTTTTCACTTTTGTCAGACAATTGCAATATTCTCTCAATAAGCTAATTAGCTCAATTGGAGCATTTCTAGCATGTTTGGTTGAAATTAGAAATTTACATTTTTCAGTGTTGTCAGACGTTTGTAATATTCTCACAATAAGCTAATTAGCTCAATTGGAGCATTTCTAGCATGTTTGGTTGAAATTGGAAATTTACATTTTTCAGTTTTGTCAGACGTTTGTAAAATTCTTACAGTAGGCTTATTTGCGCAATTTGAGCATTTCTAGCATGTTTGGTTGAAATTGGAAATTTACATTTTTCACTTTTGTCAGACAATTGCAATATTCTTTCAATAAGCTAAGTAGCTCATTTGGAGCATTTCTAGCATGTTTGGTTGAAATTGGAAATTTACATTTTTCACTTTTGTCAGACAATTGCAATATTCTCTCAATAAGCTAATTAGCTCAATTGGAGCATTTCTAGCATGTTTGGTTGAAATTAGAAATTTACATTTTTCAGTGTTGTCAGACGTTTGTAATATTCTCACAATAAGCTAATTAGCTCAATTGGAGCATTTCTAGCATGTTTGGTTGAAATTGGAAATTTACATTTTTCACTTTTGTCAGACAATTGCAATATTCTCACAATAAGCTAATTAGCTCAATTGGAGCATTTCTAGCATGTTTGGTTGAAATTGGAAATTTACATTTTTCACTTTTGTCAGACAATTGCAATATTCTCTCAATAAGCTAATTAGCTCAATTGGAGCATTTCTAGCATGTTTG
This sequence comes from Watersipora subatra, assembly GCF_963576615.1. Taxonomy (NCBI): domain Eukaryota; kingdom Metazoa; phylum Bryozoa; class Gymnolaemata; order Cheilostomatida; family Watersiporidae; genus Watersipora; species Watersipora subatra. The sequence continues at coordinate 18,714,522 of NC_088718.1, read as the reverse complement.
GTTGAAATTGGAAATTTACATTTTTCAGTTTTGTCAGACGTTTGTAGTATTCTCACAATAAGCTAATTAGCTCAATTGGAGCATTTCTAGCATGTTTGGTTGAAATTGGAAATTTACATTTCTCACTTTTGTCAGACAATTGCAATATTCTCACAACAAGCTAATTAGCTCAATTGGAGCATTTCTAGCATGTTTGGTTGAAATTGGAAATTTACATTTTTCACTTTTGTCAGACAATTGCAATATTCTCTCAATAAGCTAATTAGCTCAATTGGAGCATTTCTAGCATGTTTGGTTGAAATTAGAAATTTACATTTTTCAGTGTTGTCAGACGTTTGTAATATTCTCACAATAAGCTAATTAGCTCAATTGGAGCATTTTTAGCATGTTTGGTTGATATTGGAAATTTACATTTTTCAGTTTTGTCAGACGTTTGTAAAATTCTTACAGTAGGCTTATTTGCGCAATTTGAGCATTTCTAGCATGTTTGGTTGAAATTGGAAATTTACATTTTTCACTTTTGTCAGACAATTGCAATATTCTCACAATAAGCTAATTAGCTCAATTGGAGCATTTCTAGCATGTTTGGTTGAAATTGGAAATTTACATTTTTCAGTGTTGTCAGACGTTTGTAATATTCTCACAATAAGCTAATTAGCTCAATTGGAGCATTTCTAGCATGTTTGGTTGAAATTGGAAATTTACATTTTTCACTTTTGTCAGACAATTGCAATATTCTCACAATAAGCTAATTAGCTCAATTGGAGCATTTCTAGCATGTTTGGTTGAAATTGGAAGTTTACATTTTTCACTTTTGTCAGACAATTGCAATATTCTCCCAATAAGCTAACTAGCTCAATTGGAGCATTTCTAGCATGTTTGGTTGAAATTGGAAATTTACATTTTTCACTTTTGTCAGACAATTGCAATATTCTCTCAATAAGCTAATTAGCTCATTTGGAGCATTTCTAGCATGTTTGGTTGAAATTAGAAATTTACATTTTTCAGTGTTGTCAGACGTTTGTAATATTCTCACAATAAGCTAATTAGCTCAATTGGAGCATTTCTAGCATGTTTGGTTGAAATTGGAAATTTACATTTTTCACTTTTGTCAGACAATTGCAATATTCTCTCAATAAGCTAATTAGCTCATTTGGAGCATTTCTAGCATGTTTGGTTGAAATTAGAAATTTACATTTTTCAGTGTTGTCAGACGTTTGTAATATTCTCACAATAAGCTAATTAGCTCAATTAGAGCATTTCTAGCATGTTTGGTTGAAATTGGAAAGTTACATTTTTCACTTTTGTCAGACAATTGCAATATTCTCACAACAAGCTAATTAGCTCAATTAGAGCATTTCTAGCATGTTTGGTTGAAATTGGAAATTTACATTTTTCACTTTTGTCAGACAATTGCAATATTCTCTCAATAAGCTAATTAGCTCAATTGGAGCATTTCTAGCATGTTTGGTTGAAATTAGAAATTTACATTTTTCAGTGTTGTCAGACGTTTGTAATATTCTCACAATAAGCTAATTAGCTCAATTGGAGCATTTCTAGCATGTTTGGTTGAAATTGGAAATTTACATTTTTCAGTTTTGTCAGACGTTTGTAAAATTCTTACAGTAGGCTTATTTGCGCAATTTGAGCATTTCTAGCATGTTTGGTTGAAATTGGAATTTTACATTTTTCACTTTTGTCAGACAATTGCAATATTCTCACAATAAGCTAATTAGCTCAATTGGAGCATTTCTAGCATGTTTGGTTGAAATTGGAAATTTACATTTTTCAGTGTTGTCAGACGTTTGTAATATTCTCACAATAAGCTAATTAGCTCAATTGGAGCATTTCTAGCATGTTTGGTTGAAATTGGAAATTTACATTTTTCACTTTTGTCAGACAATTGCAATATTCTCACAATAAGCTAATTAGCTCAATTGGAGCATTTCTAGCATGTTTGGTTGAAATTGGAAATTTACATTTTTCACTTTTGTCAGACAATTGCAATATTCTCTCAATAAGCTAATTAGCTCAATTGGAGCATTTCTAGCATGTTTGGTTGAAATTGGAAATTTACATTTTTCAGTTTTGTCAGACGTTTGTAGTATTCTCACAATAAGCTAATTAGCTCAATTGGAGCATTTCTAGCATGTTTGGTTGAAATTGGAAATTTACATTTCTCACTTTTGTCAGACAATTGCAATATTCTCACAACAAGCTAATTAGCTCAATTGGAGCATTTCTAGCATGTTTGGTTGAAATTGGAAATTTACATTTTTCACTTTTGTCAGACAATTGCAATATTCTCTCAATAAGCTAATTAGCTCAATTGGAGCATTTCTAGCATGTTTGGTTGAAATTAGAAATTTACATTTTTCAGTGTTGTCAGACGTTTGTAATATTCTCACAATAAACTAATTAGCTCAATTGGAGCATTTCTAGCATGTTTGGTTGAAATTGGAAATTTACATTTTTCAATTTTGTTAGACGTTTGTAATATTCTCACAATAAGCTAATTAGCTCAATTGGAGCATTTCTAGCATGTTTGGTTGAAATTGGAAATTTACATTTTTCACTTTTGTCAGACAGTTGCAATATTCTCACAATAAGCTAATTAGCTCAATTGGAGCATTTCTAGCATGTTTGGTTGAAATTGGAAATTTACATTTTTCACTTTTGTCAGACAATTGCAATATTCTCTCAATAAGCTAATTAGCTCATTTGGAGCATTTCTAGCATGTTTGGTTGAAATTAGAAATTTACATTTTTCAGTGTTGTCAGACGTTTGTAATATTCTCACAATAAGCTAATTAGCTCAATTGGAGCATTTCTAGCATGTTTGGTTGAAATTGGAAATTTACATTTTTCACTTTTGTCAGACAATTGCAATATTCTCTCAATAAGCTAATTAGCTCATTTGGAGCATTTCTAGCATGTTTGGTTGAAATTGGAAGTTTACATTTTTCACTTTTGTCAGACAATTGCAATATTCTCCCAATAAGCTAACTAGCTCAATTGGAGCATTTCTAGCATGTTTGGTTGAAATTGGAAATTTACATTTTTCACTTTTGTCAGACAATTGCAATATTCTCTCAATAAGCTAATTAGCTCATTTGGAGCATTTCTAGCATGTTTGGTTGAAATTAGAAATTTACATTTTTCAGTGTTGTCAGACGTTTGTAATATTCTCACAATAAGCTAATTAGCTCAATTGGAGCATTTCTAGCATGTTTGGTTGAAATTGGAAATTTACATTTTTCACTTTTGTCAGACAATTGCAATATTCTCTCAATAAGCTAATTAGCTCATTTGGAGCATTTCTAGCATGTTTGGTTGAAATTAGAAATTTACATTTTTCAGTGTTGTCAGACGTTTGTAATATTCTCACAATAAGCTAATTAGCTCAATTAGAGCATTTCTAGCATGTTTGGTTGAAATTGGAAAGTTACATTTTTCACTTTTGTCAGACAATTGCAATATTCTCACAACAAGCTAATTAGCTCAATTAGAGCATTTCTAGCATGTTTGGTTGAAATTGGAAATTTACATTTTTCACTTTTGTCAGACAATTGCAATATTCTCTCAATAAGCTAATTAGCTCAATTGGAGCATTTCTAGCATGTTTGGTTGAAATTAGAAATTTACATTTTTCAGTGTTGTCAGACGTTTGTAATATTCTCACAATAAGCTAATTAGCTCAATTGGAGCATTTCTAGCATGTTTGGTTGAAATTGGAAATTTACATTTTTCAGTTTTGTCAGACGTTTGTAAAATTCTTACAGTAGGCTTATTTGCGCAATTTGAGCATTTCTAGCATGTTTGGTTGAAATTGGAATTTTACATTTTTCACTTTTGTCAGACAATTGCAATATTCTCACAATAAGCTAATTAGCTCAATTGGAGCATTTCTAGCATGTTTGGTTGAAATTGGAAATTTACATTTTTCAGTGTTGTCAGACGTTTGTAATATTCTCACAATAAGCTAATTAGCTCAATTGGAGCATTTCTAGCATGTTTGGTTGAAATTGGAAATTTACATTTTTCACTTTTGTCAGACAATTGCAATATTCTCACAATAAGCTAATTAGCTCAATTGGAGCATTTCTAGCATGTTTGGTTGAAATTGGAAATTTACATTTTTCACTTTTGTCAGACAATTGCAATATTCTCTCAATAAGCTAATTAGCTCAATTGGAGCATTTCTAGCATGTTTGGTTGAAATTGGAAATTTACATTTTTCAGTTTTGTCAGACGTTTGTAGTATTCTCACAATAAGCTAATTAGCTCAATTGGAGCATTTCTAGCATGTTTGGTTGAAATTGGAAATTTACATTTCTCACTTTTGTCAGACAATTGCAATATTCTCACAACAAGCTAATTAGCTCAATTGGAGCATTTCTAGCATGTTTGGTTGAAATTGGAAATTTACATTTTTCACTTTTGTCAGACAATTGCAATATTCTCTCAATAAGCTAATTAGCTCAATTGGAGCATTTCTAGCATGTTTGGTTGAAATTAGAAATTTACATTTTTCAGTGTTGTCAGACGTTTGTAATATTCTCACAATAAACTAATTAGCTCAATTGGAGCATTTCTAGCATGTTTGGTTGAAATTGGAAATTTACATTTTTCAATTTTGTTAGACGTTTGTAATATTCTCACAATAAGCTAATTAGCTCAATTGGAGCATTTCTAGCATGTTTGGTTGAAATTGGAAATTTACATTTTTCACTTTTGTCAGACAGTTGCAATATTCTCACAATAAGCTAATTAGCTCAATTGGAGCATTTCTAGCATGTTTGGTTGAAATTGGAAATTTACATTTTTCACTTTTGTCAGACAATTGCAATATTCTCTCAATAAGCTAATTAGCTCATTTGGAGCATTTCTAGCATGTTTGGTTGAAATTAGAAATTTACATTTTTCAGTGTTGTCAGACGTTTGTAATATTCTCACAATAAGCTAATTAGCTCAATTGGAGCATTTCTAGCATGTTTGGTTGAAATTGGAAACTTACATTTTTCACTTTTGTCAGACAATTGCAATATTCTTTCAATAAGCTAATTAGCTCATTTGGAGCATTTCTAGCTTGTTTGGTTGAAATTAGAAAATTACATTTTTCAGTGTTGTCAGACGTTTGTAATATTCTCTCAATAAGCTAATTAGCTCAATTGGAGCATTTCTAGCATGTTTGGTTGAAATTTACATTTTTCAGTGTTGTCAGACGTTTGTAATATTCTCACAATAAGCTAATTAGCTCAATTGGAGCATTTCTAGCATGTTTGGTTGAAATTGGAAATTTACATTTTTCAATTTTGTTAGACGTTTGTAATATTCTCACAATAAGCTAATTAGCTCAATTGGAGCATTTCTAGCATGTTTGGTTGAAATTGGAAATTTACATTTTTCAATTTTGTTAGACGTTTGTAATATTCTCACAATAAGCTAATTAGCTCAATTGGAGCATTTCTAGCATGTTTGGTTGAAATTGGAAACTTACATTTTTCACTTTTGTCAGACAATTGCAATATTCTTTCAATAAGCTAATTTGCTCATTTGGAGCATTTCTAGCTTGTTTGGTTGAAATTAGAAAATTACATTTTTCAGTGTTGTCAGACGTTTGTAATATTCTCACAATAAGCTAATTAGCTCAATTAGAGCATTTCTAGCATGTTTGGTTGAAATTGGAAATTTACATTTTTCACTTTTGTCAGACAATTGCAATATTCTCACAACAAGCTAATTAACTCAATTAGAGCATTTCTAGCATGTTTGGTTGAAATTGGAAATTTACATTTTTCACTTTTGTCAGACAATTGCAATATTCTCTCAATAAGCTAATTAGCTCGATTGGAGCATTTCTAGCATGTTTGGTTGAAATTAGAAATTTACATTTTTCAGTGTTGTCAGACGTTTGTAATATTCTCACAATAAGCTAATTAGCTCAATTGGAGCATTTCTAGCATGTTTGGTTGAAATTGGAAATTTACATTTTTCAGTTTTGTCAGACGTTTGTAAAATTCTTACAGTAGGCTTATTTGCGCAATTTGAGCATTTCTAGCATGTTTGGTTGAAATTGGAAATTTACATTTTTCACTTTTGTCAGACAATTGCAATATTCTCACAATAAGCTAATTAGCTCAATTGGAGCATTTCTAGCATGTTTGGTTGAAATTGGAAATTTACATTTTTCAGTGTTGTCAGACGTTTGTAATATTCTCACAATAAGCTAATTAGCTCAATTGGAGCATTTCTAGCATGTTTGGTTGAAATTGGAAATTTACATTTTTCACTTTTGTCAGACAATTGCAATATTCTCACAATAAGCTAATTAGCTCAATTGGAGCATTTCTAGCATGTTTGGTTGAAATTGGAAATTTACATTTTTCACTTTTGTCAGACAATTGCAATATTCTCTCAATAAGCTAATTAGCTCATTTGGAGCATTTCTAGCATGTTTGGTTGAAATTAGAAATTTACATTTTTCAGTGTTGTCAGACGTTTGTAATATTCTCACAATAAGCTAATTAGCTCAATTAGAGCATTTCTAGCATGTTTGGTTGAAATTGGAAATTTACATTTTTCACTTTTGTCAGACAATTGCAATATTCTCACAACAAGCTAATTAGCTCAATTAGAGCATTTCTAGCATGTTTGGTTGAAATTGGAAATTTACATTTTTCACTTTTGTCAGACAATTGCAATATTCTCTCAATAAGCTAATTAGCTCAATTGGAGCATTTCTAGCATGTTTGGTTGAAATTAGAAATTTACATTTTTCAGTGTTGTCAGACGTTTGTAATATTCTCACAATAAGCTAATTAGCTCAATTGGAGCATTTCTAGCATGTTTGGTTGAAATTGGAAATTTACATTTTTCAGTTTTGTCAGACGTTTGTAAAATTCTTACAGTAGGCTTATTTGCGCAATTTGAGCATTTCTAGCATGTTTGGTTGAAATTGGAAATTTACATTTTTCACTTTTGTCAGACAATTGCAATATTCTTTCAATAAGCTAAGTAGCTCATTTGGAGCATTTCTAGCATGTTTGGTTGAAATTGGAAATTTACATTTTTCACTTTTGTCAGACAATTGCAATATTCTCTCAATAAGCTAATTAGCTCAATTGGAGCATTTCTAGCATGTTTGGTTGAAATTGGAATTTTACATTTTTCAATTTTGTTAGACGTTTGTAATATTCTCACAATAAGCTAATTAGCTCATTTGGAGCATTTCTAGCATGTTTGGTTGATTTTTGAAATTTACATTTTTCAATTTTGTTAGACGTTTGTAATATTCTCACAATAAGCTAATTAGCTCAATTGGAGCATTTCTAGCATGTTTGGTTGAAATTGGAAACTTACATTTTTCACTTTTGTCAGACAATTGCAATATTCTTTCAATAAGCTAATTAGCTCATTTGGAGCATTTCTAGCTTGTTTGGTTGAAATTAGAAATTTACATTTTTCAGTGTTGTCAGACGTTTGTAATATTCTCACAATAAGCTAATTAGCTCAATTGGAGCATTTCTAGCATGTTTGGTTGAAATTGGAAATTTACATTTTTCAGTTTTGTCAGACGTTTGTAATATTCTCACAATAATATAATTAGCTCAATTGGAGCATTTCTAGCATGTTTGGTTGAAATTGGAAATTTACATTTCTCATTTTTGTCAGACAATTGCATTATTCTCACAACAAGCTAATTAGCTCAATTGGAGCATTTCTAGCATGTTTGGTTGAAATTGGAAATTTACATTTTTCACTTTTGTCAGACAATTGCAATATTCTCTCAATAAGCTAATTAGCTCAATTGGAGCATTTCTAGCATGTTTGGTTGAAATTAGAAATTTACATTTTTCAGTGTTGTCAGACGTTTGTAATATTCTCACAATAAGCTAATTAGCTCAATTGGAGCATTTCTAGCATGTTTGGTTGAAATTGGAAATTTACATTTTTCACTTTTGTCAGACAATTGCAATATTCTCTCAATAATGTAATTAGCTCAATTGGAGCATTTCTAGCATGTTTGGTTGAAATTGGAAATTTACATTTTTCACTTTTGTCAGACAATTGCAATATTCTCACAATAAGCTAATTAGCTCAATTGGAGCATTTCTAGCATGTTTGGTTGAAATTGGAAATTTACATTTTTCACTTTTGTCAGACAATTGCAATATTCTCTCAATAAGCTAATTAGCTCAATTGGAGCATTTCTAGCATGTTTGGTTGAAATTGGAAATTTACATTTTTCAGTTTTGTCAGACGTTTGTAGTATTCTCACAATAAGCTAATTAGCTCAATTGGAGCATTTCTAGCATGTTTGGTTGAAATTGGAAATTTACATTTCTCACTTTTGTCAGACAATTGCAATATTCTCACAACAAGCTAATTAGCTCAATTGGAGCATTTCTAGCATGTTTGGTTGAAATTGGAAATTTACATTTTTCACTTTTGTCAGACAATTGCAATATTCTCTCAATAAGCTAATTAGCTCAATTGGAGCATTTCTAGCATGTTTGGTTGAAATTAGAAATTTACATTTTTCAGTGTTGTCAGACGTTTGTAATATTCTCACAATAAACTAATTAGCTCAATTGGAGCATTTCTAGCATGTTTGGTTGAAATTGGAAATTTACATTTTTCAATTTTGTTAGACGTTTGTAATATTCTCACAATAAGCTAATTAGCTCAATTGGAGCATTTCTAGCATGTTTGGTTGAAATTGGAAATTTACATTTTTCACTTTTGTCAGACAGTTGCAATATTCTCACAATAAGCTAATTAGCTCAATTGGAGCATTTCTAGCATGTTTGGTTGAAATTGGAAACTTACATTTTTCACTTTTGTCAGAATATTGCAATATTCTTTCTATAAGCTAATTAGCTCATTTGGAGCATTTCTAGCATGTTTGGTTGAAATTAGAAATTTACATTTTTCAGTGTTGTCAGACGTTTGTAATATTCTCACAATAAGCTAATTAGCTCAATTAGAGCATTTCTAGCATGTTTGGTTGAAATTGGAAAGTTACATTTTTCTCTTTTGTCAGACAATTGCAATATTCTCACAACAAGCTAATTAGCTCAATTAGAGCATTTCTAGCATGTTTGGTTGAAATTGGAAATTTACATTTTTCACTTTTGTCAGACAATTGCAATATTCTCTCAATAAGCTAATTAGCTCAATTGGAGCATTTCTAGCATGTTTGGTTGAAATTAGAAATTTACATTTTTCAGTGTTGTCAGACGTTTGTAATATTCTCACAATAAGCTAATTAGCTCAATTGGAGCATTTCTAGCATGTTTGGTTGAAATTGGAAATTTACATTTTTCAGTTTTGTCAGACGTTTGTAAAATTCTTACAGTAGGCTTATTTGCGCAATTTGAGCATTTCTAGCATGTTTGGTTGAAATTGGAATTTTACATTTTTCACTTTTGTCAGACAATTGCAATATTCTCACAATAAGCTAATTAGCTCAATTGGAGCATTTCTAGCATGTTTGGTTGAAATTGGAAATTTACATTTTTCAGTGTTGTCAGACGTTTGTAATATTCTCACAATAAGCTAATTAGCTCAATTGGAGCATTTCTAGCATGTTTGGTTGAAATTGGAAATTTACATTTTTCACTTTTGTCAGACAATTGCAATATTCTCACAATAAGCTAATTAGCTCAATTGGAGCATTTCTAGCATGTTTGGTTGAAATTGGAAATTTACATTTTTCACTTTTGTCAGACAATTGCAATATTCTCTCAATAAGCTAATTAGCTCAATTGGAGCATTTCTAGCATGTTTGGTTGAAATTGGAAATTTACATTTTTCAGTTTTGTCAGACGTTTGTAGTATTCTCACAATAAGCTAATTAGCTCAATTGGAGCATTTCTAGCATGTTTGGTTGAAATTGGAAATTTACATTTCTCACTTTTGTCAGACAATTGCAATATTCTCACAACAAGCTAATTAGCTCAATTGGAGCATTTCTAGCATGTTTGGTTGAAATTGGAAATTTACATTTTTCACTTTTGTCAGACAATTGCAATATTCTCTCAATAAGCTAATTAGCTCAATTGGAGCATTTCTAGCATGTTTGGTTGAAATTAGAAATTTACATTTTTCAGTGTTGTCAGACGTTTGTAATATTCTCACAATAAACTAATTAGCTCAATTGGAGCATTTCTAGCATGTTTGGTTGAAATTGGAAATTTACATTTTTCAATTTTGTTAGACGTTTGTAATATTCTCACAATAAGCTAATTAGCTCAATTGGAGCATTTCTAGCATGTTTGGTTGAAATTGGAAATTTACATTTTTCACTTTTGTCAGACAGTTGCAATATTCTCACAATAAGCTAATTAGCTCAATTGGAGCATTTCTAGCATGTTTGGTTGAAATTGGAAATTTACATTTTTCACTTTTGTCAGACAATTGCAATATTCTCTCAATAAGCTAATTAGCTCGATTGGAGCATTTCTAGCATGTTTGGTTGAAATTAGAAATTTACATTTTTCAGTGTTGTCAGACGTTTGTAATATTCTCACAATAAGCTAATTAGCTCAATTGGAGCATTTCTAGCATGTTTGGTTGAAATTGGAAACTTACATTTTTCACTTTTGTCAGACAATTGCAATATTCTTTCAATAAGCTAATTAGCTCATTTGGAGCATTTCTAGCATGTTTGGTTGAAATTAGAAAATTACATTTTTCAGTGTTGTCAGACGTTTGTAATATTCTCTCAATAAGCTAATTAGCTCAATTGGAGCATTTCTAGCATGTTTGGTTGAAATTTACATTTTTCAGTGTTGTCAGACGTTTGTAATATTCTCACAATAAGCTAATTAGCTCAATTGGAGCATTTCTAGCATGTTTGGTTGAAATTGGAAATTTACATTTTTCAATTTTGTTAGACGTTTGTAATATTCTCACAATAAGCTAATTAGCTCAATTGGAGCATTTCTAGCATGTTTGGTTGAAATTGGAAATTTACATTTTTCAATTTTGTTAGACGTTTGTAATATTCTCACAATAAGCTAATTAGCTCAATTGGAGCATTTCTAGCATGTTTGGTTGAAATTGGAAACTTACATTTTTCACTTTTGTCAGACAATTGCAATATTCTTTCAATAAGCTAATTTGCTCATTTGGAGCATTTCTAGCTTGTTTGGTTGAAATTAGAAAATTACATTTTTCAGTGTTGTCAGACGTTTGTAATATTCTCACAATAAGCTAATTAGCTCAATTAGAGCATTTCTAGCATGTTTGGTTGAAATTGGAAATTTACATTTTTCACTTTTGTCAGACAATTGCAATATTCTCACAACAAGCTAATTAACTCAATTAGAGCATTTCTAGCATGTTTGGTTGAAATTGGAAATTTACATTTTTCACTTTTGTCAGACAATTGCAATATTCTCTCAATAAGCTAATTAGCTCGATTGGAGCATTTCTAGCATGTTTGGTTGAAATTAGAAATTTACATTTTTCAGTGTTGTCAGACGTTTGTAATATTCTCACAATAAGCTAGTTAGCTCAATTGGAGCATTTCTAGCATGTTTGGTTGAAATTGGAAATTTACATTTTTCAGTTTTGTCAGACGTTTGTAAAATTCTTACAGTAGGCTTATTTGCGCAATTTGAGCATTTCTAGCATGTTTGGTTGAAATTGGAAATTTACATTTTTCACTTTTGTCAGACAATTGCAATATTCTCACAATAAGCTAATTAGCTCAATTGGAGCATTTCTAGCATGTTTGGTTGAAATTGGAAATTTACATTTTTCAGTGTTGTCAGACGTTTGTAATATTCTCACAATAAGCTAATTAGCTCAATTGGAGCATTTCTAGCATGTTTGGTTGAAATTGGAAATTTACATTTTTCACTTTTGTCAGACAATTGCAATATTCTCACAATAAGCTAATTAGCTCAATTGGAGCATTTCTAGCATGTTTGGTTGAAATTGGAAATTTACATTTTTCACTTTTGTCAGACAATTGCAATATTCTCTCAATAAGCTAATTAGCTCATTTGGAGCATTTCTAGCATGTTTGGTTGAAATTAGAAATTTACATTTTTCAGTGTTGTCAGACGTTTGTAATATTCTCACAATAAGCTAATTAGCTCAATTAGAGCATTTCTAGCATGTTTGGTTGAAATTGGAAATTTACATTTTTCACTTTTGTCAGACAATTGCAATATTCTCACAACAAGCTAATTAGCTCAATTAGAGCATTTCTAGCATGTTTGGTTGAAATTGGAAATTTACATTTTTCACTTTTGTCAGACAATTGCAATATTCTCTCAATAAGCTAATTAGCTCAATTGGAGCATTTCTAGCATGTTTGGTTGAAATTAGAAATTTACATTTTTCAGTGTTGTCAGACGTTTGTAATATTCTCACAATAAGCTAATTAGCTCAATTGGAGCATTTCTAGCATGTTTGGTTGAAATTGGAAATTTACATTTTTCAGTTTTGTCAGACGTTTGTAAAATTCTTACAGTAGGCTTATTTGCGCAATTTGAGCATTTCTAGCATGTTTGGTTGAAATTAGAAATTTACATTTTTCAGTGTTGTCAGACGTTTGTAATATTCTCACAATAAGCTAATTAGCTCAATTAGAGCATTTCTAGCATGTTTGGTTGAAATTGGAAATTTACATTTTTCACTTTTGTCAGACAATTGCAATATTCTTTCAATAAGCTAAGTAGCTCATTTGGAGCATTTCTAGCATGTTTGGTTGAAATTGGAAATTTACATTTTTCACTTTTGTCAGACAATTGCAATATTCTCTCAATAAGCTAATTAGCTCAATTGGAGCATTTCTAGCATGTTTGGTTGAAATTAGAAATTTACATTTTTCAGTGTTGTCAGACGTTTGTAATATTCTCACAATAAGCTAATTAGCTCAATTGGAGCATTTCTAGCATGTTTGGTTGAAATTGGAAATTTACATTTTTCAATTTTGTTAGACGTTTGTAATATTCTCACAATAAGCTAATTAGCTCATTTGGAGCATTTCTAGCATGTTTGGTTGATTTTTGAAATTTACATTTTTCAATTTTGTTAGACGTTTGTAATATTCTCACAATAAGCTAATTAGCTCAATTGGAGCATTTCTAGCATGTTTGGTTGAAATTGGAAATTTACATTTTTGAGTTTTGTCAGACGTTTGTAATATTCTCACAATAATATAATTAGCTCAATTGGAGCATTTCTAGCATGTTTGGTTGAAATTGGAAATTTACATTTCTCATTTTTGTCAGACAATTGCATTATTCTCACAACAAGCTAATTAGCTCAATTGGAGAATTTCTAGCATGTTTGGTTGAAATTGGAAATTTACATTTTTCACTTTTGTCAGACAATTGCAATATTCTCTCAATAAGCTAATTAGCTCAATTGGAGCATTTCTAGCATGTTTGGTTGAAATTAGAAATTTACATTTTTCAGTGTTGTCAGACGTTTGTAATATTCTCACAATAAGCTAGTTAGCTCAATTGGAGCATTTCTAGCATGTTTGGTTGAAATTGGAAATTTACATTTTTCAGTTTTGTCAGACGTTTGTAAAATTCTTACAGTAGGCTTATTTGCGCAATTTGAGCATTTCTAGCATGTTTGGTTGAAATTGGAAATTTACATTTTTCACTTTTGTCAGACAATTGCAATATTCTCACAATAAGCTAATTAGCTCAATTGGAGCATTTCTAGCATGTTTGGTTGAAATTGGAAATTTACATTTTTCAGTGTTGTCAGACGTTTGTAATATTCTCACAATAAGCTAATTAGCTCAATTGGAGCATTTCTAGCATGTTTGGTTGAAATTGGAAATTTACATTTTTCACTTTTGTCAGACAATTGCAATATTCTCACAATAAGCTAATTAGCTCAATTGGAGCATTTCTAGCATGTTTGGTTGAAATTGGAAATTTACATTTTTCACTTTTGTCAGACAATTGCAATATTCTCTCAATAAGCTAATTAGCTCATTTGGAGCATTTCTAGCATGTTTGGTTGAAATTAGAAATTTACATTTTTCAGTGTTGTCAGACGTTTGTAATATTCTCACAATAAGCTAATTAGCTCAATTAGAGCATTTCTAGCATGTTTGGTTGAAATTGGAAATTTACATTTTTCACTTTTGTCAGACAATTGCAATATTCTCACAACAAGCTAATTAGCTCAATTAGAGCATTTCTAGCATGTTTGGTTGAAATTGGAAATTTACATTTTTCACTTTTGTCAGACAATTGCAATATTCTCTCAATAAGCTAATTAGCTCAATTGGAGCATTTCTAGCATGTTTGGTTGAAATTAGAAATTTACATTTTTCAGTGTTGTCAGACGTTTGTAATATTCTCACAATAAGCTAATTAGCTCAATTGGAGCATTTCTAGCATGTTTGGTTGAAATTGGAAATTTACATTTTTCAGTTTTGTCAGACGTTTGTAAAATTCTTACAGTAGGCTTATTTGCGCAATTTGAGCATTTCTAGCATGTTTGGTTGAAATTAGAAATTTACATTTTTCAGTGTTGTCAGACGTTTGTAATATTCTCACAATAAGCTAATTAGCTCAATTAGAGCATTTCTAGCATGTTTGGTTGAAATTGGAAATTTACATTTTTCACTTTTGTCAGACAATTGCAATATTCTTTCAATAAGCTAAGTAGCTCATTTGGAGCATTTCTAGCATGTTTGGTTGAAATTGGAAATTTACATTTTTCACTTTTGTCAGACAATTGCAATATTCTCTCAATAAGCTAATTAGCTCAATTGGAGCATTTCTAGCATGTTTGGTTGAAATTAGAAATTTACATTTTTCAGTGTTGTCAGACGTTTGTAATATTCTCACAATAAGCTAATTAGCTCAATTGGAGCATTTCTAGCATGTTTGGTTGAAATTGGAAATTTACATTTTTCAATTTTGTTAGACGTTTGTAATATTCTCACAATAAGCTAATTAGCTCATTTGGAGCATTTCTAGCATGTTTGGTTGATTTTTGAAATTTACATTTTTCAATTTTGTTAGACGTTTGTAATATTCTCACAATAAGCTAATTAGCTCAATTGGAGCATTTCTAGCATGTTTGGTTGAAATTGGAAATTTACATTTTTGAGTTTTGTCAGACGTTTGTAATATTCTCACAATAATATAATTAGCTCAATTGGAGCATTTCTAGCATGTTTGGTTGAAATTGGAAATTTACATTTCTCATTTTTGTCAGACAATTGCATTATTCTCACAACAAGCTAATTAGCTCAATTGGAGAATTTCTAGCATGTTTGGTTGAAATTGGAAATTTACATTTTTCACTTTTGTCAGACAATTGCAATATTCTCTCAATAAGCTAATTAGCTCAATTGGAGCATTTCTAGCATGTTTGGTTGAAATTAGAAATTTACATTTTTCAGTGTTGTCAGACGTTTGTAATATTCTCACAATAAGCTAATTAGCTCAATTGGAGCATTTCTAGCATGTTTGGTTGAAATTGGAAATTTACATTTTTCACTTTTGTCAGACAATTGCAATATTCTCTCAATAATGTAATTAGCTCAATTGGAGCATTTCTAGCATGTTTGGTTGAAATTGGAAATTTACATTTTTCACTTTTGTCAGACAATTGCAATATTCTCACAATAAGCTAATTAGCTCAATTGGAGCATTTCTAGCATGTTTGGTTGAAATTGGAAATTTACATTTTTCACTTTTGTCAGACAATTGCAATATTCTCTCAATAAGCTAATTAGCTCAATTGGAGCATTTCTAGCATGTTTGGTTGAAATTGGAAATTTACATTTTTCAGTTTTGTCAGACGTTTGTAGTATTCTCACAATAAGCTAATTAGCTCAATTGGAGCATTTCTAGCATGTTTGGTTGAAATTGGAAATTTACATTTCTCACTTTTGTCAGACAATTGCAATATTCTCACAACAAGCTAATTAGCTCAATTGGAGCATTTCTAGCATGTTTGGTTGAAATTGGAAATTTACATTTTTCACTTTTGTCAGACAATTGCAATATTCTCTCAATAAGCTAATTAGCTCAATTGGAGCATTTCTAGCATGTTTGGTTGAAATTAGAAATTTACATTTTTCAGTGTTGTCAGACGTTTGTAATATTCTCACAATAAACTAATTAGCTCAATTGGAGCATTTCTAGCATGTTTGGTTGAAATTGGAAATTTACATTTTTCAATTTTGTTAGACGTTTGTAATATTCTCACAATAAGCTAATTAGCTCAATTGGAGCATTTCTAGCATGTTTGGTTGAAATTGGAAATTTACATTTTTCACTTTTGTCAGACAGTTGCAATATTCTCACAATAAGCTAATTAGCTCAATTGGAGCATTTCTAGCATGTTTGGTTGAAATTGGAAACTTACATTTTTCACTTTTGTCAGAATATTGCAATATTCTTTCTATAAGCTAATTAGCTCATTTGGAGCATTTCTAGCTTGTTTGGTTGAAATTAGAAATTTACATTTTTCAGTGTTGTCAGACGTTTGTAATATTCTCACAATAAGCTAATTAGCTCTATTAGAGCATTTCTAGCATGTTTGGTTGAAATTGGAAATTTACATTTTTCACTTTTGTCAGACAATTGCAATATTCTCACAACAAGCTAATTAGCTCAATTAGAGCATTTCTAGCATGTTTGGTTGAAATTGGAAATTTACATTTTTCACTTTTGTCAGACAATTGCAATATTCTCTCAATAAGCTAATTAGCTCGATTGGAGCATTTCTAGCATGTTTGGTTGAAATTAGAAATTTACATTTTTCAGTGTTGTCAGACGTTCGTAATATTCTCACAATAAGCTAATTAGCTCAATTGGAGCATTTCTAGCATGTTTGGTTGAAATTGGAAATTTACATTTTTCAATTTTGTTAGACGTTTGTAATATTCTCACAATAAGCTAAT
This sequence comes from Watersipora subatra, assembly GCF_963576615.1. Classification (NCBI taxonomy): domain Eukaryota; kingdom Metazoa; phylum Bryozoa; class Gymnolaemata; order Cheilostomatida; family Watersiporidae; genus Watersipora; species Watersipora subatra. The sequence continues at coordinate 18,697,613 of NC_088718.1, read as the reverse complement.
TAGCTCAATTGGAGCATTTCTAGCATGTTTGGTTGAAATTGGAAATTTACATTTTTCAATTTTGTTAGACGTTTGTAATATTCTCACAATAAGCTAATTAGCTCAATTGGAGCATTTCTAGCATGTTTGGTTGAAATTGGAAACTTACATTTTTCACTTTTGTCAGACAATTGCAATATTCTTTCAATAAGCTAATTAGCTCATTTGGAGCATTTCTAGCTTGTTTGGTTGAAATTAGAAAATTACATTTTTCAGTGTTGTCAGACGTTTGTAATATTCTCACAATAAGCTAATTAGCTCAATTAGAGCATTTCTAGCATGTTTGGTTGAAATTGGAAATTTACATTTTTCACTTTTGTCAGACAATTGCAATATTCTCACAACAAGCTAATTAGCTCAATTAGAGCATTTCTAGCATGTTTGGTTGAAATTGGAAATTTACATTTTTCACTTTTGTCAGACAATTGCAATATTCTCTCAATAAGCTAATTAGCTCGATTGGAGCATTTCTAGCATGTTTGGTTGAAATTAGAAATTTACATTTTTCAGTGTTGTCAGACGTTTGTAATATTCTCACAATAAGCTAATTAGCTCAATTGGAGCATTTCTAGCATGTTTGGTTGAAATTGGAAATTTACATTTTTCAGTTTTGTCAGACGTTTGTAAAATTCTTACAGTAGGCTTATTTGCGCAATTTGAGCATTTCTAGCATGTTTGGTTGAAATTGGAAATTTACATTTTTCACTTTTGTCAGACAATTGCAATATTCTCACAATAAGCTAATTAGCTCAATTGGAGCATTTCTAGCATGTTTGGTTGAAATTGGAAATTTACATTTTTCAGTGTTGTCAGACGTTTGTAATATTCTCACAATAAGCTAATTAGCTCAATTGGAGCATTTCTAGCATGTTTGGTTGAAATTGGAAATTTACATTTTTCACTTTTGTCAGACAATTGCAATATTCTCACAATAAGCTAATTAGCTCAATTGGAGCATTTCTAGCATGTTTGGTTGAAATTGGAAATTTACATTTTTCACTTTTGTCAGACAATTGCAATATTCTCTCAATAAGCTAATTAGCTCATTTGGAGCATTTCTAGCATGTTTGGTTGAAATTAGAAATTTACATTTTTCAGTGTTGTCAGACGTTTGTAATATTCTAACAATAAGCTAATTAGCTCAATTAGAGCATTTCTAGCATGTTTGGTTGAAATTGGAAATTTACATTTTTCACTTTTGTCAGACAATTGCAATATTCTCACAACAAGCTAATTAGCTCAATTAGAGCATTTCTAGCATGTTTGGTTGAAATTGGAAATTTACATTTTTCACTTTTGTCAGACAATTGCAATATTCTCTCAATAAGCTAATTAGCTCATTTGGAGCATTTCTAGCATGTTTGGTTGAAATTGGAAATTTACATTTTTCAATTTTGTTAGACGTTTGTAATATTCTCACAATAAGCTAATTAGCTCAATTGGAGCATTTCTAGCATGTTTGGTTGAAATTGGAAATTTACATTTTTCACTTTTGCCAGACAGTTGCAATATTCTCACAATAAGCTAATTAGCTCAATTGGAGCATTTCTAGCATGTTTGGTTGAAATTGGAAACTTACATTTTTCACTTTTGTCAGAATATTGCAATATTCTTTCTATAAGCTAATTAGCTCATTTGGAGCATTTCTAGCTTGTTTGGTTGAAATTAGAAATTTACATTTTTCAGTGTTGTCAGACGTTTGTAATATTCTCACAATAAGCTAATTAGCTCTATTAGAGCATTTCTAGCATGTTTGGTTGAAATTGGAAATTTACATTTTTCACTTTTGTCAGACAATTGTAATATTCTCACAACAAGCTAATTAGCTCAATTAGAGCATTTCTAGCATGTTTGGTTGAAATTGGAAATTTACATTTTTCACTTTTGTCAGACAATTGCAATATTCTCTCAATAAGCTAATTAGCTCGATTGGAGCATTTCTAGCATGTTTGGTTGAAATTAGAAATTTACATTTTTCAGTGTTGTCAGACGTTCGTAATATTCTCACAATAAGCTAATTAGCTCAATTGGAGCATTTCTAGCATGTTTGGTTGAAATTGGAAATTTACATTTTTCAATTTTGTTAGACGTTTGTAATATTCTCACAATAAGCTAATTAGCTCAATTGGAGCATTTCTAGCATGTTTGGTTGAAATTGGAAACTTACATTTTTCACTTTTGTCAGACAATTGCAATATTCTTTCAATAAGCTAATTAGCTCATTTGGAGCATTTCTAGCTTGTTTGGTTGAAATTAGAAAATTACATTTTTCAGTGTTGTCAGACGTTTGTAATATTCTCACAATAAGCTAATTAGCTCAATTAGAGCATTTCTAGCATGTTTGGTTGAAATTGGAAATTTACATTTTTCACTTTTGTCAGACAATTGCAATATTCTCACAACAAGCTAATTAGCTCAATTAGAGCATTTCTAGCATGTTTGGTTGAAATTGGAAATTTACATTTTTCACTTTTGTCAGACAATTGCAATATTCTCTCAATAAGCTAATTAGCTCGATTGGAGCATTTCTAGCATGTTTGGTTGAAATTAGAAATTTACATTTTTCAGTGTTGTCAGACGTTTGTAATATTCTCACAATAAGCTAATTAGCTCAATTGGAGCATTTCTAGCATGTTTGGTTGAAATTGGAAATTTACATTTTTCAGTTTTGTCAGACGTTTGTAAAATTCTTACAGTAGGCTTATTTGCGCAATTTGAGCATTTCTAGCATGTTTGGTTGAAATTGGAAATTTACATTTTTCACTTTTGTCAGACAATTGCAATATTCTCACAATAAGCTAATTAGCTCAATTGGAGCATTTCTAGCATGTTTGGTTGAAATTGGAAATTTACATTTTTCAGTGTTGTCAGACGTTTGTAATATTCTCACAATAAGCTAATTAGCTCAATTGGAGCATTTCTAGCATGTTTGGTTGAAATTGGAAATTTACATTTTTCACTTTTGTCAGACAATTGCAATATTCTCACAATAAGCTAATTAGCTCAATTGGAGCATTTCTAGCATGTTTGGTTGAAATTGGAAATTTACATTTTTCACTTTTGTCAGACAATTGCAATATTCTCTCAATAAGCTAATTAGCTCATTTGGAGCATTTCTAGCATGTTTGGTTGAAATTAGAAATTTACATTTTTCAGTGTTGTCAGACGTTTGTAATATTCTCACAATAAGCTAATTAGCTCAATTAGAGCATTTCTAGCATGTTTGGTTGAAATTGGAAATTTACATTTTTCACTTTTGTCAGACAATTGCAATATTCTCACAACAAGCTAATTAGCTCAATTAGAGCATTTCTAGCATGTTTGGTTGAAATTGGAAATTTACATTTTTCACTTTTGTCAGACAATTGCAATATTCTCTCAATAAGCTAATTAGCTCAATTGGAGCATTTCTAGCATGTTTGGTTGAAATTAGAAATTTACATTTTTCAGTGTTGTCAGACGTTTGTAATATTCTCACAATAAGCTAATTAGCTCAATTGGAGCATTTCTAGCATGTTTGGTTGAAATTGGAAATTTACATTTTTCAGTTTTGTCAGACGTTTGTAAAATTCTTACAGTAGGCTTATTTGCGCAATTTGAGCATTTCTAGCATGTTTGGTTGAAATTGGAAATTTACATTTTTCACTTTTGTCAGACAATTGCAATATTCTCACAATAAGCTAATTAGCTCAATTGAAGCATTTCTAGCATGTTTGGTTGAAATTGGAAATTTACATTTTTCAGTGTTGTCAGACGTTTGTAATATTCTCACAATAAGCTAATTAGCTCAATTGGAGCATTTCTAGCATGTTTGGTTGAAATTGGAAATTTACATTTTTCACTTTTGTCAGACAATTGCAATATTCTCACAATAAGCTAATTAGCTCAATTGGAGCATTTCTAGCATGTTTGGTTGAAATTGGAAATTTACATTTTTCAGTTTTGTCAGACGTTTGTAGTATTCTCACAATAAGCTAATTAGCTCAATTGGAGCATTTCTAGCATGTTTGGTTGAAATTGGAAATTTACATTTCTCACTTTTGTCAGACAATTGCAATATTCTCACAACAAGCTAATTAGCTCAATTGGAGCATTTCTAGCATGTTTGGTTGAAATTGGAAATTTACATTTTTCACTTTTGTCAGACAATTGCAATATTCTCTCAATAAGCTAATTAGCTCAATTGGAGCATTTCTAGCATGTTTGGATGAAATTAGAAATTTACATTTTTCAGTGTTGTCAGACGTTTGTAATATTCTCACAATAAGCTAATTAGCTCAATTGGAGCATTTCTAGCATGTTTGGTTGAAATTGGAAATTTACATTTTTCAATTTTGTTAGACGTTTGTAATATTCTCACAATAAGCTAATTAGCTCATTTGGAGCATTTCTAGCATGTTTGGTTGATTTTTGAAATTTACATTTTTCAATTTTGTCAGACGTTTGTAATATTCTCACAATAAGCTAATTAGCTCAATTGGAGCATTTCTAGAATGTTTGGTTGAAATTGGAAACTTACATTTTTCACTTTTGTCAGACAATTGCAATATTCTTTCAATAAGCTAATTAGCTCATTTGGAGCATTTCTAGCTTGTTTGGTTGAAGTTAGAAATTTACATTTTTCAGTGTTGTCAGACGTTTGTAATATTCTCACAATAAGCTAATTAGCTCAATTGGAGCATTTCTAGCATGTTTGGTTGAAATTGGAAATTTACATTTTTCAGTTTTGTCAGACGTTTGTAATATTCTCACAATGATATAATTAGCTCAATTGGAGCATTTCTAGCATGTTTGGTTGAAATTGGAAATTTACATTTCTCATTTTTGTCAGACAATTGCATTATTCTCACAACAAGCTAATTAGCTCAATTGGAGCATTTCTAGCATGTTTGGTTGAAATTGGAAATTTACATTTTTCACTTTTGTCAGACAATTGCAATATTCTCTCAATAAGCTAATTAGCTCAATTGGAGCATTTCTAGCATGTTTGGTTGAAATTAGAAATTTACATTTTTCAGTGTTGTCAGACGTTTGTAATATTCTCACAATAAGCTAATTAGCTCAATTGGAGCATTTCTAGCATGTTTGGTTGAAATTGGAAATTTACATTTTTCAGTTTTGTCAGACGTTTGTAGTATTCTCACAATAAGCTAATTAGCTCAATTGGAGCATTTCTAGCATGTTTGGTTGAAATTGGAAATTTACATTTCTCACTTTTGTCAGACAATTGCAATATTCTCACAACAAGCTAATTAGCTCAATTGGAGCATTTCTAGCATGTTTGGTTGAAATTGGAAATTTACATTTTTCACTTTTGTCAGACAATTGCAATATTCTCTCAATAAGCTAATTAGCTCAATTGGAGCATTTCTAGCATGTTTGGATGAAATTAGAAATTTACATTTTTCAGTGTTGTCAGACGTTTGTAATATTCTCACAATAAGCTAATTAGCTCAATTGGAGCATTTCTAGCATGTTTGGTTGAAATTGGAAATTTACATTTTTCAATTTTGTTAGACGTTTGTAATATTCTCACAATAAGCTAATTAGCTCATTTGGAGCATTTCTAGCATGTTTGGTTGATTTTTGAAATTTACATTTTTCAATTTTGTCAGACGTTTGTAATATTCTCACAATAAGCTAATTAGCTCAATTGGAGCATTTCTAGAATGTTTGGTTGAAATTGGAAACTTACATTTTTCACTTTTGTCAGACAATTGCAATATTCTTTCAATAAGCTAATTAGCTCATTTGGAGCATTTCTAGCTTGTTTGGTTGAAGTTAGAAATTTACATTTTTCAGTGTTGTCAGACGTTTGTAATATTCTCACAATAAGCTAATTAGCTCAATTGGAGCATTTCTAGCATGTTTGGTTGAAATTGGAAATTTACATTTTTCAGTTTTGTCAGACGTTTGTAATATTCTCACAATGATATAATTAGCTCAATTGGAGCATTTCTAGCATGTTTGGTTGAAATTGGAAATTTACATTTCTCATTTTTGTCAGACAATTGCATTATTCTCACAACAAGCTAATTAGCTCAATTGGAGCATTTCTAGCATGTTTGGTTGAAATTGGAAATTTACATTTTTCACTTTTGTCAGACAATTGCAATATTCTCTCAATAAGCTAATTAGCTCAATTGGAGCATTTCTAGCATGTTTGGTTGAAATTAGAAATTTACATTTTTCAGTGTTGTCAGACGTTTGTAATATTCTCACAATAAGCTAATTAGCTCAATTGGAGCATTTCTAGCATGTTTGGTTGAAATTGGAAATTTACATTTTTCAATTTTGTTAGACGTTTGTAATATTCTCACAATAAGCTAATTAGCTCAATTGGAGCATTCCTAGCATGTTTGGTTGAAATTGGAAATTTACAATTTTCAATTTTGTTAGACGTTTGTAATATTCTCAAAATAAGCTAATTAGCTCAATTGGAGCATTTCTAGCATGTTTGGTTGAAATTGGAAATTTACATTTTTCACTTTTGTCAGACAATTGCAATATTCTCCCAATAAGCTAATTAGCTCAATTGGAGCATTTCTAGCATGTTTGGTTGAAATTGGAAATTTACATTTTTCACTTTTGTCAGACATTTGCAATATTCTTTCAATAAGCTAATTAGCTCATTTGGAGCATTTCTAGCATGTTTGGTTGAAATTAGAAATTTACATTTTTCAGTGTTGTCAGACGTTTGTAATATTCTCACAACAAGCTAATTAGCTCAATTAGAGCATTTCTAGCATGTTTGGTTGAAATTGGAAATTTACATTTTTCACTTTTGTCAGACAATTGCAATATTCTCTCAATAAGCTAATTAGCTCGATTGGAGCATTTCTAGCATGTTTGGTTGAAATTGGAAATTTACATTTTTCACTTTTGTCAGACAATTGCAATATTCTCTCAATAAGCTAATTAGCTCAATTGGAGCATTTCTAGCATGTTTGGTTGAAATTAGAAATTTACATTTTTCAGTGTTGTCAGACGTTTGTAATATTCTCACAATAAGCTAATTAGCTCAATTGGAGCATTTCTAGCATGTTTGGTTGAAATTGGAAATTTACATTTTTCAATTTTGTTAGACGTTTGTAATATTCTCACAATAAGCTAATTAGCTCAATTGGAGCATTTCTAGCATGTTTGGTTGAAATTGGAAATTTACATTTTTCAATTTTGTTAGACGTTTGTAATATTCTCACAATAAGCTAATTAGCTCAATTGGAGCATTTCTAGCATGTTTGGTTGAAATTGGAAATTTACATTTTTCAATTTTGTTAGACGTTTGTAATATTCTCACAATAAGCTAATTAGCTCAATTGGAGCATTTCTAGCATGTTTGGTTGAAATTGGAAACTTACATTTTTCACTTTTGTCAGACAATTGCAATATTCTTTCAATAAGCTAATTAGCTCATTTGGAGCATTTCTAGCTTGTTTGGTTGAAATTAGAAATTTACATTTTTCAGTGTTGTCAGACGTTTGTAATATTCTCACAATAAGCTAATTAGCTCAGTTGGAGCATTTCTAGCATGTTTGGTTGAAATTGGAAATTTACATTTTTCAGTTTTGTCAGACGTTTGTAATATTCTCACAATAAGCTAATTAGCTCAATTGGAGCATTTCTAGCATCTTCGGTTGAAATTGGAAATTTACATTTTTCAGTGTTGTCAGACAATTGCAATATTCTCACAATAAGCTAATTAGCTCAATTGGAGCATTTCTAGCATGTTTGGTTGAAATTGGAAATTTACATTTTTCAATTTTGTTAGACGTTTGTAATATTCTCACAATAAGCTAATTAGCTCAATTGGAGCATTTCTAGCATGTTTGGTTGAACTTGGAAATTTACATTTTTCAGTTTTGTCGGACAATTGCAATATTCTCTCAATAAGCTAATTAGCTCAATTGGAGCATTTCTAGCATGTTTGGTTGAAATTGGAAATTTACATTTTTCACTTTTGTCAGACAATTGCAATATTCTCTCAATAAGCTAATTAGCTCATTTGGAGCATTTCTAGCATGTTTGGTTGAAATTAGAAATTTACATTTTTCAGTGTTGTCAGACGTTTGTAATATTCTCACAATAAGCTAATTAGCTCAATTGGAGCATTTCTAGCATGTTTGGTTGAAATTGGAAATTTACATTTTTCAGTTTTGTCAGACGTTTGTAAAATTCTTACAGTAGGCTTTTTTGCGCAATTTGAGCATTTCTAGCATGTTTGGTTGAAATTGGAAATTTACATTTTTCAGTTTTGTCAGACGTTTGTAAAATTCTTACAGTAGGCTTATTTGCGCAATTTGAGCATTTCTAGCATGTTTGGTTGAAATTGGAAATTTAAATTTTTCACTTTTGTCAGATAATTGCAATATTCTCACAATAAGCTAATTAGCCCAATTGGAGCATTTCTAGCATGTTTGGTTGAAATTGGAAATTTACATTTTTCAGTGTTGTCAGACGTTTGTAATATTCTCTCAATAAGCTAATTAGCTCATTTGGAGCATTTCTAGCATGTTTGGTTGAAATTAGAAATTTACATTTTTCAGTGTTGTCAGACGTTTGTAATATTCTCACAATAAGCTAATTAGCTCAATTGGAGCATTTCTAGCATGTTTGGTTGAAATTGGAAATTTACATTTTTCAGTTTTGTCAGACGTTTGTAAAATTCTTACAGTAGGCTTATTTGCGCAATTTGAGCATTTCTAGCATGTTTGGTTGAAATTGGAAATTTACATTTTTCAGTTTTGTCAGACGTTTGTAAAATTCTTACAGTAGGCTTATTTGCGCAATTTGAGCATTTCTAGCATGTTTGGTTGAAATTGGAAATTTACATTTTTCACTTTTGTCAGACAATTGCAATATTCTCACAATAAGCTAATTAGCTCAATTGGAGCATTTCTAGCATGTTTGGTTGAAATTGGAAATTTACATTTTTCAGTGTTGTCAGACGTTTGTAATATTCTCTCAATAAGCTAATTAGCTCATTTGGAGCATTTCTAGCATGTTTGGTTGAAATTAGAAATTTACATTTTTCAGTGTTGTCAGACGTTTGTAATATTCTCACAATAAGCTAATTAGCTCAATTGGAGCATTTCTAGCATGTTTGGTTGAAATTGGAAATTTACATTTTTCAGTTTTGTCAGACGTTTGTAAAATTCTTACAGTAGGCTTATTTGCGCAATTTGAGCATTTCTAGCATGTTTGGTTGAAATTGGAAATTTACATTTTTCACTTTTATCAGACAATTGCAATATTCTCACAATAAGCTAATTAGCTCAATTGGAGCATTTCTAGCATGTTTGGTTGAAATTGGAAATTTACATTTTTCAATTTTGTTAGACGTTTGTAATATTCTCACAATAAGCTAATTAGCTCAATTGGAGCATTTCTAGCATGTTTGGTTGAAATTGGAAATTTACATTTTTCACTTTTGTCAGACAATTGCAATATTCTCACAATAAGCTAATTAGCTCAATTGGAGCATTTCTAGCATGTTTGGTTGAAATTGGAAATTTACATTTTTCAATTTTGTTAGACGTTTGTAATATTCTCACAATAAGCTAATTAGCTCAATTGGAGCATTTCTAGCATGTTTGGTTGAAATTGGAAATTTACATTTTTCACTTTTGTCAGACAATTGCAATATTCTCACAATAAGCTAATTAGCTCAATTGGAGCATTTCTAGCATGTTTGGTTGAAATTGGAAATTTACATTTTCACTTTTGTCAGACAATTGCAATAATCTCACAATAAGCTAATTAGCCCAATTGGAGCATTTCTAGCATGTTTGGTTGAAATTGGAAATTTACATTTTTCTCTTTTGTCAGACAATTGCAATATTCTCACAATAAGCTAATTAGCTCAATTGGAGCATTTCTAGCATGTTTGGTTGAAATTGGAAATTTTCATTTTTCAATTTTGTTAGACGTTTGTAATATTCTCACAATAAGCAAATTAGCTCAATTGGAGCATTTCTAGCATGTTTGGTTGAAATTGGAAATTTACATTTTTCACTTTTGTCAGACAATTGCAATATTCTCACAATAAGCTAATTAGCTCAATTGGAGCATTTCTAGCATGTTTGGTTGAAATTGGAAATTTACATTTTTCACTTTTGTCAGACAATTGCAATATTCTCACAATAAGCTAATTAGCTCAATTGGAGCATTTCTAGCATGTTTGGTTGAAATTGGAAATTTACATTTTTCAATTTTGTTAAACGTTTGTAATATTCTCACAATAAGCTAATTAGCTCAATTGGAGCATTTCTAGCATGTTTGGTTGAAATTGGAAATTTACATTTTTCAGTTTTGTCAGACAATTGCAATATTCTCTCAATAAGCTAATTAGCTCAATTGGAGCACTTCTAGCATGTTTGGTTGAAATTGGAAATTTACATTTTTCAGTTTTGTCAGACGTTTGTAGTATTCTCACAATAAGCTAATTAGCTCAATTGGAGCATTTCTAGCATGTTTGGTTGAAATTGGAAATTTACATTTTTCACTTTTGTCAGACAGTTGCAATATTCTCTCAATAAGCTAATTAGCTCATTTGGAGCATTTCTAGCATGTTTGGTTGAAATTGGAAATTTACATTTTTCAGTGTTGTCAGACGTTTGTAATATTCTCACAATAAGCTAATTAGCTCAATTGGAGCATTTCTAGCATGTTTGGTTGAAATTGGAAATTTACATTTTTCAGTTTTGTCAGACGTTTGTAAAATTCTTACAGTAGGCTTATTTGCACAATTTGAGCATTTCTAGCATGTTTGGTTGAAATTGGAAATTTACATTTTTCACTTTTGTCAGACAATTGCAATATTCTCACAATAAGCTAATTAGCTCAATTGGAGCATTTCTAGCATGTTTGGTTGAAATTGGAAATTTACATTTTTCAATTTTGTTAGACGTTTGTAATATTCTCACAATAAGCTAATTAGCTCAATTGGAGCATTTCTAGCATGTTTGGTTGAAATTGGAAATTTACATTTTTCACTTTTGTCAGACAATTGCAATATTCTCACAATAAGCTAATTAGCTCAATTGGAGCATTTCTAGCATGTTTGGTTGAAATTGGAAATTTACATTTTTCCAATTTTGTTAGACGTTTGTAATATTCTCACAATAAGCTAATTAGCTCAATTGGAGCATTTCTAGCATGTTTGGTTGAAATTGGAAAGTTACATTTTTCACTTTTGTCAGACAATTGCAATATTCTCACAATAGGCTAATTAGCTCAATTGGAGCATTTCTAGCATGTTTGGTTGAAATTGGAAATTTACATTTTTCAGTTTTGTCAGACAATTGCAATATTCTCTCAATAAGCTAATTAGCTCAATTGGAGCATTTCTAGCATGTTTGGTTGAAATTGGAAATTTACATTTTTCACTTTTGTCAGACAATTGCAATATTCTCTCAATAAGCCAATTAGCTCATTTGGAGCATTTCTAGCATGTTTGGTTGAAATTAGAAATTTACATTTTTCAGTGTTGTCAGACGTTTGTAATATTCTCACAATAAGCTAATTAGCTCAATTGGAGCATTTCTAGCATGTTTGGTTGAAATTGGAAATTTACATTTTTCAGTTTTGTCAGACGTTTGTAAAATTCTTACAGTAGGCTTTTTTGCGCAATTTGAGCATTTCTAGCATGTTTGGTTGAAATTGGAAATTTACATTTTTCAGTTTTGTCAGACGTTTGTAAAATTCTTACAGTAGGCTTATTTGCGCAATTTGAGCATTTCTAGCATGTTTGGTTGAAATTGGAAATTTACATTTTTCACTTTTGTCAGACAATTGCAATATTCTCACAATAAGCTAATTAGCTCAATTGGAGCATTTCTAGCATGTTTGGTTGAAATTGGAAATTTACATTTTTCAGTGTTGTCAGACGTTTGTAATATTCTCTCAATAAGCTAATTAGCTCATTTGGAGCATTTCTAGCATGTTTGGTTGAAATTAGAAATTTACATTTTTCAGTGTTGTCAGACGTTTGTAATATTCTCACAATAAGCTAATTAGCTCAATTGGAGCATTTCTAGCATGTTTGGTTGAAATTGGAAATTTACATTTTTCAGTTTTGTCAGACGTTTGTAAAATTCTTACAGTAGGCTTATTTGCGCAATTTGAGCATTTCTAGCATGTTTGGTTGAAATTGGAAATTTACATTTTTCAGTTTTGTCAGACGTTTGTAAAATTCTTACAGTAGGCTTATTTGCGCAATTTGAGCATTTCTAGCATGTTTGGTTGAAATTGGAAATTTACATTTTTCACTTTTGTCAGACAATTGCAATATTCTCACAATAAGCTAATTAGCTCAATTGGAGCATTTCTAGCATGTTTGGTTGAAATTGGAAATTTACATTTTTCAGTGTTGTCAGACGTTTGTAATATTCTCTCAATAAGCTAATTAGCTCATTTGGAGCATTTCTAGCATGTTTGGTTGAAATTAGAAATTTACATTTTTCAGTGTTGTCAGACGTTTGTAATATTCTCACAATAAGCTAATTAGCTCAATTGGAGCATTTCTAGCATGTTTGGTTGAAATTGGAAATTTACATTTTTCAGTTTTGTCAGACGTTTGTAAAATTCTTACAGTAGGCTTATTTGCGCAATTTGAGCATTTCTAGCATGTTTGGTTGAAATTGGAAATTTACATTTTTCACTTTTATCAGACAATTGCAATATTCTCACAATAAGCTAATTAGCTCAATTGGAGCATTTCTAGCATGTTTGGTTGAAATTGGAAATTTACATTTTTCAATTTTGTTAGACGTTTGTAATATTCTCACAATAAGCTAATTGGCTCAATTGGAGCATTTCTAGCATGTTTGGTTGAAATTGGAAATTTACATTTTTCACTTTTGTCAGACAATTGCAATATTCTCACAATAAGCTAATTAGCTCAATTGGAGCATTTCTAGCATGTTTGGTTGAAATTGGAAATTTACATTTTTCAATTTTGTTAGACGTTTGTAATATTCTCACAATAAGCTAATTAGCTCAATTGGAGCATTTCTAGCATGTTTGGTTGAAATTGGAAATTTACATTTTTCACTTTTGTCAGACAATTGAAATATTCTCACAATAAGCTAATTAGCTCAATTGGAGCATTTCTAGCATGTTTGGTTGAAATTGGAAATTTACATTTTTTCACTTTTGTCAGACAATTGCAATATTCTCACAATAAGCTAATTAGCTCAATTGGAGCATTTCTAGCATGTTTGGTTGAAATTGGAAATTTACATTTTTCACTTTTGTCAGACAATTGCAATATTCTCACAATAAGCTAATTAGCTCAATTGGAGCATTTCTAGCATGTTTGGTTGAAATTGGAAATTTTCATTTTTCAATTTTGTTAGACGTTTGTAATATTCTCACAATAAGCTAATTAGCTCAATTGGAGCATTTCTAGCATGTTTGGTTGAAATTGGAAATTTACATTTTTCACTTTTGTCAGACAATTGCAATATTCTCACAATAAGCTAATTAGCTCAATTGGAGCATTTCTAGCATGTTTGGTTGAAATTGGAAATTTACATTTTTCACTTTTGTCAGACAATTGCAATATTCTCACAATAAGCTAATTAGCTCAATTGGAGCATTTCTAGCATGTTTGGTTGAAATTGGAAATTTACATTTTTCAGTTTTGTCAGACAATTGCAATATTCTCTCAATAAGCTAATTAGCTCAATTGGAGCACTTCTAGCATGTTTGGTTGAAATTGGAAATTTACATTTTTCAGTTTTGTCAGACGTTTGTAGTATTCTCACAATAAGCTAATTAGCTCAATTGGAGCATTTCTAGCATGTTTGGTTGAAATTGGAAATTTACATTTCTCACTTTTGTCAGACAATTGCAATATTCTCACAACAAGCTAATTAGCTCAATTGGAGCATTTCTAGCATGTTTGGTTGAAATTGGAAATTTACATTTTTCACTTTTGTCAGACAGTTGCAATATTCTCTCAATAAGCTAATTAGCTCATTTGGAGCATTTCTAGCATGTTTGGTTGAAATTGGAAATTTACATTTTTCAGTGTTGTCAGACGTTTGTAATATTCTCACAATAAGCTAATTAGCTCAATTGGAGCATTTCTAGCATGTTTGGTTGAAATTGGAAATTTACATTTTTCAGTGTTGTCAGACGTTTGTAAAATTCTTACAGTAGGCTTATTTGCGCAATTTGAGCATTTCTAGCATGTTTGGTTGAAATTGGAAATTTACATTTTTCACTTTTGTCAGACAATTGCAATATTCTCACAATAAGCTAATTAGCTCAATTGGAGCATTTCTAGCATGTTTGGTTGAAATTGGAAATTTACATTTTTCAATTTTGTTAGACGTTTGTAATATTCTCACAATAAGCTAATTAGCTCAATTGGAGCATTTCTAGCATGTTTGGTTGAAATTGGAAATTTACATTTTTCACTTTTGTCAGACAATTGCAATATTCTCACAATAAGCTAATTAGCTCAATTGGAGCATTTCTAGCATGTTTGGTTGAAATTGGAAATTTACATTTTTCCAATTTTGTTAGACGTTTGTAATATTCTCACAATAAGCTAATTAGCTCAATTGGAGCATTTCTAGCATGTTTGGTTGAAATTGGAAAGTTACATTTTTCACTTTTGTCAGACAATTGCAATATTCTCACAATAGGCTAATTAGCTCAATTGGAGCATTTCTAGCATGTTTGGTTGAAATTGGAAATTTACATTTTTCACTTTTGTCAGACAATTGCAATAATCTCACAATAAGCTAATTAGCTCAACTGGAGCATTTCTAGCATGTTTGGTTGAAATTGGAAATTTACATTTTTCACTTTTGTCAGACAATTGCAATATTCTCACAATAAGCTAATTAGCTCAATTGGAGCATTTCTAGCATGTTTGGTTGAAATTGGAAATTTACATTTTTCACTTTTGTCAGACAATTGCAATATTCTCACAATAAGCTAATTAGCTCAATTGGAGCATTTCTAGCATGTTTGGTTGAAATTGGAAATTTACATTTTTCAATTTTGTTAAACGTTTGTAATATTCTCACAATAAGCTAATTAGCTCAATTGGAGCATTTCTAGCATGTTTGGTTGAAATTGGAAATTTACATTTTTCAGTTTTGTCAGACAATTGCAATATTCTCTCAATAAGCTAATTAGCTCAATTGGAGCACTTCTAGCATGTTTGGTTGAAATTGGAAATTTACATTTTTCACTTTTGTCAGACGTTTGTAGTATTCTCACAATAAGCTAATTAGCTCAATTGGAGCATTTCTAGCATGTTTGGTTGAAATTGGAAATTTACATTTCTCACTTTTGTCAGACAATTGCAATATTCTCACAACAAGCTAATTAGCTCATTTGGAGCATTTCTAGCATGTTTGGTTGAAATTGGAAATTTACATTTTTCAGTTTTGTCAGACAATTGTAAAATTCTTACAGTAGGCTTATTTGCGCAATTTGAGCATTTCTAGCATGTTTGGTTGAAATTGGAAATTTACATTTTTCACTTTTGTCAGACAATTGCAATATTCTCACAATAAGCTAATTAGCTCAATTGGAGCATTTCTAGCATGTTTGGTTGAAATTGGAAATTTACATTTTTCACTTTTGTCAGACAATTGCAATAATCTCACAATAAGCCAATTAGCTCAACTGGAGCATTTCTAGCATGTTTGGTTGAAATTGGAAATTTACATTTTTCACTTTTGTCAGACAATTGCAATATTCTCACAATAAGCTAATTAGCTCAATTGGAGCATTTCTAGCATGTTTGGTTGAAATTGGAAATTTACATTTTTCACTTTTGTCAGACAATTGCAATATTCTCACAATAAGCTAATTAGCTCAATTGGAGCATTTCTAGCATGTTTGGTTGAAATTGGAAATTTACACTTTTCACTTTTGTCAGACAATTGCAATATTCTCACAATAAGCTAATTAGCTCAATTGGAGCATTTCTAGCATGTTTGGTTGAAATTGGAAATTTACATTTTTCACTTTTGTCAGACAATTGCAATATTCTCACAATAAGCTAATTAGCTCAATTGGAGCATTTCTAGCATGTTTGGTTGAAATTGGAAATTTACATTTTTCAGTTTTGTCAGACGTTTGTAGTATTCTCACAATAAGCTAATTAGCTCAATTGGAGCATTTCTAGCATGTTTGGTTGAAATTGGAAATTTACATTTCTCACTTTTGTCAGACAATTGCAATATTCTCACAACAAGCTAATTAGCTCAATTGGAGCATTTCTAGCATGTTTGGTTGAAATTGGAAATTTACATTTTTCACTTTTGTCAGACAATTGC
Source organism: Watersipora subatra (assembly GCF_963576615.1). NCBI lineage: Eukaryota > Metazoa > Bryozoa > Gymnolaemata > Cheilostomatida > Watersiporidae > Watersipora > Watersipora subatra. The sequence goes on along the minus strand of NC_088718.1, from coordinate 18,681,267 downwards.
AATATTCTCTCAATAAGCTAATTAGCTCATTTGGAGCATTTCTAGCATGTTTGGTTGAAATTAGAAATTTACATTTTTCAGTGTTGTCAGACGTTTGTTATATTCTCACAATAAGCTAATTAGCTCAATTGGAGCATTTCTAGCATGTTTGGTTGAAATTGGAAATTTACATTTTTCACTTTTGTCAGACAGTTGCAATATTCTCTCAATAAGCTAATTAGCTCAATTGGAGCAATTCTAGCATGTTTGGTTGAAATTTGAAATTTACATTTTCAGTGTTGTCAGACGTTTGTAATATTCTCACAATAAGCTAATTAGCTCAATTGGAGCATTTCTAGCATGTTTGGTTGAAATTGGAAATTTACATTTTTCAGTTTTGTCAGACAATTGCAATATTCTCTCAATAAGCTAATTAGCTCAATTGGAGCATTTCTAGCATGTTTGGTTGAAATTGGAAATTTACATTTTTCAGTTTTGTCAGACGTTTGTAGTATTCTCACAATAAGCTAATTAGCTCAATTGGAGCATTTCTAGCATGTTTGGTTGAAATTTGAAATTTACATTTTTCACTTTTGTCAGACAATTGCAATATTCTCTCAATAAGCTAATTAGCTCAATTGGAGCATTTCTAGCATGTTTGGTTGAAATTGGAAATTTACATTTTTCAGTGTTGTCAGACGTTTGTAATATTCTCACAATAAGCTAATTAGCTCAATTGGAGCATTTCTAGCATGTTTGGTTGAAATTGGAAATTTACATTTTTCAGTTTTGTCAGACGTTTGTAGTATTCTCACAATAAGCTAATTAGCTCAATTGGAGCATTTCTAGCATGTTTGGTTGAAATTTGAAATTTACATTTTTCACTTTTGTCAGACAATTGCAATATTCTCTCAATAAGCTAATTAGCTCAATTGGAGCATTTCTAGCATGTTTGGTTGAAATTGGAAATTTATATTTTTCAGTGTTGTCAGACGTTTGTAATATTCTCACAATAAGCTAATTAGCTCAATTGGAGCATTTCTAGCATGTTTGGTTGAAATTGGAAATTTACATTTTTCACTTTTGTCAGACAATTGCAATATTCTCACAATAAGCTAATTAGCTCAATTGGAGCATTTCTAGCATGTTTGGTTGAAATTGGAAGTTTACATTTTTCACTTTTGTCAGACAATTGCAATATTCTCTCATTAAGCTAACTAGCTCAATTGGAGCATTTCTAGCATGTTTGGTTGAAATTGGAAATTTACATTTTTCACTTTTGTCAGACAATTGCAATATTCTCTCAATAAGCTAATTAGCTCATTTGGAGCATTTCTAGCATGTTTGGTTGAAATTAGAAATTTACATTTTTCAGTGTTGTCAGACGTTTGTAATATTCTCACAATAAGCTAATTAGCTCAATTGGAGCATTTCTAGCATGTTTGGTTGAAATTGGAAATTTACATTTTTCACTTTTGTCAGGCAATTGCAATATTCTCTCAATAAGCTAATTAGCTCATTTGGAGCATTTCTAGCATGTTTGGTTGAAATTAGAAATTTACATTTTTCAGTGTTGTCAGACGTTTGTAATATTCTCACAATAAGCTAATTAGCTCAATTAGAGCATTTCTAGCATGTTTGGTTGAAATTGGAAATTTACATTTTTCACTTTTGTCAGACAATTGCAATATTCTCACAACAAGCTAATTAGCTCAATTAGAGCATTTCTAGCATGTTTGGTTGAAATTGGAAATTTACATTTTTCACTTTTGTCAGACAATTGCAATATTCTCACAATAAGCTAATTAGCTCAATTGGAGCATTTCTAGCATGTTTGGTTGAAATTGGAAATTTACATCTTTCAGTTTTGTCAGACGTTTGTAGTATTCTCACAATAAGCTAATTAGCTCAATTGGAGCATTTCTAGCATGTTTGGTTGAAATTAGAAATTTACATTTCTCACTTTTGTCAGACAATTGCAATATTCTCACAACAAGCTAATTAGCTCAATTGGAGCATTTCTAGCATGTTTGGTTGAAATTGGAAATTTACATTTTTCACTTTTGTCAGACAATTGCAATATTCTCTCAATAAGCTAATTAGCTCATTTGGAGCATTTCTAGCATGTTTGGTTGAAATTAGAAATTTACATTTTTCAGTGTTGTCAGACGTTTGTAATATTCTCACAATAAGCTAATTAGCTCAATTGGAGCATTTCTAGCATGTTTGGTTGAAATTGGAAATTTACATTTTTCACTTTTGTCAGACAGTTGCAATATTCTCTCAATAAGCTAATTAGCTCATTTGGAGCATTTCTAGCATGTTTGGTTGAAATTAGAAATTTACATTTTCAGTGTTGTCAGACGTTTGTAATATTCTCACAATAAGCTAATTAGCTCAATTGGAGCATTTCTAGCATGTTTGGTTGAAATTGGAAATTTACATTTTGCAGTTTTGTCAGACAATTGCAATATTCTCTCAATAAGCTAATTAGCTCAATTGGAGCATTTCTAGCATGTTTGGTTGAAATTGGAAATTTACATTTTTCAGTTTTGTCAGACGTTTGTAGTATTCTCACAATAAGCTAATTAGCTCAATTGGAGCATTTCTAGCATGTTTGGTTGAAATTGGAAATTTACATTTTTCAGTTTTGTCAGACGTTTGTAGTATTCTCACAATAAGCTAATTAGCTCAATTGGAGCATTTCTAGCATGTTTGGTTGAAATTGGAAATTTACATTTTTCACTTTTGTCAGACAATTGCAATATTCTCACAATAAGCTAATTAGCTCAATTGGAGCATTTCTAGCATGTTTGGTTGAAATTGGAAGTTTACATTTTTCACTTTTGTCAGACAATTGCAATATTCTCTCAATAAGCTAACTAGCTCAATTGGAGCATTTCTAGCATGTTTGGTTGAAATTGGAAATTTACATTTTTCACTTTTGTCAGACAATTGCAATATTCTCTCAATAAGCTAATTAGCTCATTTGGAGCATTTCTAGCATGTTTGGTTGAAATTAGAAATTTACATTTTTCAGTGTTGTCAGACGTTTGTAATATTCTCACAATAAGCTAATTAGCTCAATTAGAGCATTTCTAGCATGTTTGGTTGAAATTGGAAATTTACACTTTTCACTTTTGTCAGACAATTGCAATATTCTCACAACAAGCTAATTAGCTCAATTAGAGCATTTCTAGCATGTTTGGTTGAAATTGGAAATTTACATTTTTCACTTTTGTCAGACAATTGCAATATTCTCACAATAAGCTAATTAGCTCAATTGGAGCATTTCTAGCATGTTTGGTTGAAATTGGAAATTTACATCTTTCAGTTTTGTCAGACGTTTGTAGTATTCTCACAATAAGCTAATTAGCTCAATTGGAGCATTTCTAGCATGTTTGGTTGAAATTAGAAATTTACATTTCTCACTTTTGTCAGACAATTGCAATATTCTCACAACAAGCTAATTAGCTCAATTGGAGCATTTCTAGCATGTTTGGTTGAAATTGGAAATTTACATTTTTCACTTTTGTCAGACAATTGCAATATTCTCTCAATAAGCTAATTAGCTCATTTGGAGCATTTCTAGCATGTTTGGTTGAAATTAGAAATTTACATTTTTCAGTGTTGTCAGACGTTTGTAATATTCTCACAATAAGCTAATTAGCTCAATTGGAGCATTTCTAGCATGTTTGGTTGAAATTGGAAATTTACATTTTTCACTTTTGTCAGACAGTTGCAATATTCTCTCAATAAGCTAATTAGCTCATTTGGAGCATTTCTAGCATGTTTGGTTGAAATTAGAAATTTACATTTTCAGTGTTGTCAGACGTTTGTAATATTCTCACAATAAGCTAATTAGCTCAATTGGAGCATTTCTAGCATGTTTGGTTGAAATTGGAAATTTACATTTTGCAGTTTTGTCAGACAATTGCAATATTCTCTCAATAAGCTAATTAGCTCAATTGGAGCATTTCTAGCATGTTTGGTTGAAATTGGAAAGTTACATTTTTCAGTTTTGTCAGACGTTTGTAGTATTCTCACAATAAGCTAATTAGCTCAATTGGAGCATTTCTAGCATGTTTGGTTGAAATTGGAAATTTACATTTTTCAGTTTTGTCAGACGTTTGTAGTATTCTCACAATAAGCTAATTAGCTCAATTGGAGCATTTCTAGCATGTTTGGTTGAAATTGGAAATTTACATTTTTCACTTTTGTCAGACAATTGCAATATTCTCACAGTAAGCTAATTAGCTCAATTGGAGCATTTCTAGCATGTTTGGTTGAAATTGGAAGTTTACATTTTTCACTTTTGTCAGACAATTGCAATATTCTCTCAATAAGCTAACTAGCTCAATTGGAGCATTTCTAGCATGTTTGGTTGAAATTGGAAATTTACATTTTTCACTTTTGTCAGACAATTGCAATATTCTCTCAATAAGCTAATTAGCTCATTTGGAGCATTTCTAGCATGTTTGGTTGAAATTAGAAATTTACATTTTTCAGTGTTGTCAGACGTTTGTAATATTCTCACAATAAGCTAATTAGCTCAATTGGAGCATTTCTAGCATGTTTGGTTGAAATTGGAAATTTACATTTTTCACTTTTGTCAGGCAATTGCAATATTCTCTCAATAAGCTAATTAGCTCATTTGGAGCATTTCTAGCATGTTTGGTTGAAATTAGAAATTTACATTTTTCAGTGTTGTCAGACGTTTGTAATATTCTCACAATAAGCTAATTAGCTCAATTAGAGCATTTCTAGCATGTTTGGTTGAAATTGGAAATTTACATTTTTCACTTTTGTCAGACAATTGCAATATTCTCACAACAAGCTAATTAGCTCAATTAGAGCATTTCTAGCATGTTTGGTTGAAATTGGAAATTTACATTTTTCACTTTTGTCAGACAATTGCAATATTCTCACAATAAGCTAATTAGCTCAATTGGAGCATTTCTAGCATGTTTGGTTGAAATTGGAAATTTACATCTTTCAGTTTTGTCAGACGTTTGTAGTATTCTCACAATAAGCTAATTAGCTCAATTGGAGCATTTCTAGCATGTTTGGTTGAAATTAGAAATTTACATTTCTCACTTTTGTCAGACAATTGCAATATTCTCACAACAAGCTAATTAGCTCAATTGGAGCATTTCTAGCATGTTTGGTTGAAATTGGAAATTTACATTTTTCACTTTTGTCAGACAATTGCAATATTCTCTCAATAAGCTAATTAGCTCATTTGGAGCATTTCTAGCATGTTTGGTTGAAATTAGAAATTTACATTTTTCAGTGTTGTCAGACGTTTGTAATATTCTCACAATAAGCTAATTAGCTCAATTGGAGCATTTCTAGCATGTTTGGTTGAAATTGGAAATTTACATTTTTCACTTTTGTCAGACAGTTGCAATATTCTCTCAATAAGCTAATTAGCTCATTTGGAGCATTTCTAGCATGTTTGGTTGAAATTAGAAATTTACATTTTTCACTTTTGTCAGACAAATGCAATAATCTCACAATAAGCTAATTAGCTCAATTGGAGCATTTCTAGCATGTTTGGTTGAAATTGGAAATTTACATTTTTCAGTTTTGTCAGACAATTGCAATATTCTCTCAATAAGCTAATTAGCTCAATTGGAGCATTTCTAGCATGTTTGGTTGAAATTGGAAATTTACATTTTTCAGTTTTGTCAGATGTTTGTAGTATTCTCACAATAAGCTAATTAGCTCAATTGGAGCATTTCTAGCATGTTTGGTTGAAATTGGAAATTTACATTTCTCACTTTTGTCAGACAATTGCAATATTCTCACAACAAGCTAATTAGCTCAATTGGAGCATTTCTAGCATGTTTGGTTGAAATTTGAAATTTACATTTTTCACTTTTGTCAGACAATTGCAATATTCTCTCAATAAGCTAATTAGCTCAATTGGAGCATTTCTAGCATGTTTGGTTGAAATTAGAAATTTACATTTTTCAGTGTTGTCAGACGTTTGTAATATTCTCACAATAAGCTAATTAGCTCAATTGGAGCATTTCTAGCATGTTTGGTTGAAATTGGAAATTTACATTTTTCACTTTTGTCAGACAATTGCAATATTCTCACAATAAGCTAATTAGCTCAATTGGAGCATTTCTAGCATGTTTGGTTGAAATTGGAAGTTTACATTTTTCACTTTTGTCAGACAATTGCAATATTCTCTCAATAAGCTAACTAGCTCAATTGGAGCATTTCTAGCATGTTTGGTTGAAATTGGAAATTTACATTTTTCACTTTTGTCAGACAATTGCAATATTCTCTCAATAAGCTAATTAGCTCATTTGGAGCATTTCTAGCATGTTTGGTTGAAATTAGAAATTTACATTTTTCAGTGTTGTCAGACATTTGTAATATTCTCACAATAAGCTAATTAGCTCAATTGGAGCATTTCTAGCATGTTTGGTTGAAATTGGAAATTTACATTTTTCACTTTTGTCAGACAATTGCAATATTCTCTCAATAAGCTAATTAGCTCATTTGGAGCATTTCTAGCATGTTTGGTTGAAATTAGAAATTTACATTTTTCAGTGTTGTCAGACGTTTGTAATATTCTCATAATAAGCTAATTAGCTCAATTAGAGCATTTCTAGCATGTTTGGTTGAAATTGGAAATTTACATTTTTCACTTTTGTCAGACAATTGCAATATTCTCACAACAAGCTAATTAGCTCAATTAGAGCATTTCTAGCATGTTTGGTTGAAATTGGAAATTTACATTTTTCACTTTTGTCAGACAATTGCAATATTCTCACAATAAGCTAATTAGCTCAATTGGAGCATTTCTAGCATGTTTGGTTGAAATTGGAAATTTACATTTTTCACTTTTGTCAGACAATTGCAATATTCTCTCAATAAGCTAATTAGCTCAATTGGAGCATTTCTAGCATGTTTGGTTGAAATTGGAAATTTACATTTTTCAGTTTTGTCAGACGTTTGTAGTATTCTCACAATAAGCTAATTAGCTCAATTGGAGCATTTCTAGCATGTTTGGTTGAAATTGGAAATTTACATTTCTCACTTTTGTCAGACAATTGCAATATTCTCACAACAAGCTAATTAGCTCAATTGGAGCATTTCTAGCATGTTTGGTTGAAATTGGAAATTTACATTTTTCACTTTTGTCAGACAATTGCAATATTCTCTCAATAAGCTAATTAGCTCAATTGGAGCATTTCTAGCATGTTTGGTTGAAATTAGAAATTTACATTTTTCAGTGTTGTCAGACGTTTGTAATATTCTCACAATAAGCTAATTAGCTCAATTGGAGCATTTCTAGCATGTTTGGTTGAAATTGGAAATTTACATTTTTCAATTTTGTTAGCCGTTTGTAATATTCTCACAATAAGCTAATTAGCTCAATTGGAGCATTTCTAGCATGTTTGGTTGAAATTGGAAATTTACATTTTTCAATTTTGTTAGACGTTTGTAATATTCTCACAATAAGCTAATTAGCTCAATTGGAGCATTTCTAGCATGTTTGGTTGAAATTGGAAACTTACATTTTTCACTTTTGTCAGACAATTGCAATATTCTTTCAATAAGCTAATTAGCTCATTTGGAGCATTTCTAGCTTGTTTGGTTGAAATTAGAAATTTACATTTTTCAGTGTTGTCAGACGTTTGTAATATTCTCACAATAAGCTAATTAGCTCAATTGGAGCATTTCTAGCATGTTTGGTTGAAATTGGAAATTTACATTTTTCAATTTTGTTAGCCGTTTGTAATATTCTCACAATAAGCTAATTAGCTCAATTAGAGCATTTCTAGCATGTTTGGTTGAAATTGGAAATTTACATTTTTCACTTTTGTCAGACAATTGCAATATTCTCACAACAAGCTAATTAGCTCAATTAGAGCATTTCTAGCATGTTTGGTTGAAATTGGAAATTTACATTTTTCACTTTTGTCAGACAATTGCAATATTCTCTCAATAAGCTAATTAGCTCAATTGGAGCATTTCTAGCATGTTTGGTTGAAATTAGAAATTTACATTTTTCAGTGTTGTCAGACGTTTGTAATATTCTCACAATAAGCTAATTAGCTCAATTGGAGCATTTCTAGCATGTTTGGTTGAAATTGGAAATTTACATTTTTCAGTTTTGTCAGACGTTTGTAAAATTCTTACAGTAGGCTTATTTGCGCAATTTGAGCATTTCTAGCATGTTTGGTTGAAATTGGAAATTTACATTTTTCACTTTTGTCAGACAATTGCAATATTCTCACAATAAGCTAATTAGCTCAATTGGAGCATTTCTAGCATGTTTGGTTGAAATTGGAAATTTACATTTTTCAGTGTTGTCAGACGTTTGTAATATTCTCACAATAAGCTAATTAGCTCAATTGGAGCATTTCTAGCATGTTTGGTTGAAATTGGAAATTTACATTTTTCACTTTTGTCAGACAATTGCAATATTCTCACAATAAGCTAATTAGCTCAATTGGAGCATTTCTAGCATGTTTGGTTGAAATTGGAAATTTACATTTTTCACTTTTGTCAGACAATTGCAATATTCTCTCAATAAGCTAATTAGCTCAATTGGAGCATTTCTAGCATGTTTGGTTGAAATTGGAAATTTACATTTTTCAGTGTTGTCAGACGTTTGTAGTATTCTCACAATAAGCTAATTAGCTCAATTGGAGCATTTCTAGAATGTTTGGTTGAAATTGGAAATTTACATTTTTCACTTTTGTCAGACAATTGCAATATTCTCTCAATAAGCTAATTAGCTCATTTGGAGCATTTCTAGCATGTTTGGTTGAAATTAGAAATTTACATTTTTCAGTGTTTTCAGACGTTTGTAATATTCTCACAATAAGCTAATTAGCTCAATTAGAGCATTTCTAGCATGTTTGGTTGAAATTGGAAATTTACATTTTTCACTTTTGTCAGACAATTGCAATATTCTCACAACAAGCTAATTAGCTCAATTAGAGCATTTCTAGCATGTTTGGTTGAAATTGGAAATTTACATTTTTCACTTTTGTCAGACAATTGCAATATTCTCTCAATAAGCTAATTAGCTCAATTGGAGCATTTCTAGCATGTTTGGTTGAAATTAGAAATTTACATTTTTCAGTGTTGTCAGACGTTTGTAATATTCTCACAATAAGCTAATTAGCTCAATTGGAGCATTTCTAGCATGTTTGGTTGAAATTGGAAATTTACATTTTTCAGTTTTGTCAGACGTTTGTAAAATTCTTACAGTAGGCTTATTTGCGCAATTTGAGCATTTCTAGCATGTTTGGTTGAAATTGGAAATTTACATTTTTCACTTTTGTCAGACAATTGCAATATTCTCACAATAAGCTAATTAGCTAAATTGGAGCATTTCTAGCATGTTTGGTTGAAATTGGAAATTTACATTTTTCAGTGTTGTCAGACGTTTGTAATATTCTCACAATAAGCTAATTAGCTCAATTGGAGCATTTCTAGCATGTTTGGTTGAAATTGGAAATTTACATTTCTCACTTTTGTCAGACAATTGCAATATTCTCACAACAAGCTAATTAGCTCAATTGGAGCATTTCTAGCATGTTTGGTTGACATTTGAAATTTACATTTTTCACTTTTGTCAGACAATTGCAATATTCTCTCAATAAGCTAATTAGCTCAATTGGAGCATTTCTAGCATGTTTGGTTGAAATTGGAAATTTACATTTTTCAGTGTTGTCAGACGTTTGTAATATTCTCACAATAAGCTAATTAGCTCAATTGGAGCATTTCTAGCATGTTTGGTTGAAATTGGAAATTTACTTTTGTCAGACAATTGCAATATTCTCACAATAAGCTAATTAGCTCAATTGGAGCATTTCTAGCATGTTTGGTTGAAATTGGAAGTTTACATTTTTCACTTTTGTCAGACAATTGCAATATTCTCTCAATAAGCTAACTAGCTCAATTGGAGCATTTCTAGCATGTTTGGTTGAAATTGGAAATTTACATTTTTCACTTTTGTCAGACAATTGCAATATTCTCTCAATAAGCTAATTAGCTCATTTGGAGCATTTCTAGCATGTTTGGTTGAAATTAGAAATTCACATTTTTCAGTGTTGTCAGACGTTTGTAATATTCTCACAATAAGCTAATTAGCTCAATTGGAGCATTTCTAGCATGTTTGGTTGAAATTGGAAATTTACATTTTTCACTTTTGTCAGACAATTGCAATATTCTCTCAATAAGCTAATTAGCTCATTTGGAGCATTTCTAGCATGTTTGGTTGAAATTAGAAATTTACATTTTTCAGTGTTGTCAGACGTTTGTAATATTCTCACAATAAGCTAATTAGCTCAATTAGAGCATTTCTAGCATGTTTGGTTGAAATTGGAAATTTACATTTTTCACTTTTGTCAGACAATTGCAATATTCTCACAACAAGCTAATTAGCTCAATTAGAGCATTTCTAGCATGTTTGGTTGAAATTGGAAATTTACATTTTTCAGTGTTGTCAGACGTTTGTAATATTCTCACAATAAGCTAATTAGCTCAATTGGAGCATTTCTAGCATGTTTGGTTGAAATTGGAAATTTACATTTTTCAGTGTTGTCAGACGTTTGTAATATTCTCACAATAAGCTAATTAGCTCAATTGGAGCATTTCTAGCATGTTTGGTTGAAATTGGAAATTTACATTTTTCACTTTTGTCAGACAGTTGCAATATTCTCTCAATAAGCTAATTAGCTCATTTGGAGCATTTCTAGCATGTTTGGTTGAAATTAGAAATTTACATTTTTCAATTTTGTCAGACAAATGCAATAATCTCACAATAAGCTAATTAGCTCAATTGGAGCATTTCTAGCATGTTTGGTTGAAATTGGAAATTTACATTTTTCAGTTTTGTCAGACAATTGCAATATTCTCTCAATAAGCTAATTAGCTCAATTGGAGCATTTCTAGCATGTTTGGTTGAAATTGGAAATTTACATTTTTCAGTTTTGTCAGACGTTTGTAGTATTCTCACAATAAGCTAATTAGCTCAATTGGAGCATTTCTAGCATGTTTGGTTGAAATTGGAAATTTACATTTCTCACTTTTGTCAGACAATTGCAATATTCTCACAACAAGCTAATTAGCTCAATTGGAGCATTTCTAGCATGTTTGGTTGAAATTTGAAATTTACATTTTTCACTTTTGTCAGACAATTGCAATATTCTCTCAATAAGCTAATTAGCTCAATTGGAGCATTTCTAGCATGTTTGGTTGAAATTAGAAATTTACATTTTTCAGTGTTGTCAGACGTTTGTAATATTCTCACAATAAGCTAATTAGCTCAATTGGAGCATTTTTAGCATGTTTGGTTGAAATTGGAAATTTACATTTTTCACTTTTGTCAGACAATTGCAATATTCTCTCAATAAGCTAATTAGCTCAATTGGAGCATTTCTAGCATGTTTGGTTGAAATTAGAAATTTACATTTTTCAGTGTTGTCAGACGTTTGTAATATTCTCACAATAAGCTAATTAGCTCAATTGGAGCATTTCTAGCATGTTTGGTTGAAATTGGAAATTTACATTTTTCACTTTTGTCAGACAATTGCAATATTCTCTCAATAAGCTAATTAGCTCATTTGGAGCATTTCTAGCATGTTTGGTTGAAATTAGAAATTTACATTTTTCAGTGTTGTCAGACGTTTGTAATATTCTCACAATAAGCTAATTAGCTCAATTGGAGCATTTCTAGCATGTTTGGTTGAAATTGGAAATTTACATTTTTCACTTTTGTCAGACAATTGCAATATTCTCTCAATAAGCTAATTAGCTCATTTGGAGCATTTCTAGCATGTTTGGTTGAAATTAGAAATTTACATTTTTCAGTGTTGTCAGACGTTTGTAATATTCTCACAATAAGCTAATTAGCTCAATTAGAGCATTTCTAGCATGTTTGGTTGAAATTGGAAATTTACATTTTTCACTTTTGTCAGACAATTGCAATATTCTCACAACAAGCTAATTAGCTCAATTAGAGCATTTCTAGCATGTTTGGTTGAAATTGGAAATTTACATTTTTCACTTTTGTCAGACAATTGCAATATTCTCACAATAAGCTAATTAGCTCAATTGGAGCATTTCTAGCATGTTTGGTTGAAATTGGAAATTTACATTTTTCACTTTTGTCAGACAATTGCAATATTCTCTCAATAAGCTAATTAGCTCAATTGGAGCATTTCTAGCATGTTTGGTTGAAATTGGAAATTTACATTTTTCAGTTTTGTCAGACGTTTGTAGTATTCTCACAATAAGCTAATTAGCTCAATTGGAGCATTTCTAGCATGTTTGGTTGAAATTGGAAATTTACATTTCTCACTTTTGTCAGACAATTGCAATATTCTCACAACAAGCTAATTAGCTCAATTGGAGCATTTCTAGCATGTTTGGTTGAAATTGGAAATTTACATTTTTCACTTTTGTCAGACAATTGCAATATTCTCTCAATAAGCTAATTAGCTCAATTGGAGCATTTCTAGCATGTTTGGTTGAAATTAGAAATTTACATTTTTCAGTGTTGTCAGACGTTTGTAATATTCTCACAATAAGCTAATTAGCTCAATTGGAGCATTTCTAGCATGTTTGGTTGAAATTGGAAATTTACATTTTTCAATTTTGTTAGCCGTTTGTAATATTCTCACAATAAGCTAATTAGCTCAATTGGAGCATTTCTAGCATGTTTGGTTGAAATTGGAAATTTACATTTTTCAATTTTGTTAGACGTTTGTAATATTCTCACAATAAGCTAATTAGCTCAATTGGAGCATTTCTAGCATGTTTGGTTGAAATTGGAAACTTACATTTTTCACTTTTGTCAGACAATTGCAATATTCTTTCAATAAGCTAATTAGCTCATTTGGAGCATTTCTAGCTTGTTTGGTTGAAATTAGAAATTTACATTTTTCAGTGTTGTCAGACGTTTGTAATATTCTCACAATAAGCTAATTAGCTCAATTGGAGCATTTCTAGCATGTTTGGTTGAAATTGGAAATTTACATTTTTCAATTTTGTTAGCCGTTTGTAATATTCTCACAATAAGCTAATTAGCTCAATTAGAGCATTTCTAGCATGTTTGGTTGAAATTGGAAATTTACATTTTTCACTTTTGTCAGACAATTGCAATATTCTCACAACAAGCTAATTAGCTCAATTAGAGCATTTCTAGCATGTTTGGTTGAAATTGGAAATTTACATTTTTCACTTTTGTCAGACAATTGCAATATTCTCTCAATAAGCTAATTAGCTCAATTGGAGCATTTCTAGCATGTTTGGTTGAAATTAGAAATTTACATTTTTCAGTGTTGTCAGACGTTTGTAATATTCTCACAATAAGCTAATTAGCTCAATTGGAGCATTTCTAGCATGTTTGGTTGAAATTGGAAATTTACATTTTTCAGTTTTGTCAGACGTTTGTAAAATTCTTACAGTAGGCTTATTTGCGCAATTTGAGCATTTCTAGCATGTTTGGTTGAAATTGGAAATTTACATTTTTCACTTTTGTCAGACAATTGCAATATTCTCACAATAAGCTAATTAGCTCAATTGGAGCATTTCTAGCATGTTTGGTTGAAATTGGAAATTTACATTTTTCAGTGTTGTCAGACGTTTGTAATATTCTCACAATAAGCTAATTAGCTCAATTGGAGCATTTCTAGCATGTTTGGTTGAAATTGGAAATTTACATTTTTCACTTTTGTCAGACAATTGCAATATTCTCACAATAAGCTAATTAGCTCAATTGGAGCATTTCTAGCATGTTTGGTTGAAATTGGAAATTTACATTTTTCACTTTTGTCAGACAATTGCAATATTCTCTCAATAAGCTAATTAGCTCAATTGGAGCATTTCTAGCATGTTTGGTTGAAATTGGAAATTTACATTTTTCAGTGTTGTCAGACGTTTGTAGTATTCTCACAATAAGCTAATTAGCTCAATTGGAGCATTTCTAGAATGTTTGGTTGAAATTGGAAATTTACATTTTTCACTTTTGTCAGACAATTGCAATATTCTCTCAATAAGCTAATTAGCTCATTTGGAGCATTTCTAGCATGTTTGGTTGAAATTAGAAATTTACATTTTTCAGTGTTTTCAGACGTTTGTAATATTCTCACAATAAGCTAATTAGCTCAATTAGAGCATTTCTAGCATGTTTGGTTGAAATTGGAAATTTACATTTTTCACTTTTGTCAGACAATTGCAATATTCTCACAACAAGCTAATTAGCTCAATTAGAGCATTTCTAGCATGTTTGGTTGAAATTGGAAATTTACATTTTTCACTTTTGTCAGACAATTGCAATATTCTCTCAATAAGCTAATTAGCTCAATTGGAGCATTTCTAGCATGTTTGGTTGAAATTGGAAATTTACATTTTTCAGTTTTGTCAGACGTTTGTAAAATTCTTACAGTAGGCTTATTTGCGCAATTTGAGCATTTCTAGCATGTTTGGTTGAAATTGGAAATTTACATTTTTCACTTTTGTCAGACAATTGCAATATTCTCACAATAAGCTAATTAGCTCAATTGGAGCATTTCTAGCATGTTTGGTTCAAATTGGAAATTTACATTTTTCAGTGTTGTCAGACGTTTGTAATATTCTCACAATAAGCTAATTAGCTCAATTGGAGCATTTCTAGCATGTTTGGTTGAAATTGGAAATTTACATTTCTCACTTTTGTCAGACAATTGCAATATTCTCACAACAAGCTAATTAGCTCAATTGGAGCATTTCTAGCATGTTTGGTTGACATTTGAAATTTACATTTTTCACTTTTGTCAGACAATTGCAATATTCTCTCAATAAGCTAATTAGCTCAATTGGAGCATTTCTAGCATGTTTGGTTGAAATTGGAAATTTACATTTTTCAGTGTTGTCAGACGTTTGTAATATTCTCACAATAAGCTAATTAGCTCAATTGGAGCATTTCTAGCATGTTTGGTTGAAATTGGAAATTTACTTTTGTCAGACAATTGCAATATTCTCACAATAAGCTAATTAGCTCAATTGGAGCATTTCTAGCATGTTTGGTTGAAATTGGAAGTTTACATTTTTCACTTTTGTCAGACAATTGCAATATTCTCTCAATAAGCTAACTAGCTCAATTGGAGCATTTCTAGCATGTTTGGTTGAAATTGGAAATTTACATTTTTCACTTTTGTCAGACAATTGCAATATTCTCTCAATAATATATTAGCTCATTTGGAGCATTTCTAGCATGTTTGGTTGAAATTAGAAATTCACATTTTTCAGTGTTGTCAGACGTTTGTAATATTCTCACAATAAGCTAATTAGCTCAATTGGAGCATTTCTAGCATGTTTGGTTGAAATTGGAAATTTACATTTTTCACTTTTGTCAGACAATTGCAATATTCTCTCAATAAGCTAATTAGCTCATTTGGAGCATTTCTAGCATGTTTGGTTGAAATTAGAAATTTACATTTTTCAGTGTTGTCAGACGTTTGTAATATTCTCACAATAAGCTAATTAGCTCAATTAGAGCATTTCTAGCATGTTTGGTTGAAATTGGAAATTTACATTTTTCACTTTTGTCAGACAATTGCAATATTCTCACAACAAGCTAATTAGCTCAATTAGAGCATTTCTAGCATGTTTGGTTGAAATTGGAAATTTACATTTTTCAATTTTGTCAGACAATTGCAATATTCTCACAATAAGCTAATTAGCTCAATTGGAGCATTTCTAGCATGTTTGGTTGAAATTGGAAATTTACATTTTTCAGTTTTGTCAGACGTTTGTAGTATTCTCACAATAAGCTAATTAGCTCAATTGGAGCATTTCTAGCATGTTTGGTTGAAATTGGAAATTTACATTTCTCACTTTTGTCAGACAATTGCAATATTCTCACAACAAGCTAATTAGCTTAATTGGAGCATTTCTAGCATGTTTGGTTGAAATTGGAAATTTACATTTTTCACTTTTGTCAGACAATTGCAATATTCTCTCAATAAGCTAATTAGCTCATTTGGAGCATTTCTAGCATGTTTGGTTGAAATTAGAAATTTACATTTTTCAGTGTTGTCAGACGTTTGTAATATTCTCACAATAAGCTAATTAGCTCAATTGGAGCATTTCTAGCATGTTTGGTTGAAATTGGAAATTTACATTTTTCACTTTTGTCAGACAGTTGCAATATTCTCTCAATAAGCTAATTAGCTCATTTGGAGCATTTCTAGCATGTTTGGTTGAAATTAGAAATTTACATTTTCAGTGTTGTCAGACGTTTGTAATATTCTCACAATAAGCTAATTAGCTCAATTGGAGCATTTCTAGCATGTTTGGTTGAAATTGGAAATTTACATTTTTCAGTTTTGTCAGACAATTGCAATATTCTCTCAATAAGCTAATTAGCTCAATTGGAGCATTTCTAGCATGTTTGGTTGAAATTGGAAATTTACATTTTTCAGTTTTGTCAGACGTTTGTAGTATTCTCACAATAAGCTAATTAGCTCAATTGGAGCATTTCTAGCATGTTTGGTTGAAATTGGAAATTTACATTTCTCACTTTTGTCAGACAATTGCAATATTCTCACAACAAGCTAATTAGCTCAATTGGAGCATTTCTAGCATGTTTGGTTGAAATTGGAAATTCACATTTTTCACTTTTGTCAGACAATTGCAATATTCTCTCAATAAGCTAATTAGCTCAATTGGAGCATTTCTAGCATGTTTGGTTGAAATTAGAAATTTACATTTTTCAGTGTTGTCAGACGTTTGTAATATTCTCACAATAAGCTAATTAGCTCAATTGGAGCATTTCTAGCATGTTTGGTTGAAATTGGAAATTTACATTTTTCACTTTTGTCAGACAATTGCAATATTCTCACAATAAGCTAATTAGCTCAATTGGAGCATTTCTAGCATGTTTGGTTGAAATTGGAAGTTTACATTTTTCACTTTTGTCAGACAATTGCAATATTCTCTCAATAAGCTAACTAGCTCAATTGGAGCATTTCTAGCATGTTTGGTTGAAATTGGAAATTTACATTTTTCACTTTTGTCAGACAATTGCAATATTCTCTCAATAAGCTAATTAGCTCATTTGGAGCATTTCTAGCATGTTTGGTTGAAATTAGAAATTTACATTTTTCAGTGTTGTCAGACGTTTGTAATATTCTCACAATAAGCTAATTAGCTCAATTGGAGCATTTCTAGCATGTTTGGTTGAAATTGGAAATTTACATTTTTCACTTTTGTCAGACAATTGCAATATTCTCTCAATAAGCTAATTAGCTCATTTGGAGCATTTCTAGCATGTTTGGTTGAAATTAGAAATTTACATTTTTCAGTGTTGTCAGACGTTTGTAATATTCTCACAATAAGCTAATTAGCTCAATTAGAGCATTTCTAGCATGTTTGGTTGAAATTGGAAATTTACATTTTTCACTTTTGTCAGACAATTGCAATATTCTCACAACAAGCTAATTAGCTCAATTAGAGCATTTCTAGCATGTTTGGTTGAAATTGGAAATTTACATTTTTCACTTTTGTCAGACAATTGCAATATTCTCTCAATAAGCTAATTAGCTCAATTGGAGCATTTCTAGCATGTTTGGTTGAAATTAGAAATTTATATTTTTCAGTTTTGTCAGACGTTTGTAAAATTCTTACAGTAGGCTTATTTGCGCAATTTGAGCATTTCTAGCATGTTTGGTTGAAATTGGAAATTTACATTTTTCACTTTTGTCAGACAATTGCAATATTCTCACAATAAGCTAATTAGCTCAATTGGAGCATTTCTAGCATGTTTGGTTGAAATTGGAAATTTACATTTTTCACTTTTGTCAGACAATTGCAATATTCTCTCAATAAGCTAATTAGCTCAATTGGAGCATTTCTAGCATGTTTGGTTGAAATTGGAAATTTACATTTTTCAGTTTTGTCAGACGTTTGTAGTATTCTCACAATAAGCTAATTAGCTCAATTGGAGCATTTCTAGCATGTTTGGTTGAAATTGGAAATTTACATTTCTCACTTTTGTCAGACAATTGCAATATTCTCACAACAAGCTAATTAGCTCAATTGGAGCATTTCTAGCATGTTTGGTTGAAATTGGAAATTTACATTTTTCAGTTTTGTCAGACGTTTGTAGTATTCTCACAATAAGCTAATTAGCTCAATTGGAGCATTTCTAGCATGTTTGGTTGAAATTGGAAATTTACATTTCTCACTTTTGTCAGACAATTGCAAAATTCTCACAACAAGCTAATTAGCTCAATTGGAGCATTTCTAGCATGTTTGGTTGAAATTGGAAATTTACATTTTTCACTTTTGTCAGACAATTGCAATATTCTCTCAATAAGCTAATTAGCTCAATTGGAGCATTTCTAGCATGTTTGGTTGAAATTAGAAATTTACATTTTTCAGTGTTGTCAGACGTTTGTAATATTCTCACAATAAGCTAATTAGCTCAATTGGAGCATTTCTAGCATGTTTGGTTGAAATTGGAAATTTACATTTTTCACTTTTGTCAGACAATTGCAATATTCTCTCAATAAGCTAATTAGCTCAATTGGAGCATTTCTAGCATGTTTGGTTGAAATTAGAAATTTACATTTTTCAGTGTTGTCAGACGTTTGTAATATTCTCACAATAAGCTAATTAGCTCAATTGGAGCATTTCTAGCATGTTTGGTTGAAATTGGAAATTTACATTTTTCAATTTTGTTAGACGTTTGTAATATTCTCACAATAAGCTAATTAGCTCAATTGGAGCATTTCTAGCATGTTTGGTTGAAATTGGAAACTTACATTTTTCACTTTTGTCAGACAATTGCAATATTCTTTCAATAAGCTAATTAGCTCATTTGGAGCATTTCTAGCTTGTTTGGTTGAAATTAGAAATTTACATTTTTCAGTGTTGTCAGACGTTTGTAATATTCTCACAATAAGCTAATTAGCTCAATTGGAGCATTTCTAGCATGTTTGGTTGAAATTGGAAATTTACATTTTTCAATTTTGTTAGCCGTTTGTAATATTCTCACAATAAGCTAATTAGCTCAATTAGAGCATTTCTAGCATGTTTGGTTGAAATTGGAAATTTACATTTTTCACTTTTGTCAGACAATTGCAATATTCTCTCAATAAGCTAATTAGCTCAATTGGAGCATTTCTAGCATGTTTGGTTGAAATTAGAAATTTACATTATTCAGTGTTGTCAGACGTTTGTAATATTCTCACAATAAGCTAATTAGCTCAATTGGAGCATTTCTAGCATGTTTGGTTGAAATTGGAAATTTACATTTTTCAGTTTTGTCAGACGTTTGTAAAATTCTTACAGTAGGCTTATTTGCGCAATTTGAGCATTTCTAGCATGTTTGGTTGAAATTGGAAATTTACATTTTTCACTTTTGTCAGACAATTGCAATATTCTCACAATAAGCTAATTAGCTCAATTGGAGCATTTCTAGCATGTTTGGTTGAAATTGGAAATTTACATTTTTCAGTGTTGTCAGACGTTTGTAATATTCTCACAATAAGCTAATTAGCTCAATTGGAGCATTTCTAGCATGTTTGGTTGAAATTGGAAATTTACATTTTTCACTTTTGTCAGACAATGCAATATTCTCACAATAAGCTAATTAGCTCAATTGGAGCATTTCTAGCATGTTTGGTTGAAATTGGAAATTTACATTTTTCAGTTTTGTCAGACGTTTGTAGTATTCTCACAATAAGCTAATTAGCTCAATTGGAGCATTTCTAGCATGTTTGGTTGAAATTGGAAATTTACATTTTTCACTTTTGTCAGACAATTGCAATATTCTCTCAATAAGCTAATTAGCTCATTTGGAGCATTTCTAGCATGTTTGGTTGAAATTAGAAATTTACATTTTTCAGTGTTGTCAGACGTTTGTAATATTCTCACAATAAGCTAATTAGCTCAATTAGAGCATTTCTAGCATGTTTGGTTGAAATTGGAAATTTACATTTTTCACTTTTGTCAGACAATTGCAATATTCTCACAACAAGCTAATTAGCTCAATTAGAGCATTTCTAGCATGTTTGGTTGAAATTGGAAATTTACATTTTTCACTTTTGTCAGACAATTGCAATATTCTCTCAATAAGCTAATTAGCTCAATTGGAGCATTTCTAGCATGTTTGGTTGAAATTAGAAATTTACATTTTTCAGTGTTGTCAGACGTTTGTAATATTCTCACAATAAGCTAATTAGCTCAATTGGAGCATTTCTAGCATGTTTGGTTGAAATTGGAAATTTACATTTTTCAGTTTTGTCAGACGTTTGTAAAATTCTTACAGTAGGCTTATTTGCGCAATTTGAGCATTTCTAGCATGTTTGGTTGAAATTGGAAATTTACATTTTTCACTTTTGTCAGACAATTGCAATATTCTCACAATAAGCTAATTAGCTCAATTGGAGCATTTCTAGCATGTTTGGTTGAAATTGGAAATTTACATTTTTCAGTGTTGTCAGACGTTTGTAATATTCTCACAATAAGCTAATTAGCTCAATTGGAGCATTTCTAGCATGTTTGGTTGAAATTGGAAATTTACATTTTTCACTTTTGTCAGACAATGGCAATATTCTCACAATAAGCTAATTAGCTCAATTGGAGCATTTCTAGCATGTTTGGTTGAAATTGGAAATTTACATTTTTCACTTTTGTCAGACAATTGCAATATTCTCTCAATAAGCTAATTAGCTCAATTGGAGCATTTCTAGCATGTTTGGTTGAAATTGGAAATTTACATTTTTCAGTTTTGTCAGACGTTTGTAGTATTCTCACAATAAGCTAATTAGCTCAATTGGAGCATTTCTAGCATGTTTGGTTGAAATTGGAAATTTACATTTTTCACTTTTGTCAGACAATTGCAATATTCTCTCAATAAGCTAATTAGCTCATTTGGAGCATTTCTAGCATGTTTGGTTGAAATTAGAAATTTACATTTTTCAGTGTTTTCAGACGTTTGTAATATTCTCACAATAAGCTAATTAGCTCAATTAGAGCATTTCTAGCATGTTTGGTTGAAATTGGAAATTTACATTTTTCAGTGTTGTCAGACAATTGCAATATTCTCTCAATAAGCTAATTAGCTCAATTGGAGCATTTCTAGCATGTTTGGTTGAAATTAGAAATTTACATTTTTCAGTGTTGTCAGACGTTTGTAATATTCTCACAATAAGCTAATTAGCTCAATTGGAGCATTTCTAGCATGTTTGGTTGAAATTGGAAATTTACATTTTTCAGTTTTGTCAGACGTTTGTAAAATTCTTACAGTAGGCTTATTTGCGCAATTTGAGCATTTCTAGCATGTTTGGTTGAAATTGGAAATTTACATTTTTCACTTTTGTCAGACAATTGCAATATTCTCACAATAAGCTAATTAGCTCAATTGGAGCATTTCTAGCATGTTTGGTTGAAATTGGAAATTTACATTTTTCAGTGTTGTCAGACGTTTGTAATATTCTCACAATAAGCTAATTAGCTCAATTGGAGCATTTCTAGCATGTTTGGTTGAAATTGGAAATTTACATTTTTCACTTTTGTCAGACAATTGCAATATTCTCTCAATAAGCTAATTAGCTCAATTGGAGCATTTCTAGCATGTTTGGTTGAAATTGGAAATTTACATTTTTCAGTGTTGTCAGACGTTTGTAATATTCTCACAATAAGCTAATTAGCTCAATTGGAGCATTTCTAGCATGTTTGGTTGAAATTGGAAATTTACTTTTGTCAGACAATTGCAATATTCTCACAATAAGCTAATTAGCTCAATTGGAGCATTTCTAGCATGTTTGGTTGAAATTGGAAGTTTACATTTTTCACTTTTGTCAGACAATTGCAATATTCTCTCAATAAGCTAACTAGCTCAATTGGAGCATTTCTAGCATGTTTGGTTGAAATTGGAAATTTACATTTTTCACTTTTGTCAGACAATTGCAATATTCTCTCAATAAGCTAATTAGCTCATTTGGAGCATTTCTAGCATGTTTGGTTGAAATTAGAAATTTACATTTTTCAGTGTTGTCAGACGTTTGTAATATTCTCACAATAAGCTAATTAGCTCAATTGGAGCATTTCTAGCATGTTTGGTTGAAATTGGAAATTTACATTTTTCACTTTTGTCAGACAATTGCAATATTCTCTCAATAAGCTAATTAGCTCATTTGGAGCATTTCTAGCATGTTTGGTTGAAATTAGAAATTTACATTTTTCAGTGTTGTCAGACGTTTGTAATATTCTCACAATAAGCTAATTAGCTCAATTAGAGCATTTCTAGCATGTTTGGTTGAAATTGGAAATTTACATTTTTCACTTTTGTCAGACAATTGCAATATTCTCACAACAAGCTAATTAGCTCAATTAGAGCATTTCTAGCATGTTTGGTTGAAATTGGAAATTTACATTTTTCACTTTTGTCAGACAATTGCAATATTCTCACAATAAGCTAATTAGCTCAATTGGAGCATTTCTAGCATGTTTGGTTGAAATTGGAAATTTACATTTTTCAGTTTTGTCAGACGTTTGTAGTATTCTCACAATAAGCTAATTAGCTCAATTGGAGCATTTCTAGCATGTTTGGTTGAAATTGGAAATTTACATTTCTCACTTTTGTCAGACAATTGCAATATTCTCACAACAAGCTAATTAGCTTAATTGGAGCATTTCTAGCATGTTTGGTTGAAATTGGAAATTTACATTTTTCACTTTTGTCAGACAATTGCAATATTCTCTCAATAAGCTAATTAGCTCATTTGGAGCATTTCTAGCATGTTTGGTTGAAATTAGAAATTTACATTTTTCAGTGTTGTCAGACGTTTGTAATATTCTCACAATAAGCTAATTAGCTCAATTGGAGCATTTCTAGCATGTTTGGTTGAAATTGGAAATTTACATTTTTCACTTTTGTCAGACAGTTGCAATATTCTCTCAATAAGCTAATTAGCTCATTTGGAGCATTTCTAGCATGTTTGGTTGAAATTAGAAATTTACATTTTCAGTGTTGTCAGACGTTTGTAATATTCTCACAATAAGCTAATTAGCTCAATTGGAGCATTTCTAGCATGTTTGGTTGAAATTGGAAATTTACATTTTTCAGTTTTGTCAGACAATTGCAATATTCTCTCAATAAGCTAATTAGCTCAATTGGAGCATTTCTAGCATGTTTGGTTGAAATTGGAAATTTACATTTTTCAGTTTTGTCAGACGTTTGTAGTATTCTCACAATAAGCTAATTAGCTCAATTGGAGCATTTCTAGCATGTTTGGTTGAAATTGGAAATTTACATTTCTCACTTTTGTCAGACAATTGCAATATTCTCACAACAAGCTAATTAGCTCAATTGGAGCATTTCTAGCATGTTTGGTTGAAATTGGAAATTTACATTTTTCACTTTTGTCAGACAATTGCAATATTCTCTCAATAAGCTAATTAGCTCAATTGGAGCATTTCTAGCATGTTTGGTTGAAATTAGAAATTTACATTTTTCAGTGTTGTCAGACGTTTGTAATATTCTCACAATAAGCTAATTAGCTCAATTGGAGCATTTCTAGCATGTTTGGTTGAAATTTGAAATTTACATTTTTCACTTTTGTCAGACAATTGCAATATTCTCACAATAAGCTAATTAGCTCAATTGGAGCATTTCTAGCATGTTTGGTTGAAATTGGAAGTTTACATTTTTCACTTTTGTCAGACAATTGCAATATTCTCTCAATAAGCTAACTAGCTCAATTGGAGCATTTCTAGCATGTTTGGTTGAAATTGGAAATTTACATTTTTCACTTTTGTCAGACAATTGCAATATTCTCTCAATAAGCTAATTAGCTCATTTGGAGCATTTCTAGCATGTTTGGTTGAAATTAGAAATTTACATTTTTCAGTGTTGTCAGACGTTTGTAATATTCTCACAATGAGCTAATTAGCTCAATTAGAGCATTTCTAGCATGTTTGGTTGAAATTGGAAATTTACATTTTTCACTTTTGTCAGACAATTGCAATATTCTCACAATAAGCTAATTAGCTCAATTGGAGCATTTCTAGCATGTTTGGTTGAAATTGGAAGTTTACATTTTTCACTTTTGTCAGACAATTGCAATGTTCTCTCAATAAGCTAACTAGCTCAATTGGAGCATTTCTAGCATGTTTGGTTGAAATTGGAAATTTACATTTTTCACTTTTGTCAGACAATTGCAATATTCTCTCAATAAGCTAATTAGCTCATTTGGAGCATTTCTAGCATGTTTGGTTGAAATTGGAAATTTACATTTTTCAGTGTTGTCAGACGTTTGTAATATTCTCACAATAAGCTAATTAGCTCAATTGGAGCATTTCTAGCATGTTTGGTTGAAATTGGAAATTTACATTTTTCACTTTTGTCAGACAATTGCAATATTCTCACAATAAGCTAATTAGCTCAATTGGAGCATTTCTAGCATGTTTGGTTGAAATTGGAAATTTACATTTTTCACTTTTGTCAGACAATTGCAATATTCTCTCAATAAGCTAATTAGCTCAATTGGAGCATTTCTAGCATGTTTGGTTGAAATTAGAAATTTACATTTTTCAGTGTTGTCAGACGTTTGTAATATTCTCACAATAAGCTAATTAGCTCAATTGGAGCATTTCTAGCATGTTTGGTTGAAATTGGAAATTTACATTTTTCAATTTTGTTAGCCGTTTGTAATATTCTCACAATAAGCTAATTAGCTCAATTGGAGCATTTCTAGCATGTTTGGTTGAAATTGGAAATTTACATTTTTCAATTTTGTTAGACGTTTGTAATATTCTCACAATAAGCTAATTAGCTCAATTGGAGCATTTCTAGCATGTTTGGTTGAAATTGGAAACTTACATTTTTCACTTTTGTCAGACAATTGCAATATTCTTTCAATAAGCTAATTAGCTCATTTGGAGCATTTCTAGCTTGTTTGGTTGAAATAAGAAATTTACATTTTTCAGTGTTGTCAGACGTTTGTAATATTCTCACAATAAGCTAATTAGCTCAATTGGAGCATTTCTAGCATGTTTGGTTGAAATTGGAAATTTACATTTTTCAATTTTGTTAGCCGTTTGTAATATTCTCACAATAAGCTAATTAGCTCAATTAGAGCATTTCTAGCATGTTTGGTTGAAATTGGAAATTTACATTTTTCACTTTTGTCAGACAATTGCAATATTCTCACAACAAGCTAATTAGCTAAATTAGAGCATTTCTAGCATGTTTGGTTGAAATTGGAAATTTACATTTTTCACTTTTGTCAGACAATTGCAATATTCTCTCAATAAGCTAATTAGCTCAATTGGAGCATTTCTAGCATGTTTGGTTGAAATTAGAAATTTACATTTTTCAGTGTTGTCAGACGTTTGTAATATTCTCACAATAAGCTAATTAGCTCAATTGGAGCATTTCTAGCATGTTTGGTTGAAATTGGAAATTTACATTTTTCAGTTTTGTCAGACGTTTGTAAAATTCTTACAGTAGGCTTATTTGTGCAATTTGAGCATTTCTAGCATATTTGGTTGAAATTGGAAATTTACATTTTTCACTATTGTCAGACAATTGCAATATTCTCACAATAAGCTAATTAGCTCAATTGGAGCATTTCTAGCATGTTTGGTTGAAATTGGAAATTTACATTTTTCAGTGTTGTCAGACGTTTGTAATATTCTCACAATAAGCTAATTAGCTCAATTGGAGCATTCCTAGCATGTTTGGTTGAAATTGGAAATTTACATTTTTCACTTTTGTCAGACAATTGCAATATTCTCACAATAAGCTAATTAGCTCAATTGGAGCATTTCTAGCATGTTTGGTTGAAATTGGAAATTTACATTTTTCACTTTTGTCAGACAATTGCAATATTCTCTCAATAAGCTAATTAGCTCAATTGGAGCATTTCTAGCATGTTTGGTTGAAATTGGAAATTTACATTTTTCAGTTTTGTCAGACGTTTGTAGTATTCTCACAATAAGCTAATTAGCTCAATTGGAGCATTTCTAGCATGTTTGGTTGAAATTGGAAATTTACATTTTTCACTTTTGTCAGACAATTGCAATATTCTCACAATAAGCTAATTAGCTCAATTGGAGCATTTCTAGCATGTTTGGTTGAAATTGGAAATTTACATTTTTCAGTGTTGTCAGACGTTTGTAATATTCTCACAATAAGCTAATTAGCTCAATTGGAGCATTTCTAGCATGTTTGGTTGAAATTGGAAATTTACATTTTTCACTTTTGTCAGACAATTGCAATATTCTCACAATAAGCTAATTAGCTCAATTGGAGCATTTCTAGCATGTTTGGTTGAAATTGGAAATTTACATTTTTCACTTTTGTCAGACAATTGCAATATTCTCTCAATAAGCTAATTAGCTCAATTGGAGGATTTCTAGCATGTTTGGTTGAAATTGGAAATTTACATTTTTCAGTTTTGTCAGACGTTTGTAGTATTCTCACAATAAGCTAATTAGCTCAATTGGAGCATTTCTAGCATGTTTGGTTGAAATTGGAAATTTACATTTTTCACTTTTGTCAGACAATTGCAATATTCTCTCAATAAGCTAATTAGCTCATTTGGAGCATTTCTAGCATGTTTGGTTGAAATTAGAAATTTACATTTTTCAGTGTTTTCAGACGTTTGTAATATTCTCACAATAAGCTAATTAGCTCAATTAGAGCATTTCTAGCATGTTTGGTTGAAATTGGAAATTTACATTTTTCACTTTTGTCAGACAATTGCAATATTCTCACAACAAGCTAATTAGCTCAATTAGAGCATTTCTAGCATGTTTGGTTGAAATTGGAAATTTACATTTTTCAGTGTTGTCAGACAATTGCAATATTCTCTCAATAAGCTAATTAGCTCAATTGGAGCATTTCTAGCATGTTTGGTTGAAATTAGAAATTTACATTTTTCAGTGTTGTCAGACGTTTGTAATATTCTCACAATAAGCTAATTAGCTCAATTGGAGCATTTCCAGCATGTTTGGTTGAAATTGGAAATTTACATTTTTCACTTTTGTCAGACAATTGCAATATTCTCACAATAAGCTAATTAGCTCAATTGGAGCATTTCTAGCATGTTTGGTTGAAATTGGAAATTTACATTTTTCAGTGTTGTCAGACGTTTGTAATATTCTCACAATAAGCTAATTAGCTCAATTGGAGCATTTCTAGCATGTTTGGTTGAAATTGGAAATTTACATTTCTCACTTTTGTCAGACAATTGCAATATTCTCACAACAAGCTAATTAGCTCAATTCGAGCATTTCTAGCATGTTTGGTTGAAATTGGAAATTTACATTTTTCACTTTTGTCAGACAATTTCAATATTCTCTCAATAAGCTAATTAGCTCAATTGGAGCATTTCTAGCATGTTTGGTTGAAATTGGAAATTTACATTTTTCAGTGTTGTCAGACGTTTGTAATATTCTCACAATAAGCTAATTAGCTCAATTGGAGCATTTCTAGCATGTTTGGTTGAAATTGGAAATTTACTTTTGTCAGACAATTGCAATATTCTCACAATAAGCTAATTAGCTCAATTGGAGCATTTCTAGCATGTTTGGTTGAAATTGGAAGTTTACATTTTTCACTTTTGTCAGACAATTGCAATATTCTCTCAATAAGCTAACTAGCTCAATTGGAGCATTTCTAGCATGTTTGGTTGAAATTGGAAATTTACATTTTTCACTTTTGTCAGACAATTGCAATATTCTCTCAATAAGCTAATTAGCTCATTTGGAGCATTTCTAGCATGTTTGGTTAAAATTAGAAATTTACATTTTTCAGTGTTGTCAGACGTTTGTAATATTCTCACAATAAGCTAATTAGCTCAATTGGAGCATTTCTAGCATGTTTGGTTGAAATTGGAAATTTACATTTTTCACTTTTGTCAGACAATTGCAATATTCTCTCAATAAGCTAATTAGCTCATTTGGAGCATTTCTAGCATGTTTGGTTGAAATTAGAAATTTACATTTTTCAGTGTTGTCAGACGTTTGTAATATTCTCACAATAAGCTAATTAGCTCAATTAGAGCATTTCTAGCATGTTTGGTTGAAATTGGAAATTTACATTTTTCACTTTTGTCAGACAATTGCAATATTCTCACAACAAGCTAATTAGCTCAATTAGAGCATTTCTAGCATGTTTGGTTGAAATTGGAAATTTACATTTTTCACTTTTGTCAGACAATTGCAATATTCTCACAATAAGCTAATTAGCTCAATTGGAGCATTTCTAGCATGTTTGGTTGAAATTGGAAATTTACATTTTTCAGTTTTGTCAGACGTTTGTAGTATTCTCACAATAAGCTAATTAGCTCAATTGGAGCATTTCTAGCATGTTTGGTTGAAATTGGAAATTTACATTTCTCACTTTTGTCAGACAATTGCAATATTCTCACAACAAGCTAATTAGCTTAATTGGAGCATTTCTAGCATGTTTGGTTGAAATTGGAAATTTACATTTTTCACTTTTGTCAGACAATTGCAATATTCTCTCAATAAGCTAATTAGCTCATTTGGAGCATTTCTAGCATGTTTGGTTGAAATTAGAAATTTACATTTTTCAGTGTTGTCAGACGTTTGTAATATTCTCACAATAAGCTAATTAGCTCAATTGGAGCATTTCTAGCATGTTTGGTTGAAATTGGAAATTTACATTTTTCACTTTTGTCAGACAGTTGCAATATTCTCTCAATAAGCTAATTAGCTCATTTGGAGCATTTCTAGCATGTTTGGTTGAAATTAGAAATTTACATTTTCAGTGTTGTCAGACGTTTGTAATATTCTCACAATAAGCTAATTAGCTCAATTGGAGCATTTCTAGCATGTTTGGTTGAAATTGGAAATTTACATTTTTCAGTTTTGTCAGACAATTGCAATATTCTCTCAATAAGCTAATTAGCTCAATTGGAGCATTTCTAGCATGTTTGGTTGAAATTGGAAATTTACATTTTTCAGTTTTGTCAGACGTTTGTAGTATTCTCACAATAAGCTAATTAGCTCAATTGGAGCATTTCTAGCATGTTTGGTTGAAATTGGAAATTTACATTTCTCACTTTTGTCAGACAATTGCAATATTCTCACAACAAGCTAATTAGCTCAATTGGAGCATTTCTAGCATGTTTGGTTGAAATTGGAAATTTACATTTTTCACTTTTGTCAGACAATTGCAATATTCTCTCAATAAGCTAATTAGCTCAATTGGAGCATTTCTAGCATGTTTGGTTGAAATTAGAAATTTACATTTTTCAGTGTTGTCAGACGTTTGTAATATTCTCACAATAAGCTAATTAGCTCAATTGGAGCATTTCTAGCATGTTTGGTTGAAATTGGAAATTTACATTTTTCACTTTTGTCAGACAATTGCAATATTCTCACAATAAGCTAATTAGCTCAATTGGAGCATTTCTAGCATGTTTGGTTGAAATTGGAAGTTTACATTTTTCACTTTTGTCAGACAATTGCAATATTCTCTCAATAAGCTAACTAGCTCAATTGGAGCATTTCTAGCATGTTTGGTTGAAATTGGAAATTTACATTTTTCACTTTTGTCAGACAATTGCAATATTCTCTCAATAAGCTAATTAGCTCATTTGGAGCATTTCTAGCATGTTTGGTTGAAATTAGAAATTTACATTTTTCAGTGTTGTCAGACGTTTGTAATATTCTCACAATAAGCTAATTAGCTCAATTGGAGCATTTCTAGCATGTTTGGTTGAAATTGGAAATTTACATTTTTCACTTTTGTCAGACAATTGCAATATTCTCTCAATAAGCTAATTAGCTCATTTGGAGCATTTCTAGCATGTTTGGTTGAAATTAGAAATTTACATTTTTCAGTGTTGTCAGACGTTTGTAATATTCTCACAATGAGCTAATTAGCTCAATTAGAGCATTTCTAGCATGTTTGGTTGAAATTGGAAATTTACATTTTTCACTTTTGTCAGACAATTGCAATATTCTCACAATAAGCTAATTAGCTCAATTGGAGCATTTCTAGCATGTTTGGTTGAAATTGGAAGTTTACATTTTTCACTTTTGTCAGACAATTGCAATGTTCTCTCAATAAGCTAACTAGCTCAATTGGAGCATTTCTAGCATGTTTGGTTGAAATTGGAAATTTACATTTTTCACTTTTGTCAGACAATTGCAATATTCTCTCAATAAGCTAATTAGCTCATTTGGAGCATTTCTAGCATGTTTGGTTGAAATTGGAAATTTACATTTTTCAGTGTTGTCAGACGTTTGTAATATTCTCACAATAAGCTAATTAGCTCAATTGGAGCATTTCTAGCATGTTTGGTTGAAATTGGAAATTTACATTTTTCACTTTTGTCAGACAATTGCAATATTCTCACAATAAGCTAATTAGCTCAATTGGAGCATTTCTAGCATGTTTGGTTGAAATTGGAAATTTACATTTTTCACTTTTGTCAGACAATTGCAATATTCTCTCAATAAGCTAATTAGCTCAATTGGAGCATTTCTAGCATGTTTGGTTGAAATTAGAAATTTACATTTTTCAGTGTTGTCAGACGTTTGTAATATTCTCACAATAAGCTAATTAGCTCAATTGGAGCATTTCTAGCATGTTTGGTTGAAATTGGAAATTTACATTTTTCAATTTTGTTAGCCGTTTGTAATATTCTCACAATAAGCTAATTAGCTCAATTGGAGCATTTCTAGCATGTTTGGTTGAAATTGGAAATTTACATTTTTCAATTTTGTTAGACGTTTGTAATATTCTCACAATAAGCTAATTAGCTCAATTGGAGCATTTCTAGCATGTTTGGTTGAAATTGGAAACTTACATTTTTCACTTTTGTCAGACAATTGCAATATTCTTTCAATAAGCTAATTAGCTCATTTGGAGCATTTCTAGCTTGTTTGGTTGAAATTAGAAATTTACATTTTTCAGTGTTGTCAGACGTTTGTAATATTCTCACAATAAGCTAATTAGCTCAATTGGAGCATTTCTAGCATGTTTGGTTGAAATTGGAAATTTACATTTTTCAATTTTGTTAGCCGTTTGTAATATTCTCACAATAAGCTAATTAGCTCAATTAGAGCATTTCTAGCATGTTTGGTTGAAATTGGAAATTTACATTTTTCACTTTTGTCAGACAATTGCAATATTCTCACAACAAGCTAATTAGCTCAATTAGAGCATTTCTAGCATGTTTGGTTGAAATTGGAAATTTACATTTTTCACTTTTGTCAGACAATTGCAATATTCTCTCAATAAGCTAATTAGCTCAATTGGAGCATTTCTAGCATGTTTGGTTGAAATTAGAAATTTACATTTTTCAGTGTTGTCAGACGTTTGTAATATTCTCACAATAAGCTAATTAGCTCAATTGGAGCATTTCTAGCATGTTTGGTTGAAATTGGAAATTTACATTTTTCAGTTTTGTCAGACGTTTGTAAAATTCTTACAGTAGGCTTATTTGCGCAATTTAAGCATTTCTAGCATGTTTGGTTGAAATTGGAAATTTACATTTTCACTTTTGTCAGACAATTGCAATATTCTCACAATAAGCTAATTAGCTCAATTGGAGCATTTCTAGCATGTTTGGTTGAAATTGGAAATTTACATTTTTCAGTGTTGTCAGACGTTTGTAATATTCTCACAATAAGCTAATTAGCTCAATTGGAGCATTTCTAGCATGTTTGGTTGAAATTGGAAATTTACATTTTTCACTTTTGTCAGACAATTGCAATATTCTCACAATAAGCTAATTAGCTCAATTGGAGCATTTCTAGCATGTTTGGTTGAAATTGGAAATTTACATTTTTCACTTTTGTCAGACAATTGCAATATTCTCTCAATAAGCTAATTAGCTCAATTGGAGCATTTCTAGCATGTTTGGTTGAAATTGGAAATTTACATTTTTCAGTTTTGTCAGACGTTTGTAGTATTCTCACAATAAGCTAATTAGCTCAATTGGAGCATTTCTAGCATGTTTGGTTGAAATTGGAAATTTACATTTTTCACTTTTGTCAGACAATTGCAATATTCTCTCAATAAGCTAATTAGCTCATTTGGAGCATTTCTAGCATGTTTGGTTGAAATTAGAAATTTACATTTTTCAGTGTTGTCAGACGTTTGTAATATTCTCACAATAAGCTAATTAGCTCATTTGGAGCATTTCTAGCATGTTTGGTTGAAATTGGAAATTTACATTTTTCACTTTTGTCAGACAATTGCAATATTCTCACAACAGGCTAATTAGCTCAATTAGAGCATTTCTAGCATGTTTGGTTGAAATTGGAAATTTACATTTTTCACTTTTGTCAGACAATTGCAATATTCTCTCAATAAGCTAATTAGCTCAATTGGAGCATTTCTAGCATGTTTGGTTGAAATTAGAAATTTACATTTTTCAGTGTTGTCAGACGTTTGTAATATTCTCACAATAAGCTAATTAGCTCAATTGGAGCATTTCTAGCATGTTTGGTTGAAATTGGAAATTTACATTTTTCAGTTTTGTCAGACGTTTGTAAAATTCTTACAGTAGGCTTATTTGCGCAATTTGAGCATTTCTAGCATGTTTGGTTGAAATTGGAAATTTACATTTTCACTTTTGTCAGACAATTGCAATATTCTCTCAATAAGCTAATTAGCTCAATTGGAGCATTTCTAGCATGTTGGTTGAAATTGGAAATTTACATTTTTCAGTGTTGTCAGACGTTTGTAATATTCTCACAATAAGCTAATTAGCTCAATTGGAGCATTTCTAGCATGTTTGGTTGAAATTGGAAATTTACATTTTTCACTTTTGTCAGACAATTGCAATATTCTCACAATAAGCTAATTAGCTCAATTGGAGCATTTCTAGCATGTTTGGTTGAAATTGGAAATTTACATTTTTCACTTTTGTCAGACAATTGCAATATTCTCTCAATAAGCTAATTAGCTCAATTGGAGCATTTCTAGCATGTTTGGTTGAAATTGGAAATTTACATTTTTCAGTTTTGTCAGACGTTTGTAGTATTCTCACAATAAGCTAATTAGCTCAATTGGAGCATTTCTAGCATGTTTGGTTGAAATTGGAAATTTACATTTCTCACTTTTGTCAGACAATTGCAATATCTCACAACAAGCTAATTAGCTCAATTGGAGCAATTCTAGCATGTTTGGTTGAAATTGGAAATTTACATTTTTCACTTTTGTCAG